>NC_053491.1:176280857-176587107 GCF_905171775.1 Rana temporaria
TGTCTTTCTACAAAGTATCTCCTATAGTGAGTCCCCTTCCGCCCCCAGTTAGAACACACAATAGGGAACACATTTAACCCCTTGATCGCTCCCTAGTGTTAACCCCTTCCCTGCCAGTGACATATTTATAGCACTGATCGTTCTGTAGATGTGAATGGTCTCAAAAATGTGTCAAAAGTGTCCGACCTGTCCGCCGCAATACTGCAAAAAATTTCAGATCACCACCATTAATAGTAAAAAAATGAAAATAAATAAAAACGCCATATAAATGCCATAAATCTTTCCCATGGTTTGCTATAACTTTTGCGCAAAGCAATCAATATACGCTTATTGCAGTTTTTTACCAAAAATATGTAGAATACATATAGACCTAAACTGAGGAAAAAAATTATTTTTTTTAAATTGGGATATTTACTTTATTTTCAAAATTGTCGCTGTTTTTTTGTTAATAGCGCAAAAAACAAAAACCGCAGAGGTGATCAAATACCACCAAAAGAAAGCTCTATTTGTAGGAAAAAAAGGACATAACTTTTGTTTGCGTACAACATTGCACGACCGCGCAATTATCAGTTAAAGCGACGCAGTGCCGTATCACAAAAAATGGCCCAGTCATTAGACAGCCAAATCTTCCGGGGCTGAAGTGGTTAAACTACTGAAGCAAGAGGGTCAGCCTATCAGCCAGGTAATTCACATTTTCAGAGCAATCAGCAATGGAAGCTTTTAGTTTTTTTTATGCCAGTTTTCTTTTAAATATGTTAAATTTGCATTTACTGACAAGATGCTCCACCTCCTACTGCCTCAGTAAATACTGCACTCAAACCCGATCGTGCTGTGGTAAGCATTTGTCGTAAAATATCTTTTTTGATAGGTTTTATTGAGCCAGGAATAATTGAAAACACAGAGATAAATATATCTGATTGCATAGTACAGTACCTTGCAAAAGTATTCACCCCCCTTGGCTTTTTACCTAATGTGTTACATTGCAGCCTTTAGTTCAATGTTTTTTTTGTTTTTTTGTTTTTTATAAATTTCTTTATTACTGTATTTATTGGCGTATAATACTCACTTTTTTACCCTGAAAATAGAGGGTAAACTGTGCCTGTGTGTTATACGCAGGGGGCGGTGGAACGTTTTTTTCCTGAAACTTCCCTCTTAAAGTTAGGGTGCGTGTTATACGCCGATAAATACAGTAATTTTCTAAAAACAATTTCCATACAAAAAATAAAAACATACATATAAATTTACATTTTCCATTTCAATTACATTCATCTGCTCTCTTCTAGAGCCTCTATACAATTTTTAATTCATTCCTTTCACCTAACACAAATACCTTTTACTCTCCTCTCTCTCCCTTTATTCAATGGTGTGGTTAACCTCCCCTTGTACCCTATTTATTTTCATAGGGTTTTCTATCCAGCTCGCCCATACTCTGTCATATTCCCCCCCCTGTCCTCTATTCCAGTATGCCTTCCTATACAATGGCAGATTACTGTTTACTATGTTTTTCCAATGTACTACCGAGGGAGCTTCTGGCTTTTTCCAGTTTAACACTATCGTTTTCCTAGCATAAAATAATAACAGGCCTACCTGTGTTCTCCTACCCACCGAAACAATATTTACCCCTACCAATGCAAGCAAACATATCTCTGCCTCCTGTTCCAAGATTATTGATGTCACTGTGGCAATCATTCTCAGAACCTCTCTTCAAAATATCACTATCTTTGGGCATAACCAAAATATATGCATGAAATCTCCTGGAATGTCTGCACATCTCCAGCATTTCTAAAGGGTTTGTCGGTGAAATCTTATATAGCTTATATGGTGTATAGTGGCTCCTATGTATAATTTTAAATTGTATTAATTTATCTCGAAGTGATACCAGTATCTGCAATGGAAACTTTCATACTGCCTCCCAATTCTCCATCGAATTTGGAACATCTCTCTTCCAATTTTCACTTAATTTACTTATATCTGGCCATGTAATCCTTATTAAATACATATAGAAATTTGAGGTTGTCTTTTTTCCACTTTTTACAATTTGCTCCAAACCTGATTCCATTAATCGCGGGGTCCCCTCCGGAAACTGAGCTAATAAAGCATGGATAAGCTGCCTATACCTAAACGCATAACTCTCGGGGATATTCCAAAGCTGTCTCATTTCCACATATAAGAGAAACATTTCCCCCTGTACTACTTGCGACAATTTCTTCACCCCATATCTAGTCCATGCTCCTGGATCCTGAATCGAATCCAGATGTGGTAAATTCAGGATTTCTCCACAGTGGAGTATTTGGGGATAAGTTAGTTTTTGAATCTCCTTCTCTTCCTATAGCAGCTTTCCATATTTTAACTGTTGTTCTCATTGCAGGGGTTAAATGTCGCCTTGTTTTGATCCCTCTATACAGCAATCCCTGCAGTGCCTCTACTGATTGGACCGCTGCTGCTTCCAACATAGTAGTCGAGTCATACCCATCTGGGTTTAACCATCTCCCCACCGTCACTAATTGTGTAGCTATATAATATTTATGAAAATCTGGGAAGGCCAACCCTCCCTGTGCCTCTAGTCTCATAAGTGTACTTAGTTTAATTCTAGCTGGTTTATTTGCCCATATACATGTAGAAAGCATTCCATGTAGCTGTGTAAAAAAACTTTTTGGCACCCACTGTGGAGAATTCCTGAATATATACAAAAACCTAGGAAGAATTTTCATCTTTACCAGATTTACACGCCCCAACAGCGACAGGGGCAACGTCACCCATATCTTTAGTCTCTTCCCCAGCTCCTGTACCACTGGATCTAGGTTCACCTTACGAAAATCCTCAACCTGTCTAGATATTATTATACCCAGGTATTTAAATTCCGTTGCCCATTTCAATGGTGAATTCGGGGGAACGGTTTCCTGTGCTCCTTGATCAATAGGGAACAATAGGGACTTACCCCAATTTACTTTAAGCCCTGTAAATACTGAAAATACATTTAACAGTTCTAGAGCTCCCTTTAAGGATGGACCCGCATCTCTTAAAAACAACAACATATCATCAGCATACAGGGCTACCCTCTCCTCCAACCCCCCCACTCGAAGTCCCTGAATAATTGGTGTAGTCCTAAGGGCCTCTGCCACTGGCTCTATTGCTATTGCGAAGAGCGCTGGAGAAAGAGGGCAGCCCTGCCTCGTACCTCTGTATAACCGGAAAAAAGATGATAGTTTTCCTCCCAACTTAACTGCTGGCATGGGTCTCCCATAAATTATTTGAATCCACTTAATAAATACTAATGGGAATCCCATCCTTCTGAGTATTTCCCACAGAAAAGGCCATTCGATTGTATCGAAGGCCTTCTCTATATCTAGAGAGGCCACTGTCCTAGATCCCTCCTGCATATGAGTATGTATATTTGTGTAGAGCCTGCGTAAATTAATATCTGTTGTTCTTTGTGGCATGAATCCTGTCTGGCCTGAATCTATTATGTTTCTGAGGAGGGGTTGTACTCTTATACACACAATCATTTTTCGGGTTCTAAAAAAATTACGTCATTAAAAATGATCATGTGTGGGCTTCAGAGCATTTTTCGGGTTCTAAAAAATGGGCAATTTTTTTTCGAACATGCTGTATTTTTTAGCGATGTTTTTAAAGTTGTCGTTTTTCGGGTTGTAAAAAATGGTCGTGTGTGGGCTTTAACGACGTAAAAAATCCGTGCATGCTCAGAAGCAAGTTATGGGACAGGAGCATTCTGGTAAAACTACTGTTCGTAATGGAGTAAGCACATTCATCACGCTGTAACAGACAGAAAAGCTTGAATTGTCATTTACTAACACAAAATCAGCTAAAAGCAGCCCCAAAGGTGGCACCATCCGAAAGAAACTTCCCCTTTATAGTGCCGTTGTACGTGTTGTACCTCACCGCGCTTTGCTAGAGGATTTTTTTTCACAATCGTGTGTAGACAAGGCGTTTTAATGATCAAGTTGAAAAAAAAAAAACGTTTTTTCTAGAGCCTGAAAAACTTCATTTTTTAGAACCCGAAAAATGATCATGTGTACGCGGCATAAATGTTAATATCTTTGTCAATATTTTCAAATCTATATTTAATAGTGCTATTGGCCTGTACGATGAACATAACTTTGGGTATTTTGTTTCCTTATATATTAATGTTATATGTGCTTCTCTCATCGATTCTGGAAGGGCCCCTTTCATTAACCCACTTGTAAATACTTCTGCTAATTTAGGGGCTATTAATGTTCCATATTTTTTATAAAATTCTGCCGGAATTCAGTCCGGTCCTGGTGCCTTTTCCCCCGAAAATGTGCGTATAACCTCCATAATCTCCTCAACCATAATGGGGCAGACCAATGCTCTCCTCTCCCCATCCGACAACCACCAGAGGGCTATCCGGTCCAATAGGTCCGTCAAAGCCTCCGGGCGGAAGTCGGAGGGGAGAGAGGAAGCATACAGCACACTATAATACTCTCTAAAGGCCTCCAATATCTCTTCAGGTTCTTTTACTTTCTGTCCATTTAAATCCTCGATTTCTGATATGATTGTAGCTTGATGTTCTTGTTGCGCCAATCTTGCCAGAAATCTACCACCTTTATCTCCATGCTCAAAAATATTCTGTCTATTTCTAATCTTGTTATTTCCTCCATATGCAGATGTAGATCTCTTTGTGCAGCCATCATTTCATCAAAGTTAATGCTACTAGGGTCTTGACCATAATTTTCCTTCTGAAAATCAATCTGTATTTTCAACTCTTGTATCTTAACCTTCTGTTTTTTATTAACCGCTGAAATGTTTGATATGTATTGCCCTCGTAGATACGCTTTAAACGCATCCCAAACAATCTCCACGAGGATGATCCTGCATTATTCTCCCAGTATTCCATTATTATAGATGTCATTTTTTCTACTATTTCCGGATGTCCCACCCATTGCGGAGTTAATCTTCACAAGGATGCATTTCTTGGTGTTGGAATACGTATTGACAAGAATAAAGGTCTGAAAGACCACTCGGTAGATATGTGGCTTCTGCAATATCTGCTAACATCGTGGAATCTGTAAACGCTAGATCTATTCTAGATGCTGTATTATAGGAGGTAGAGAAACAGGAGTACGCTCTTTTTCCGGGATTCTTCCATCTCCAAATTTCCATTACCCCCATCGCTTGTGCCCAGTTATACAATTCTGCTGAATGTTGTTTAGGAAGTTTTGGTCTATCCAACTCTAGTGATAGAACAGCATTGAAATCTCAAATTAATACCAACTTCGCTGATCTTTTCCATTATCTCATTCAGTACTCCTACCGATTTACCAATCATATACACCAAAATAACATATTTTCCATTTACGTCTATGTAAGCCTTCTCTATTTCTCCCGGAAAGGATTTATTTACCAAAATCGATACCCCCCTAGCATACGAAGAATATGTGGAGTGGTATGTTTTCTGTATCCAGGTTTTTTATAACGTTATTAATTTTCTTCCCACTAGATGTGTCTCCTGTAATATAATCAGTTGGGGAGTATATTTTCTTATATATTGAAACATTAATGCTTATTTAAACTTTGAATTTAATCCTCAAACATTCCAGGATAGTAGCGAAAAACAATTATTTTTCCCGGGCATTATACCTTGCGTATGGGAGGAACCTATACCTCCATCGTATCTGATACCTCCCAATTTCTTGGGATGGTATCCATAGGGTATACATAGGGTACTTAAACCACACCATTGAAAAACCCATACATTCTCCCTCCTTATACTCACTCCTCCTCCCAACCCACCCTATCCCTCCCCACTCCCCTCTCTTGTGTATAATCCCATCCATTTATGGATGACAGTGGAGAGGAACTTCTTCTATCCCCTATTTTACTGACCATAATCTCCATTTCATGTTCAGTATCCAACATAACCCACCTTACTTCACCTAAAACAAAAGAAAACAACAACAAACTTCCATTCCCTTGTGTGGCCGGCTCTTTTAATAAGCTGTAAATCTCACACCTTATTTATATGTCCTATTGTGTGTCCTTAGGACCTTCTATATTTATTTGGACATCTATTAAATACTAAAGAAAGGAGAGGAAAAAAAGGGGGGAGAATACATGAGTCTATATACTTCTCTTATGCGGCTACCTCTCTGACAGTGATCCAAAGTACTCAATATTTTTAATACATACTTAATCTCTCCTATTCCAGGAGAAAAAAAAACTATATAATTTTAAACGTTCAATACTATCGTCTACAATAAAAATACTTATGTGCTCGTTCTATGTTATTATAGTGTTTTGTGATTCCTTGTGTATAATCTCCCCTATTCAAAGAGGAGAAACATTTTTATTCTGTGATATCATTTTTACATTTCCCTATATATACCATCCCCTTCTCAACTTCCAAAAAAAAAACAAGGACATTATTAATCTAAATAAATCAATTAATCCCCACTATTCAGGTGTGGGAGAGGGAGGAGAAAAAAAAAGTTTCCCTCAGCATAAATTAATATACCTATTGACTCCCATTATAGCACATATTTTCCAAGTGTTATCTCAAAATAATAAAAAAAAAAAATAATTTGTGTTAATTAATATTTATCATTCCTAACATATAACCCCCCTTATCTAGGGAGAAAAAACATTGTTATTCAGTGTTATCCTATAGAACCCAATTTTGTACATAATCCCCTCCCCCCCAGAAAAAAAAGGAGGGAAGAAAAAAAAAAGGTCCATTTATTTAGTGTCTAACCACTCAAGCGCCAGAGTTAGTGTTTAAAAAAAAAAAACTTGTCACTCGTAGTTTACTAGGGTATAAAAGGCTGTACTTTAACCCTTTCTCCCTCAGTCTTTTATGTATTTCTGTATATGCTCTTCTTTTCTGCTGTATCTCAACCGAATAATCAGGAAAAAATAACAATCTGACGTTTTCGTATTGTATGTCTGCCCTTGACCTGGCTGTTGATAGAATTTGGTCTCGATCCCTATAATTCAGTAGCCGTATCAAAAAAGGACGAGGGGTGCCTCTGGTTTGGGGGTTTGAAAGGAGATCCTATGCGCTCTTTCCACCACAAACCTTGAATTTACTTGTATTAAATCTAATACTTCTGTTAGTAGTTTTTCTGAAAATTTAATTGGGTTATCCCCCTCCACCCGCCCTGGCAGACCCAGAATTCGGACGTTGTTTCTTCTTAGGCGACTTTCTGTGTCTATTGCTCTGTCCTGTTACTCTCCAATTTGTTTTTCCAATATATGTCATTCCTTATTATCTTTTTAAAATTCTTCTTTAACTTTTGAAACGCTGATTTCAATTTCTGCATTTTTTTCTGTATTTTATCAAACTCGCATTTTATTGAACATACATCTACTGCCAGGGCATCAATTTTATTTGTCAATACTTCGCTACTTGCTTTTATCGCCTCCAAAATGTCTTTTCCTGAGGGTCCATGTTCCACCTCGGCATTTCCCACAGGTAGAATTAATAAATCAGAGCCCGCCCACCCGCACATGTCACACACTCTCCTAGTTCAATGTTTTTTAATCTGAATTATATGTGATGGATCAGAACACAATAGTCTAAGTTGGTGAAGTAAAATTAGAAAGATATATACATAAAACGATTTTTCAGAAATAAAAAACTGATAATTGGCATGTGCGTATGTATTCACCCCCTTTGTTCTGAAGCCCATAAAAAGCTCTGGTGTAACCAATTACCTTTAGAAGTTACATAATTAGTGAAATGATATCCACCTGTGTGCAATCTAAGTGTCACATGATCTGTCATTACATATACACACACCTTTTTGAAAGGCCCCAGAGGCTGCAACACCTAAGCAAACACTGCCATGAAGACCAAGGAACTCTCCAAAAAAAGTAAGGGACGATGTTGTTGAGAAGTACAAGTCAGGGTTAGTTTATAAAAAATATCCAAATCTTTGATGATCCCTAGGAGCACCATCAAATCTATCATAACCAAATGTAAATAACATGGCACAACAGCAAACCCGACAAGAGACGGCCGCACACCAAAACTCACAGACCGGGTGTCAGGGAAACAATACTGCCAGTCGATGTCCGGCACGCGTGCACGGTGGAACGGCACTTTGGCGCATGTGCGTGCGCGGGCCGGTAGAGCGGCGCGCGCGCATGCACGGTCCGGCGGGGCACGGGCGTGCGCACGAGTGCACCAATCAGAATCCTGACCGGCCTATTTAAATCAGCCCAGGCCCCATAACGGGTTGCTGGTTTGTTATCAGCTTCTGCCTAACCCGACTTCCTGTACCTGAACTTTTTTTGGACCCCGATCGGCTTGACAACTCTGCTCTCCTGGACCTGACCCTTGGCTTGTCTCCTCGGGTTTGCTGTTTATCTCCAGCCTCTGACCTCTGGCCTGCACCTGGGACCTGTTACTCTCTCCAGCCCCTGACCACCTGCTTGCACCTTGGATCTGCCTATCAGTCTCAGCCCTTGATCTCTTGTTTTGGACTTATTGAACTGTCTCTGGTATCTGACCCACGGCCTGTCTTCAGTGACCTCCCTCCAGTGTGTTCCCACTGTTCAGCACCACCTGATCTTCTAGCAAGCTTCATCTTCACTGCTGGTAACCAGTGCCTCTTCGCGCCATCCTCCCTCTGTCTCACCTCCAGGGGGCGGAGTGCATCAAGTCGCAAAGGTGAGCCGCTCCTGACAACGGGCAAGGAGGGCATTAATAAGCGAGGCAGCACAGAGATATAAGGTAACCCTGGAAGAGTTGCAGAGTTTCAAAGCAGAGACTGGAGTATCTGCACATAGGATGACAATAAGCCGTACGCTCCATAGAGTTGGGCTTTATGGCAGAGTGGCCAGAAGATAGACATTATTTTCAGCAAAAAACAAAATTGGACATTTAGGGTTTGCGAAAAGGCATGTGGGAGACTCCCAAAATGTATGGAGGAAGGTGCTCTGGTCTGATAAGACTAAAATTTTACTTTTTGGCCATCAAAATTATGAAAGGCAAATCCACTTTGCACTACAAGTGCAAACTAAAAGTGCAAAGTGCACTTGGAAGTGCAGTCGCTGTAGATCCGAGGGGGACATGTCAGGAAAATAAAAAAATGAATTTTAGCTTGCACATGATTGGATAATAAAATCAGCAGAGATTCCCCTCATTTCAGATCTACCCCTCTGATTTACAGCAACTGCACTTGCAAGTGCACTTTGCATTTGTAGTTTGCACTTGTAGTGCAAAGTGGATTTGCCTTTATCAAATAACCCCCATTGTGTCCAGATATGCTATGGTCCCCTCTAAATCAGGCATAGACTTTCCCACACTGACAGTTAATCCCAAGCTTTAGCCGGCCGATTTAAGCCGGCATTCAGTTAGGTCTGATAAAAAAGCTGAAGCTTTGAAACGCGTCACCTGACTTGTCTGTGGACGTCACATCTGGCCAGGCCTCTCATGCATTCCATGCTGATTATGAGAGAGATCGACCTTCATTCTGCAGTCCAGCTTGGATGCACCCAACTTGGGAGCGGTCAACCCACTGTGGTTCTCTGTGGGATTTTTACATTGAATCTGCACTTAGTCTGGTGCAACCTGCTCTTTTCTTTTTAGATCTTAGCCATGAAGCCATGGAATGTTTGGATCCAGTTAAACTAAATTAGAGCACCGAATGAAGCTCTTTTTAACTAAAACAGAAACAACCAAGCATCTTGTAGTGTCTGATTTAACTCATGATTTTTAAAAGTTTAAAATGGAATACAGCACTGTAAAGGGGCAACCCCATTCCTATTGATCATGTTTTGGGCATCACCTGGGAGTTGAAACAAAAGTATTCAACCAACCGAAAACAGTGTCAACATATTTAGGCAGACTGAGCACAAATTCAGCCTGCAGATCAAACTGATGCAGATAAAATTTTTGCTTAGGAGATTTCACAGCTGAGAACTAGGGATGAATACAGAGATATTTCATGTGAGAGGGAGTAATAATATGTTTACAACAACCTCTAAGCACAGGTACACTTAGATAGGCTAGGAAAATAAAGAGCACTGCTATGTTATGACACAAAAATACTTGTTCCAGGGCAGTGGTTCACTAGGTAATAAAAGTCCAGATCAAGAAGATAGCCCTGTGGTATGCAAATCAGATCCTACATTTCTATCCTGACAGCCTCCTTTTAAGTGTAAAATAATGAATATGAAGTTGAATCTGGTGCAAACCAGAATAGTCAGAAACTGTTTTGACCGCATATACACTATTATAACTGAAACTGAATTTCCAATGTCACTGAATAAAATCTTTAAAGCCTTTTTTTTTTATACAGAGCGAAAACACTCCTATATCTGCAGGTTATACAGAAATAATTTGAGAGCTTTTTGATTTTTATCAAAAGTGCACTTCAAACAAGACCTGGTACTCACATGGGAATATGAAGAGCTCATGCTTTTAAACACTAAGTTTCCAGGCAACGTTAATGTATTTCGGGAATTCAAGACCACCAGCATCTGCTAAATAAAAAGAATAAACTATTAACAGTTTGAAGATGGAGAAATAATGTCCAAAACACAAGAACACAGGAAATAGCTGTTAGTGCATACAATAAAGGTGCCTCTTTCTTACAGACATCCATCATGACAGAGGAGTTAAGGTTATCCGCACTTTCCAGAAAAATCAATATAATACATCAGCGTTGACTTGAAAATATTGCTTTGCTTGTAGCCAACTGTCTTCATTGATATATTGGAAAAACATCTGACTGACTTGTGAGAAAAAATGAAGGAAATGTGCCATTCCTTTAACTGCAGAAAAGATCTTGCTCACAAGCACAGATCTTAAAGTGAAAAACATGCTGGGCTGCAATCTTCTGTGTGTGATTGTAAGCTCAGATTTACTATTAGACATGTGCGTTCCCGTTCGTAACGAATGGATTTTCGTACGAATTTGTTAGTATTCGTACATTCAGATCAATTCGAACATCCGAAAAGCTGAAAGAACCAAAATACGAAAATTACGGAATTACGAATAAGCAAAATAACAAACAAGCGAAAATACGAACGTATGATTGGACAATCTTACTAAAATACGAAACACCGAAAAAGCAAAAGAACGAAAATGACATCTATAACGAACAATTTGCATTCCGTATTTTAAATCTTTTGTCTGTTCGTATTTTCATTCGTATGTTTGTATTTTCATTTGTGTGTTTTGTAAATCCGTTTCTTTGTCAGTTTGTAAATTTGTGTACTTGTATCGTTCTTTCGAATGGGCACTGGGCAGTGTAGTTAGTGAGTGATTACTTAATATCTTAGCCAATTAGCTTATCTATTTTGTGCTGAGTCACATTGTACAGTGTAAAGCCTCGTACACACGATCGGACTTCAAACAAACTTTTCCGTGGATTTTTGTCTGAAGGGAGTTGGCCGGACTTTTGAAACCAAAAAAGTTTGTCCGATAGAGCGTACATACGGTCGGATTTTTTGGAGAACGCTCATTTTGACGTTTGTTGGCAAAAAGTCTGACCGTGTGTACGGGGCTTAAGAGAAAGTATATCTTAATATGGATTAGCCGTGTGTTGCTATGTATTTACGAAAGTACAAAATTACGAATCCATTAAACGAAAATTAGTATCTAACAAAATTATGAATTTCGAATCAACGAAAATAAATTAGACAGAATTACGAATCATTCAGTATAAACGAAAATAAAACTGTTACGAAAATACGAACGGGTCCGAATAGGAAAACTTGCGTCTTACGAAATACGAACGGGCCCGAATAGGAAACCTTGAGTCTTACGAAATTACGAATCTACGGAACGAGACGAAACTGAACAAAAAAATACGAAAATTTTTGTTGTGCACATGTCTATTTACTATCCTTAGTTGGGGATTTAGAGTACATATATCATTAAATATGCCTGTGCCAGATACTCATGTTGGGAAAACTGAAACTAATACAATCCACACACAGCTGAAAGCACCATTCTCTGTAAACCAAAACATTCTCTACAGTAAAGGTCTTACATGTATGCTCCACTATGGTCCACGCGGTGGAGCTTACATAGGTCACTATGCAATGCAGACAGACGATGGATGGGTGGGAGGGACTTGCAGGATGCTGTATATAGTTTCCTGAAGAAATCACAGCGCTCAACTTCAGCACTTCTCTCAAGAGTCCCCAGCTCTGATGCAAGCAGTGGACTGGTTCTTGGGAAGTTTCTTTATGTAAATATCAAAATGCGACTGAAACACACCATCCATGCTCAGTTTGGGACTGGCCCTGTCTCTCTTGAAAACTCCAAAGTGGAGAAACTCCTTGCTGCTCCTGAACACACTAAATTGATTTCTACATACTACAATACGCTCACAGACAGGGTTCTTCCAAAAGAGGAGAAAACTTAGGGAAAGGTGGCTGGTTATCAGGAGCGGACTGACAACTCATGGGGCCCCCGGGCAATAGAAGATGATGGGGCCCCCGGGCAATAGGAGATTATGAGGCCCCCGGGCAATAGGACATTATAGCACCACACAGTATACACACACACATACATACAGTATACATACACACACAGTATACATACATACACACACACACACACTAAAAAGGTACTGGAGAGGTGGGTCAGCTATAATATTGGGATTTTTATTAAAAACAGATTTTTACATACTGTCCCTGGTTTTACTGAGGCTGGCAACCCTGTTGGGGCCCCCTAGTGGCATGGGGCCCACAGGCAGTGCCCGAGAGCCCAAATGGTCAGTCCGCCCCTGCTGGTTATCATTCCTGAACTAACGGAGGTACAGTGGGAGGACGTGTTGGCCTCCTATGTGCCTATGGTTCTCTCAGCTAGAGATAAATTCATACAGCTCAGGTACCTACACCAAATATACTAAACCCTGTTGAGATTACATAGAATGGGATGGAAAGACAACCCCACGTCACAAATGCTTGGCAGCGGACAGTTTCCTTCCTCCATATGGTCTGGGAATGCAATAGAATACGCCTATTATGGTCACAAGTGACACAGTTTATAGCCGATACATTTGATCTGCCGAACATTTGTAGCCCGCTGATGGGATTACTGGGAGCCATAGAGGATGAAGTTATGAGTAATAGTATGAGAACGTTGCTTAAACTACTTTTTTTTATGTTAGAAAAATTGATTGTCCTTAACTGGATAAAAAGGGAATATCTCACGCTGTCAGCCTGGAAGGGCCTGGTCAATGCTAATGTAACAATGTATAAAATGACTTATGAATCCAGGTGCTGTCCCAAGAAATTCAACAAGATCTAGGGGAAAGTGGATTAATTCTGGAGACACTGTGCAGTCCGACACTTGAGAGATTCCCTACTGACAGGACGAAGGTGAAATTATATATAGAGTGAGAGATGGATGCGAGAGTGGGGTATTAGATGGAGAACAGCACACAGCATACAAGGTTACTGGGGTGGTTACCCTCATCAGGTTGTTGTAAGATAGGATTGGGATTAATGGGCCAGATTCACAAAAGAGATACGACGGCGTATCTCCTGATACGCGTCGTAAAATTAGGGCTGAGCCCTAGGTGTTCTAAGCCATGTTAAGTATGGCCGTCGTTCCCGCGTTGAAATTTTAAAAATCACGTCGTTTGCGTAAGCCGTCCGTGAATGGCACTGGATGCCATTTACGTTAACGTCTAAACAAATGACGTCCGTGTGACGTTATTTAGCGCAATGCACATCGGGTAATTTTCCCGACGGAGCATGCGCGGTACGTTCGGCAGGGGAACGCGCCTAATTTAAATGGTGCCCGCCCCATTTGAATTAGGCGGGCTTGCGCCGAGCGGATTTACATTACACCGCCGCAAGTTTACAGGTAAGAGCTTTGTGAATCAGGCACTTACGCTGTAAACCTGTGGCGGTGTAACGTAAATCAGATACGTTACGCTGCCGTGGAGCAACGTAATTCTTTCTGAATCTGGCCCAATGGGCCTCTATTTAGGCTAGGCACGTGGTTGGAGTGTTGTTATAAGTTGAAAAAAAAAGGAGCTGAATGTATGTTGAAAAATGCCGTAGAGATGAACAATATATATTGCTGTGTGTACATGATATTGTTTATTCTTGGATAATGCTTTACTTATTGAACTTGTTGACTTGTATATACATTTGTGAAATAAAAACCTTTTAAAAAATATATATATTTATATATACTGTACATCAAAATACATTGATGAGTTGATGAGTCTGAAAGAGTGGGTGCTTCTAGACAAGTTGCACTTGCAAAAAATTCAGTAAATGAAAGGGGTAAGCCAAGGATAATAATGCTGGGGAAGAAAATTGGTCAAATTATAGTGGGAATCTGTGCAATTTTGAAGGTAAGGTTTAAGTTCAGCTTTAAACATAACTATTGTGTGAAAACATTACCTGCATTATGTCCTGGGCCTGGCCATACTCAAGCTATGGTGCCATTGTTGACATGGCATGCCAAAACTGAAGCTACCCAATCCCCTCTCTACCCAGTACCCAGAGAACTCTCTTCACATGCATCTGTGTGTGTGAAGGATCAACAGATTTTAGAGGAAGTAAGAAACCAGGTCACAGTCTTTTTAAATGAAGTCTGAGGGTACCTTCATATGAACGTGTAGATCCAAGAGCTTAAAGAGTCACTAAAGGAATTTTCTTTTTTAGCTAAATAGCTTCCTTTACCTTACTACAGTCCTGGTTTCATGTCCTCATTGTTCGTTTTTGCTCTGATGTTGCTGTAATTCTGCTCTGTTCTGGACACTTCCTGGTTGTCTGTTTCCTTTGGACCACAGTACTGGGAGCTTCTAGTTTCGTTTTCAAACCCTTACTTCTCTATGGCTCTACACAGCACAGAGGCAGCATAACATGCAAAAACGAAACTGAAACTAAAGGTACATTATATGATTGTTTTTTAATCTATTTTTAATCATTTTTAAAAGGAATTATGGGCCAGATCCACAAAGCAGATGCGCCGACTTAACTCAAGATACGCGGCGTAATTGAAATTTACACGGCGTGTGTATATTTGCGCCTGATCCTCAAAACGAGATACGCCTTAAAATCCGTTTTTTCCGTCCCACCTAAAATAATTACACCGGCGCTTTTCTGTGCGCAAATTACGCTAGAAACTCCGCTGTTTTGATAGGCAAAGATGCAAATGAGGGAGATAGGGCGATCCACAAAATTAAGTGTGTGCGCCGTAGATTACGCCCTGTGCGCTTCTGTTAGTTTCAATGTGTAAATTTACACATTATAAAAGGTGCCCTAATTTTACACATGCCGTGTAAAGGTCAGCTAAAGCAACACCATTAAGGAAGAGCTGACCACACACACTTGCTGGACTACAATCTGTATGCCAACATGCCAGGGGCATCCATGCGCATAGCTAGACTAGTGACTTCAGTGACCGAGGGTACCTCCTTTCTGAGGGAACAGCAGTCAGGAGACGCCTCGCAGAATGCATCTTTGCACAGTAAACACACACATTAATTATGTCACAATGAGAATGCATGCATGCACACCCACTGTGGTCCCTAGCACAGACATATCACATGCACATCTAATTGGATTAGATCCAAGTACCCCCCCCCCATTGGTACTTGGGAGCAGTAACGCCACGCCACGGCTCCAATTCTGTTACTGTGCATTAATACACCATTCAGGAACCTGGGATCCCTTCTCCCTGGTCCTGGGGATCCCTTCTCCACCAAAACTGAGGGTGACACCCTTATTTAATCAGGAATGCCACCCCCCCCCCACATTCACACATCATTCACACACATAAACCAAATCATAAGTACAGTTTACCAAACAAAATCATAAAAAAAAAAAAAAGTACCCCTGCAAATTAATATCGGCGGCGTTTGCTCCGTCTGGGCTGCCCACGGGCACGGCCACGGCCAACTGGAGAATCTTAATGGGGGGGTGTTAGCAGGGGAGGGAGTATATTCATGGGGGGTGAGTGATCAGGGGAAGGAGGAGCCTCCCCTGGTGTCTGTCCTCCTGCTGGCCTGCCCTCCAAGGCCACTGCTATCCTTGTGAGACAGACAGTGACGGCAGCCGCATTGGCCTGGCCAGCCCTTGTATTGTCCTGGACAGCCCGGGTATTGTCCTGCACAGCCTGGGTCAGGGCAGTCACCTCCTGGGCCACGCCTGTTGTGGCGGTCTGCAGCTCACACAAACATGTGATGACCGCCAATGAGTTGGTGGCCACATCACTGAGTGACTCCTTCATTACACCCAGGCTGTGCTCCATCTGGGTCAGAGTGACTTTTATCTGACCCAGAGTGCGGGTCTGCCGGGCATTGTCCTTCTGCAGACTGGCCGGCAGATGCTCGGCCACCCCCCTGGTCTCCTGGGTCGCCATCCTGCCTGCCCCTGAGGCTTGTGGCCTGGGAGGAGGGGGGAGAGTGACCCTTGTGGGTTGCAGCCTGTTGGGGGAGGAGTGGGAGGGGCTACTCCTGATGGTGGCCTGACTGCTGCCAGCCTCTGGGGTAGCCTCAAGTGTAGCCTCAAGGGTATCCTCAAAGGTCATCATATCAGAGGCCAAAAGGACTTCCCGGCCAATATGAAGATCTTCTTCCTCCACCCCCTCATCCTCCTCCCCCTCAACCTCCTCATGAGGGGAGGTTTGGCCACTCCCCTCCCCTGGGGAATCCTCAGCAGCCTCTTGTCCTTGGGGTGGTGCAGCAGCCTGGCCTGATGGGCCAGCAACCTCCTGGCCTGATGGGCCTGCAATCTCCTGGTCATCTGTGGAGGACACAAAACAATCACAGGTTTGAGGATCCACACACTTGGCACATCTTCCCTTCCCCCACCCACACATGCTAATCACCAGATAGAAAAACCAAAAAAACTTACCTGGCCCCACAGGAACACCTGTCTGATATCCACGCAGGCCCACCACCTGCTCTGGCTGGAAACACCGGGCCACTGCCCATTCCTCCTCACTCAGACGGATGGGGCAGGGTCCCCCTCCTCCAGTGCCCCTGGCATGGGCATTGATCTTAGCCACCTTGTTCCGGACCAAGCTCTTAATTTGTTTATCTTTTTTTTGGATGCCAGCGGGGGTCCTCGTGTCTCCCCCCCCCTGCCGCATTAATCTGATCCGTAACCTTCTTTAGAATCGCCTTCCTTTGGGCCGGGGAGGTGTTCCGGCTCTCAGGCCCATGTAAATAGCGCCCATATAGGACGATGGACCTAGCAAGGATTTGCTTCTCAACCTGATTAAAATTCAGCTTCCTGCGCTTGGGTGCCATCACAGACACCACTCAGCAACAAGAAGAAACTCACAGGACAAACAAACAAAAATACACACACAACAAACAAAAACACTCACAGAAGAAACACACAAAAAGCAAAACACACAAGCAGACAGCTACTACAAATTCAAAAACAAACACGCAAAAAACAAACACAAAATACAATCAGAAAAAATAAATAAATAAATACACTCAGAAAAAAAAAAAAGAAAATACACTTAGCAGAAACAAACACCAACTACTATCTAATACTCCTCCAAAACTTCTCTATCACACACAACTCACCAACAAACACCGACAAACATTCAGAGCAGAAGCAACTTGCTCTAGGAAGGGTAACACAGGGAAATACTTTTGCAAGGGAAGTGTGTTTGACTGGGGCTATTTATACACAGGGCGATCCTCAAACTAAGTACGCTTGGCCTTTTACCTATCTCACTGATTGCGCCGAGCAAAGTTCTGCACATTACAAGTGAGAAGCAGATTCGTGCGCGCATGCGCAGTACGGCCGGCCCTTCATTTGCATGGGGTCACGGCTCATTACAATGAAGCACGCCCACTTCCTTCCCACTTGCAATAACCCCGCCTTACGCCTCGGAATTTAAGTTACGCAAGCGCAATTTTGTGCGCAAATGTGCTGTGGATACAGCAATTACGACACCAACTTAGGGCACCCTAACTTAAATGACATAAGTTTTGAGTAACTTAATTTGCGGCGCTGGCTGTGGATCTGGCCCTAAGTCTCTATACCCTGTAAACAGTCATTTGAGTAACAAAAAAAAAAAAGTTTCCTTTACAACTCCTTTAAAGCTGTACTCCAGTAGTGACAACGTTCCACACTCTACAAACAAACAAACAACAAACTGCCTAAAGTAGAAATGTTCTGCTATTTAGAGTATTTTGTTGCTTCTATGATCTCTGCTCTTATCAAAGTAGTAACTTTGGCACCTTTTGAAAATAGCTGTCATCGTGATCCACACTTCCCAGGTTTGATCTCTTTGCTGTATTCTCTACTTCTCACTGACTCCTTTCCACCTCAACATGCTTATATGCATAGATGGGAATCTGACCTTAATATCACCCTGGAGTCAGAAAAAAAGAAAATCTGGGACACTACTGTATTGTGTTCCCAAAACATTTTGGTGCTTGAAATTAAATACAAGATACTGTGTATTGTTGGTATCTAGTCTCAACTTGATTTGCACGTTATACCCCGAGGCATGTAAGGATCTGCTTTAGCATTTGTTCAGACCCGGGTACCTGCATGCACATATGGTTGACTTGCCCAATTGTCTATACTCTATAGACCAAAGTTTTACAATATGTTGAAAACACTATTGCATGTTGATATTCTGGCACTTCCTGGGGAAGCTTTGCTCCAATTGAAACCAGATGGGCTTTCTATAATCTACCAACACATTTTTACAGCTAGTTATAGTGAAAGCCTGACTGTTATTAGTGTCAGTAAAGAATAAGATACACTGATACTCACTAACAAGAAACTTACTAACACTGCGCATAAATTTCACAAAACGTGGGACCCGTGGATCTCACATTACCTACTAGATTTCGACTGGCATCTGCTGGACCTGTCCTCTGGCATATACAAAGTCATCTGGTCAGTCTACTGTGATTATTTTACATTGACTGACTGTAGTCTTTATATACATGCTAATGAATACTGCATATGTTCATTGTATAGCTTTATGTGACTGTTGCCACCAAAAAAAGATTGAATGAAAAAAAAGAGAAGTGACACATCTATGTGTTGTACATATACAGTGCAGAAAACTGTGGAGGGGACACAGCAGGTCTTTCCACTACAAGGTGCCTGTAGGAAACTACAAGAGGGGGGTGGCTACAAGACCAGTCATCCTGCACATGAAGAGAAAGCAGAAAAGACCAGTCTTACATTACAATTACAGGCATCTTCCTCACAGCAACAATGTGCAGGAGTTGTTTCTAGGGATGAGCCGAACGGACCAGAACCTTCGAACGGACCGACCGTTCGCGCAAACATTTAGAACCCCATTGACGTCTATGGGACTCAAACGTTTGAATTCAAAAGTGCTCATTTTAAAGCCTAATATGCAAGTTATTGTCGTAAAACGTCTTTGAGAACCCGGGTCTTGCCCCCGGGAACATGTATCAATGGAAAAAAAGTTTTAAAAACATGGAGTTGGACTCGAATACGAAGCTCATCCCTAGTTGTTTCATGTCCAATTACTGCACAGATCTAAATAAAAAACATAAACCACACCATGTAAAAAAAAAAAGAACATGACTTCTCTGTTTAGGCAGCATTTGTTTAGCCAGGATTTCAGCTTTAATACCTACTATGAAATCAACTGATTTGCAGATCTCTGCAGACATGTTTTGAGGTATCACAGACACCTCAAAATTTGCATCGTTTATATCTGCCTGGTGTTAACTTTAACCATTCCATACTCTATCCACAAAAAAATAAAAAAGATTTGGCTTTATAAATACTTTAAGCACCCTGTGTAGCCCTTTGGACTAGGATGTAAACAGGACCTCCATTTCTCTCCAAAATTTGTTTACGTCCCTTCCCTTTTAGTCTTTCAACTCAGACATGCCAAGACCTCCCCTGGCCACTATATGGCCCTAGAATTTTACAGCTAAATGACAGGGCTTAGTGCTACAAGGGGACTGAGCTTAAATAAAACCTGTAGTCATTGCAACATGCCCTGCAATTACATTGATCCATCATAGTAGGCATGTGTTTGTAGAGGGCTATTTATCTGTCTATCAGCATAGGATAGTGGACACCTCAAAAGGTAATTCAATAGTAAGGTCTACATAAACATTGCAGCACTAGATCACAATCCTACAAATATTATGCTGGGGAACGTGTAAACCAGACAGTGACACTTTCAAATTCGGTAATTATATTAAAATAGGACAGTGTTTAAATATTGGGTTAGTAAAAAAAAAAAAAAAAAAAGTATGATGGGAAGGCCTTTAATAAGTATGAAAGTTGAAAACGACTACAATAATAATAATATTAATGCCAGAGGAAAAGCTAACTGTTTTTACAAAGGAAAGCAATCATAAAAAATAAATGATGCACTAGCATTGACATCTGCCAATCAGCAAGCCTATTGGGTAATTAGGCCTAAACACCTGCGTAAACTGCTATGTAATGATTATAGCAAGCTGTGGCATTTTATGGTTACCACAACATATCATTTAGTAAGGACACAAGTGATTATAAAGCCCTCGGGAGGTTGATTTTAGGAGGTATTTAGTGCCTGGAAATTCTGCTCTACCATAGTGTCACAGCCTATAACAATGAGATTGCATAATGTTTGATCAATAGACAAAAAAAAGCCCTAGCTTCAGTGATGGCTTAAAGGGGTTGTAAAGGATTTTTTTCCCCCTAAATAGCTTCCTTTACCTTAGTGCAGTCCTCCTTCACTTACCTCATCCTTCAATTTTGCTTTTAAATGTTCTTATTTCTTCTGAGAACTGCTCACTTCCTGTTCTTCTGTCTGTAACTCACCACCGTAATGCGAAGCTTTCTCCCTGGTGTGGAGAAAGCCTCTTGAGGGGGCGAGCAGGAGTGTCAGGACGCCCACTAACACACAGCTCCTTTCTCTCTCTGCAGAGTAGAGAGTGTCCTGACTTGCCTGCTCGCTCCCTCCCTCTTTTGTGAAAGAGCCCCCCCCCAAACCATATATTTTCTAAAAGCACACAATCAGAAGAATAAAAATACTACAGATTTTTTAGACCCTGCGGTATTTGTGCAAATGTTAATCAAACCAATATATTTGCAAAAAATACACTAAAACCATTATTAGCAGATAAAAACACAGCACATTTTTACAAAATTCCTATAAATATAAAAGCTTAACTTGTATTGAGTTAATAACAAATATTTGTAATATTTAAATTGTGCCTTTTTGCGAAATGGTGAAAATTTAACAGATGCAAAAATGTAAATATCCAAATTTCTCCAAAAATCTGAAGGTTTTAATTTTTCCTTATAGCTTTCAGAATTTGTGAAAGAGCCCCAAAACCATATATTTTCTGAAAGCATATGACCTCTAGAAAAAAAAACGAAGGTGCTACTGATCAAATCTATATATTCGCAGAAAATACATTAAAACCATTATTAGCAGATAAAAACACAGCACATTTTACAAAATCCCTGCTAAATCCCTACTAAATATAAAAGCTTAACCTATATGGAGTTAATAAATACCAAATATTTGTAACTTTTTTGCAAAATGGTGAAAATCGAACATACCCACAAATTTCTCAGAAAAACAGGAGGTTTTAATTTTTCACTTACAGCTTTGAGAATTTTAAAAGACCCATCAAACTAGACATTTTCTAAAAGCACAGGACTTGTAGAATAAAAAAAAGTGCTACTGATTTTTTTGGCACCGCAAAAATTGCGCAAATATTTATCATATCGCTATTTTCACAAAAAATACACTAACATCATTAACCACTTCAGCCCTAGAAGAATTGGCTGCTGAATGACCAGGCCATTTTTTGCTATTCGGCACTGCGTCGCTTTAACTGACAATTGCGCGGTCATGCGATGCTGTACCCAAACAAAATGTAAGTCCTTTTTTCCCCCCACAAATTGAGCTTTCTTTGATCATCACTGTGATTTTTACTTGCCAGATATTTCTGCAGCTCCTTTATGGGGTGTGACATTCATTGTGCTGAATACCGGCTTTGGATTAAAGAGACGCAGAGTGCAGGGCTCAGGGGTTGGGCATAGGTGATACAGAGGTTGGTATTAGTAAATTACCTCAGTAGTAAGTGACACATATACACACATAATTATATATATTTCAACAAGGTATAGAAGCACAACAGTAGCAAGGACTCAGAAGCACAACAGTAATTTCACAAATTGTCACCTGTGGGTTTTTTTTTCAATCACAGTAAAATCCCCTCTTTCTGAGATTGATAGTGGCAACCAAGTGATTTATCTTCCTCCAGATGGTGGGTGAGGCTAGCAGGACTGTGATTGACTTAAGCAGTGGCAAATTAGTCGTCCTCCTCCTGGAAACAGGGACCGCCCCCTAGCACCCAATCTCGTCCCCATCACAAGAGCTGAATGGAACCGTGAGTGGCAAATGCAGCTACAGCAAAGATTGAGAACCAATGTTTCCCATCTTGTACAATGTGTGGGGACACAGTGCCTCCCCCTCAGTACAGCTGTGAATTCTGAGATCAGAATGCATTAGTGATGTGCTGCTCTGCTCATGGGGAGGGAGTTGCGTGCTGGAAAAATAGGCTTTGCGTGCCAGGGGTTGCCTACCCCTGGCCTAGCCATTTAGAGGAACCCAAAATCCAAGGAAGCACCTTCATAATTTCCCAACTATCACATTTTTTGAGACCCTGAAGCACCAGGACAGTAAAAACACCCACAAAATGGCCACATTTTAGACAGTAGACTCCAATAGTCTCAACCGTGGGTCGCAAGGCCTTCTCCCATTAAGATAAAAAAAATGCTTTGGTTTAGGTTTCCAGACGCTTTTAAGAAAGCGTCCTTAAAGTGATTGTAAAGTCTAGTTTTTATTTATTTTTTGTTAAAAATAACAAACAGGTTATACTTACCTGCCCTGTGCAGTGGTTTTGCACAGAGCAGCCTGGGATCCTCATCTTCTCTGGTCCCACTTCGGCTCTCCTTGCCCCTCCCCCCTGTTAAGTGCCCCCATAGCAAGCAGCTTGCCAATGGCACTGCGCTGCTCTCTTAGCCAATGAGGAGGGGAGTCACTGCCAGCCGAGACACTACTGCAACTTCGCTGGATTTAGAAAGACATCTGATTAGTATTAGAGGGGCTGAGGGGGAGCTGAACACAGAAGGCTTTTTATCTTAATGCATAGAATGTATTAAGATAAAACCTTCTGCCTTTACCATCACTTTAAAACACAAGATGTCGTTCACCACCTTGTGACATTTTTGTTAAGATAGCCTACTGCATCTGCCAAGGGCATACCCCATTTTTTTTTTTTTAAGAGTATAGTTTTTATAATTTTGCATACCATAAACAATAAAACAGTGCTGTAAAAAAAAAACAAAAAAAAAAAAAACATCAAAATAGAATGTACTGCATTCCAAAGTTCAACACTGTATTAAAAAGTTATTAAAAGGGGCCACATTGCAAAATGCAACCTTTACAGTCACTCCCACATTTGAGAGCCCTCGTGCGTTGTTTTAAAAAAAAAGAAGAAGAGGAAAGGAGGCAGAAGAGAGAAACATAAAAAAAAAAAAAAAAAAAAGAACATAAAAAAAAAAAAAAGGATGAGAAGCAAATACTGCAGTGGGTGGCACTAAAAGACAGGTTTAAGGTAAGTTCCTTCATTAAATTACAAAATAAATTCAAGGAAGAAAAAAGCAAAAAAAAAAAAAAAGCAGTTCAATGACCTAAATAAGTCAAGAAGTCTTGGAGAAGATGAGAGCCGTATTCAGAAGTTCACGCCACGGGGACCATGGATTTTTAATTACTCCTCTCTATTATAGAGAGAAGCAATTAAGTCTTCCATTTGCATAATCTCATTAATCCAGACAAACAACTGGGACAAATTTGGTGAAGCAGTCTGCTTCCAAAGACTAGTAATGGTAGCCCTAGCTGCATTTATCAGATGAATTAATAGCATTTTCCTTTTTGGTCAATTGTATCACACGCTGGACAGTTGTGTGGAGTTTACCCTCTATAAGTGAAATGGAAAACAGTGTTGTTGATTTACTAAAACTGGTTTCTATGCAGAGCTGCACCAGATTTTGCACTCTCCAATCAGCTTCCAGTTTTTTTTGTCAAAGCTTGATTGAACAAGCTGAAGCTAGAAGCTGATTGGCTACCATGTACAGCTGCACCAGATTTTGCACTCTCCAGTTCTAATAAATCAGTCCCAATGTATACCAGAATGGATTAAGTTAAGAAATTTAGAATCCATGTAACACGGAATAAAGCCCAAGCAGCCCAACATATGAGATAATAGGGCTAGGAGTGAAGAAATCTAAGCAGATTGGAATATTTTTTGAGCTAGCATACATGTCGGACCAAACAACAGATGGGGGATTGGGTTCAGTGGAACCTGCGCCGGGCTTCAAGGAAGGCTCTCCGTAGCAAAGGTGTATTGTATTGGCTTAACCACTTAAGAACCTTGCCTGTTTTTCAGATTTGGGGGCAGATCCTCAAAGAAATTACGCCAGTGTATCTCTTGCGCGTCGTATCTTTGTTTTGGTATCCACAAAACAAGATACGACGGCATCTCGGCTAGATCCGACAGGTGTACGTCTTAGTACGCCGTCGGATCTAAGCTGCAATTTTTCGGCGGCCGCTAGGTGGCGTTCCCGTCGAATTCTGCGTTGAGTATGCAAATTAGCTATTTACGGTGATCCACGAACGTATGTCCGGCCGGCGCATTTTTTTACGTCGTTTGCGTTCGGCTTTTTCCGGGGTATAGTTAAAGCTGCTGTTCTGAGGCGTACTCAATGTTAAATATGGCCGTCATTCCCGCGTAAAATTTTGAATTTTTTACGTCGTTTGCGTAAGTCGTTCAAGAATAGGAATTTGCGTAGAATGACGTCACCGTCGTAAGCATTGGCTGGTTCCGGTTTAATTTCGAGCATGCGCACTGGGATACCCCCACGGACGGCGCATGCGCAGTTAAAAAAACGTTGTTTACGTCGGGTCACAACGTATTTACATAAAACACGCCCCCATCACATCCATTTGAATTCCGCGCCCTTAAGAGATACACTACGCCGCCGTAACTTATGGCGCAAATTCTTTGTGGATTAAAAAAAAAAAAGATAAGTTACGGCGGCGTAGTGTATCTTAGATACGCTGTGCCCAGCGCAAAGGTACGTGGATCTGCCCCTTGGTGTTTACAAAATAAAAAAATTAGAAAATTACTTAAAACCCCCAAACATTATATATTTTTTTTCTAACACCCTAGAGAATAAAATAGCGGTCATTGCAATACTTTTTGTCACACCGTATTTGCGCAGCTGTCTTACAAGCGCACTTTTGGAAAAAATTCACTTTTGAAATAAAAAAATAAGACAACAGTAAAGTTAGCCCAATTTTTTTTTATAGTGTGAAAGATAATGTTACGCCGAGTAAAATGATACCCTAAATGTCACACTTCAAAATTGCGCCCGCTCGTGGAATGGCGTCAAAGTTTTACCCTTAAAAATCTCCATAGGCGACGTTAAAAAAATCTTTTGAGTTACAGAGGAGGTCTAGGGCTAGAATTATTGCTCTCGCTCCAACGATCACGGCGATACCCCACTTGTGTGGTTTGAACACCGTTTTCATATGCGTGCGCTATTCACATATGCGTTCGCTTCTGCGTGCGAGCTCGTCGGGACAGGGTGCTTTTTGTTTTATTTATTTGATTTATTTTATAAATTTTTACACTAAAAAAATAATAAAAATGGGTCACTTTTATTCATCTATTACAAGGAATGTAAACATCCCTTGTAATAGAAAAAAGCATGACAGGTCCTCTTAAATATGAGATCTGGGGTCAAAAAGACCTCAGATCGCATATTTAGACTAAAATGCAAAAAAAAATGTCATTTGAAAAAAATGACAAGAAAATGTCCCTTTAAGAAGCATGGGCGGAAGTGACGTTACATCCGCCCTGCTATGCTATGGAGCCATCTTGCCCTCACTCGTATACCAGCAGAGCAGGGGACAGGACCCGATCGCCTCCGCCGCTGCTGAAAAGATGGATACATTGGTTGTGGCAGCAGCTGCTGCGGTTACCGAGATATCCATCTTTAAAAAAATTACGTATATATACAGTGAGGGGTCCTTAAGTGGTTAAAAGGGGTCAGCTGGATTTAGACTTTAATTTGTCCAACACCTCTTCACAGGTTGATAATGCTGCTGTTCAGGGGTAGATAGTGCTACTCCACAGATACAGTAAGCATTGCCACCCTAGGACAGGAAGTGTGTTTTTGGCCTGATCACCAGATAAAAAGGAAAACAAATGCAGCCGCTACAGATCCTGGTAAGGACTAGTAAACTGCAATATATTTGTTTTTTAACTTAACATGCTTTAAACGAAAAAGGCACCACACAAGATAAGCGTTTTTTATGAACATTTAATAAAACAATTGAAAATATATTTCCATTCCAGAAGACCCAGGAAAGAATTCAAGAGCTGAACAGTTTTAAAATGATCCAGTAGATAGGAAGACGTGAGAAATACCATGTTATGTAAAACAGACTTGAAACTACTTTTCCATACAATATGGCTGATATATGAAAGAACAACCAAAAAGGTTTGATAGAAAGCACATCTGCATTCACAGTTCTTCACAAAAAGGTTAACAATGATTGTCAAAACATATATACAGTACACATGAAAATACATAACATACAAGGCACATAATGTGACAAGATAAAAGTCTTTCCTCACAGTTAAAATGTCCCAAAAACCAAAACTGTGATATCGCATTTTTTAAGAAAAAGTTAGGACAGAGAATATTTGTTAGATGTGTAAGGTCCTGGGGCTGCACATCACCGTTATAATAAAATAGTCAAATTCCCGATATACTAATACACACGCTGTGCTTGGCCCCTATACTGCTCATCAGTGGAGCTTAAAAGAGAAGAATGGGTTGGTTTGATTTTTTGATAGTCATACTTACCTTAGTGGATGCAGCATTAGGCTGATGCTGCAGATGTCCCCCATCATCTCTGCACCGAGAACCGAGCCACCAAACACTACTGATGGCTCCTCGGTTCTCACTCCTCCCCTAGCAGAGCGATGCCCACTGTCAGTATGGCTTCTGCTCTACTTCTCATCGCTCCCCGCCCCTGAGCAGTGGAGGGGCGTGGAGTGGCCTTCTCATCGGCTCGCTGAGACTGCCATCAATCAGGGCAGCTGGCAGATCCCGACTTGGAAGTCGTGATGAGGCGCTGCCCTGACTGATGGTAGTGATGTCAGCGGAGAGCAGACTTCAGACCACTAAAAACGGGCCACAGGAATGCAAAACGAATTGCACGTCTGTGACCCTTAGTGCTGGTTCACACTGCCGCGACTTGGGATCCGACTTGTGTCGCCCCAAGTCACGCAACATGAGAAATTCAATTGACTTAAATGAGAGCCGTCTGAATGTACACTATTGAAGTCGCTCCGACTTCAGAAAAGGTTCCTGTACTACGCCAAGGCAACATGTACCCATTGATTTCAATGGAAGTTGCCTCCAAAGTCGGATCACTGTCTTAACTGAAGCAACCCCTCCCTCCGAGCTGATTATTCTGTGATTGGCCACAGCCAAAGTCGCCTGTCCTGGAGGCAACTTTAAGTCGTGTTGTAAGTTGCTCAAAGTCGCACTGAAGTCGCCTTGCAAAGTCGCTTTGCCCCTGTGTGAACTGGCACTTAGGAGAAGTCCAGCCTTTAAAGCTCAGGCTGGAATTCTCCTTTAAAGTCGATTTAGGCAGAGAATAAAAGACCCCCCCCATAATTTTACTGACGTTTTGTCACCTATTAAACAGCAACCTGAGCTAAAAATTTTTTTTTTTTTTTTTTTTAAAGTGTATTTTGTGCGTGTACTCGAGAGAGGAGCCGGACTGCAGGAGTTGGGAGTAGGCAGGCCTCCCCCAGAGGCAATCTGCCACCTTTCTCCATGCCCCAGGTGGCAATGGCGGGTGTGAGGGGGTCCTCCCACACAGCCCGCCCTACCTGCTCCGCTTTGAAGCCCAACGGGGCAGAGGGACTCTCTATAAGGGAGTGAGAGGATTAGCCCGCTCAACCAGCCCCATTAGTCCTTCGCCTCTCTTTAGAGACCGCGTGGTCAATGTGCGTGTGTTAACCCAATTTAGAGTGCGTGTGTAGGTGTGGTGGTTTTTGTGGGAGGGGGGGGGTGGGCGTACTAAGCACAGGCTTACCTTGCATAGCACACCCACCGGGAGCCGGGCTGAGACCACCATACTCAATTCACATGAAGCCGAGACCGGGATCCGAACCTCTAGCTGCAGAGGTGAATGGCTTGTCAGCGCAGTGCCAATCGCGTTGAGCCACCGCAGCTCCCCCTGAGCTAAAATTTAATCATATGGGTTGCGTGCAGCTAAGCAGACTGACCATGTTAAAAAATAAAATAAAAATTCTCAATTTTTAAACGGACCATAAAAATCTGTTTTGTAAAATGGGAGAAAAAAAAGAGAAGGTAAAAAGGGAAGAAAAAGAAAAGCTGAGCTTTTCCAGGAAAAAGGTGAACCCTTTCTAGCTACTTCTAATTTGATAACCCAGAACCTAGAGCTGTGAACATCAAACCTGGCCTGAAGGTGGAACAGTATGCCAGCTGATTTCATAGACAGGCGTGAGCCAGCAAAGGCATTGTGAGAAACCCAGAACCTATGGAGTTATAACATCCTTCCAAAGAAATAACAAGTGTTAGTAAAATTTGCTACATTTACATTACAGCAAAAGTTAGACACTGGACTTGATCCAAGTTTGACATATACAATTTAAAGAAGGTAAAAACAAAAATACATTCCCTCACATCTGACATCCTGCAAAGTTATAACCTTAAAATCCTCATCTGCCTTGGCCCTCTCCACCTGTCACCATGCACAGGGTGAACGCAACTGGGCCAACGTGACTAGATTTTCCTGCTCCAGTGTAAACCTTATCAGAAAAATAAGTGTCTTGGATTTATGTCATTTTCCAGTCACATACTCGGAACAAGCATGCAGCTAAGAAAAATCAGAATATCTTAAAGTGGTATTAAGCCTAGGTTCACACTAGTGCGATGCCGGGATTAAGCGCGATTACATCTCTGGTTCCCGCTGCCTTGTGCAAACCACTGCGGGTGTCAATAACAAAGTTAATGACACCCCCAGTTTAGTTCACAGATTGCAGTGCGAACTGTGAACTGGCACAGCATCTGAATTGCATAGGTGAGAACACCCATGTGTTTTGATTAGTGTTTATAGTACACTATTTTCTGTGCAAATCTAATCTAATCTACAAACGTATGGCTGAACTCGCATTGCTCAGAGATCGCATGTGATTGGCACCTGCAGTGTGGGAGCGAATCAAATGCGATATCTGCAGTGTGAAACCGGGCTAAAGGTTCAGCTAAAATAAAAATAGTTATATAGAGAGAGATATTATTTATATATTATGCTTACCTGCCCTGTGCAATAGTTTTGCAAAGTTCAGCCTCAATCCTCTTCTTTGGCACTCCTGGCTCCTCTCCATGACCAGTGCCACCAAATGGCCATCTGCTTGCTATGGGGGCACTGGTGCGTGCTCACTCCTGAGCCCCACTCTGTGTGCCCATTAGCCCCGTCTCCCCCCCCCCCCGCCGTTTTCTCATTGGCTTACTGGCTGTGATTGACAACATTGGGGGCCCATGGCTCCCGCTGCTGTCTAAGCCAATAAGGAGAGGAAGTCGCGGGACAGCTGAGGCTCTCGTGCACATCGCTGGATCAAGAGGGGGTGATGTGGAGTGAGCAGCACAGACGTTTTTTTTTAACCTTTATGCTTAAATTGCATGAATGAAAAAAAAAACTTCCGCCTTTATAACCACTTTATCTCTGTACTTATATATGCTGGTGACCATACAGGCTTATCAGGCAAGACATGAATAGTACAATAAAGAAGAAGTGCACAGCGCAGTAACACACAGCAATGAAATACATTGCTCAATGTTTAAACTACAGTTAAACCGATCCAATTGCTGTAGGTTACTGTAGTACTTTGCACAGTCGCTGCACTGTATTAAATGAGCGTGTTAATATTTTGATCAGAAACATAACAGTCTAATTAAAAGAGATAGTAAAAATGTAGCATTCAATGGCAAATAAATCAATATTTAGCAGTAACTATAGTTAAAAAAGCAGTATAGTCCATTGTTTATTTTAGCCATACTTCTCACCTGGATCACAAGAGTGCACCTAATTGTGCTCTTCTGTGACCCAGAATCAGCGGACAGTGGGATAAAGCCTGCTGTCATCACAGAGCTGCTAATAATAGTGGGATCCACCCAGATGCCGATCCGACACCTCTTCCTAGCCAGGTGTGCCAGTGAGTGCTGGAGGGGCAGAGAATGAGTGATCAGCTATGATGTCATCATTCAGTTCTCAGTGTTAGAACCACCGGAGGACAGCTTCATCTATATGGACGAGTATGTAGGTTTGGGTATTGTTTTTTATTTTATGTAACCCACACTTCTCATTTCATATTCATAAATATTTGTCAATTAAATGAAGAACTCAAAAGGTTATCCTAGTGTTTAGATATTTATGGGTGCCTAATGCAGTCCCTAACCATGAGATACAATAGAGGGTTCAACCGCATACTAAACACCATATATTTGCAGCAATGCTAAAAGCAATAACAGCTGCCAGGGTTCACAAATCTGTTCTCATTTAAATTATATAAACAAATAAATGAGCATCTGCCACCTATATTTGGGTGACATGGGGGGGGGGGGGGGGGGGCTGGCATACTAAGAAACAGGTTCTGTAATTCTTCGTTATCAAAAAAATAATATACGTCCACATTGCCTCAATACGAGTTAAAGCGGAGTTCCGGCCACAATTTCACTTTTTAAATATAAATACCCCTGTAATACACAAGCTTAATGTATTCTAGTAAAGTTAGTCTGTAAACTAAGGTCAGTTTTGTTAGGCTGTTACAGCATTTAGACACTTTATAAAATAGAAATTGACTGGGGCCATCTTAAGTGTGGGCATCATGAAGCCAGACTGTATGACTTCCTGGATTTCAGCCTTGCAAATCTCGCACATGCTCAGTGCTGCACAAGCAGTGTCAGATCAGGTTTCAGCACCTGTGCTGTCCAAGTCGCATGATTCTTTGAGACTGGGGAATGCACAGACTCCTGGAAAGTTACACCCACTACATTCCCAGGAGTCTGTGCGGTGTAGGTTAGGAAGCATTAAGCACCTAGGTGCAGGAAGTGGGAAGATTAACTATTCTGCCTAGCAACAACACTTTGAAGGCATCTAAAAAAAAAAAAAAATTAATGACATTTTTTTAAAACTACTGATGTAATGTTATATTTATGGGTGGAACTCCACTTTAAACAGTTAAAAACTACATTTCAAGTTTTACTATATTTATTAAGCATTAACATTTAATGCAACTGCGCGCAGAAGCGAACACGTACGTGAGCAGCGACTGCATATGTAAATGGTGTTCAAACCACACATGTGAGGTATCGCCACGATTGGTAGAGCGAGAGCAATAATTCTAGCCCTAAACCTCCTCTGTAACTCAAAACATGCAACCTGTAGAGTTTTTTAAACGTTGCCTATGGAGATTTTAAAGGGTAAAAGTTTGACGCCATTCCACGAGCGCACGTAATTTTGAAGCGTGACATGTTGGGTATCAATTTACTCGGCGTAACATTATCTTTCATAATATTAAAAAAAATGGGGATAACTTTACTGTTGTCTTATTTTTTAATTAAAAAAAGTGTAATTTTTTCCCAAAAAAAGTGCGCTTGCAAGACCGCTGCGCAAATACGGCGTGACAGAAAGTATTGCAACGATCGCCATTTTATTCTCTAGGGTGTTGGGATAAAAAATATATATAATGTTTGGGGGTTCTAATTAGAGGGAAGAAGATGGCAGTGAAAATAGTGAAAAATTACATTAGAATTGCTGTTTAACTTGTAATGCTTAACTTGTAATACCAACGGCCACCACCAGATGGCGCCAGCTTACACATCTGGTGGTAATAACTTGTAATACCAACGGCTCACCACCAGATAAAGCCCCCCCCTTCCAAGCCAAGTCGCCAGGACCCTCTTTCTAGTCGCCATGGCGACCTGGCGCGCGGGATTTGTCGAATAAGTGATTTCTTATCTGCATAAGCAGCATTATCACGGGGCTTTAGTTTGTGAATGTAAGTAGAGAGGGGAGGTGGAAGTACAAGACTGGACCAGTTTTAATAGTAGAAACTGTTCCAGTATGGCTGAGAGCTTGAAACATGACTGCTGTTGGCCCTCAGTGTAGCTAAGGCATGTGTATTCAAGTAAGAAAATGCTTCATTATTAAAAGGGGGAACTGTAAAAAAAAAAAAAAATTATATTACAGTGGTTGTAAACCCCTACATATAACAACTGAAATGACTAGCCTTGAATGATATACAGATCCTCCTACATAAGTTGTACCTGTTACTCTGCAGTCATCACTTCTCTACAGCCTCCTAAACCACACATTTTACACAGCATCGCTAAGTTCTAGCATGCTGGGGGTGGGGATCTGTAGTCACACACTGCACAGCATAGAGCAGGGAGATGACCGTAACCTGAGACCTGAGTGAAGGGAACAGACACACCCCTCTCTACACAAATTCATAGGTAAACAGGCATAGCTGAGGCTGTCAATCACAGGCTGTGTGCTGGAGCTCCCCATCCCTGTCTCCCTCTTGGATTTGGCATTAGCAGCCAGAAATAACTCATACAGATAGTGGAGCAGGCAGGCAGCAGATAGAAATCACACTCAGGCTCTGTTCACATATGCTGCTGCTGTGGCACAGCATGGGGTCCGGTGCGTGTCTTTTCACCGATTCAGGTACGAATCAGGTCAGAATTTTTGCCTGAATTTGCTGAAATGAGAAACAAAAACACACACACTTTTTAAAAGCGGACCACGGCCGCCCCCATGGCTCCATTGAGAGAAGGTCTTGTCATGCAGGGATTTAATGCATCCAGTTTGCATATGTGTGAACCCAGCCTAAGTGCTCTGGATTGAGGCACACTATAAAAGGACATGCTTTGTTCATTTTTCATGTCAGAGGTTTACACCCACTTAAGGGCTTATAAAAATGTAAATAATCATCAATGTGCCTGGGGATGGGTTTAAGTCTTCTCATATACCAACAGGAACTACTGTCTCCTCCCACATTTATAGTGTGGTATTTTTTTTAAACATTTTCTCCAACACCATTAAAATCTATTTTCCAGATATGCTGGTAGCAAAACATATTTGTGGGTCTATACCGTGTCTCCCTGTTGATTTGTTTGGAAAGGAAATGGAGCTTTATTAAACGGCAGTTATGATGGAACATGAGCAGTATACACAGAAGCCTTTAAAGGACATTATTTGTTCTATTTTCTTCCTTCAGAGCCCATTAATGTCTCTTTATATAGGTGGGAGGTGTAATCCTGCCTTCTGTGCAATCCCATGCTACACATAGCGGAGACGCAGAAACCTGTTTAGTGTGTAAAACCATCACCCTTCTGATCCTGAGAAGAGATGGAACACAAACATTAGTGGTCCCTGTGGATAGGTCTGGCTAACCGTGTAATAGTAGAAAAATGCACACCTTGTTGCTGTACAGCAGTAAAATAAACAGCTGCAGTTCTGATACAAGTAGAATGTTCTAATATTCTTTCCGTTCCCACAAACACCATCATTATCTTTTATTTGGCTTGAATACAAGCTACAGGAAATAGTAAAAATTATTTACACTTAAATGTACAACATATCCCGCTATCTGTACTAGATTATGAGAACGCACAAGGATATGTTGAAAGCTTTTGTTCATTTTGATGGCCCAACACAATGGTTTCCAGTAACGGTGTACACAGCATGTAGTGCTTCCTCTGAACAGAAGCGTATGATTGCTGCCGTTCTGTTCTTTGTGCAATTCCATTTAGTCCACACATAATAGAGCTCTGCCAAAAGCATCACCTTGCATTTGATCTCTGCGCATAAAAGTCGTCAATGCTATTTGTCAGCTGTCTGGTGAACAGTTTGTATATCTTTCCACAGTATGTGTGCACAGTTTTCTGCAATTCCAGTTCTAAAGGATATAATAAAGAGCGGATGAGGTCATCTCCAAAGGAAAACTATGGGGAGAAAAAAAAATAAAATACAATCGTGAATCAAATAAAAAAAAAAAACGAACATAGGATCATATTTGCATTACCCAATAGCATTCTGTAACACGGCTATAGATATACAGTATGAATCCACCTTGAGCATTTTGTATTCTCTTATCAGATGCAGTATTGGTCAAGAGGACTAGAAAGCAACCTCCCGACAAGAATTCCCTCTCAGTATAATCATTTTTTTATAATATCATTCTATGCTGGCATGCCTAAACAGGAGCTGGTGTCTATCTGAAGCAAGATAATGTGTAAGGTCTACTTAAAAAATTCCTGCAAAATTTCAATATCCTACATAAATTAGTGCACATTGGGGAATCGGCTAGTTGTTTTAAAATCCGAGCATTACTTACCGTTGTAGCGGGCGATCTTCTCCGCCACTTCCGGGTATGGGCTGCGGGACTGGGCGTTCCTTCTTGATTGACAGTCTTCCGGTAGGCTTCCGAAAGGCTTCCGACGGTCGCATCCATCGCGTCACGATTTTCTGAAAGTAGCCGAACGTCGGTGCGCAGGCGCAGTTTAGAGCCGCACCCACGTTCGGCTTCTTTCGGCTACTCGTGACGCGATGGATGCGACCGTCGGAAGCCTTTCAGAAGCCTGTCGGAAGACTGTCAATCAAGAAGGAACGCCCACTCCCGAAGACCCATACCCGGAAGTGGCGGAGAAGATCGCCCGCTACAACGGTAAGTAATGCTCGGATTTTAAAACAACTAGCCGATTCCCCTAGACTAAATGAGCATACGTCTAAGGGTAAAAGAGCAAAAACAGCATTTATGGGTGAACTCCCGCTTTAAATCATTCACTGTATAGTCAAAAAATAAAAATAAAAATACATCCCTGATTGATTTGGGACCGGTTATAAGTTGTCCCATCAAGCTACATTAACGTATAGCATTAGGAATGACTTGCACAGGGAGAAAGATGCAAGTTATAAAGAGCAGAGGAGGAAAAAAAAGGGGGGGGGGTGTGTGGAATTGGGAAGGGTAGAGAGGGGGAGGGAAAAGGGAACCCCTGCGTACATTTCTACTAATATGTCAGCATAGAGATACAAGTTCTGTCAGAGCATCTTATAGTTAGCAGCAACAACCAAATCAACATTAATAATTTTATTTATTTTTTTAAAGTAAAGAGAAAAAAAAGAGAGAAGAAAAGAGAAAAGAAGAGGGTCAGCCAGAAGCGCTTTAAGGTGTAGATAGACAACGTATCCATGGATCCCATGTTATATTGAATTTCTTAGTAGGATTGCGAAGGACACAGGTAATTAAGGTTGTTCTTCACGTAATCAAGGGGAACCACCAACTGCTTCCAGTATTTAGCAATAGTTATTCTAGCTGCCAAAAACATATATGATTAGTTTTGTCGATTTTTTGGGGACCTGATCGGGTAACTTGTGAAAAAGCGCCGATTCCGGGGATCTCCGTATATCAACCCCCGTTAGAGAGTATATTAGATTAAATATACAAATCCAAAATCTAGTGACCACGGGGCACTGCCACCAAACATGAAACATTGTACCCATCTGGCCACAACAGGAACAAAAATTGTCTCTGGACAGCCGCACTCTGAACAAATTGTAGCCTTTATTAAAAGGACAGCACTACAAGTCACAGCAAAATAAAATAAAACCCAGCTTAGTCATCGCTAAGCACTAGTTTCCGTGCGAAACACGTCAGCAGTCAAGTTTTATTTTAGATTGTAGATATCCTTCCCCGTAAAAGGCCCTTCAATTGAAAAGAGAACAAGGGGTCCAACCAACCGGTTAAGTTTAGATCGTATAAAAAAATAATAATCTGATTATATCAAAATAGTTAGCCGGAGGGCATCTGAAATGTGTCTTTAAGATATTGCCACGAGTGAGGTTGATCCCCAATAAGATAGTCTCCTATCCTAAGGAAGCCCTTTGTTTAGCCACCACAGGAATAGCATTGGAGTCATTCCGGGAGAGAATTCAGGATTAAAGAATATGGGAGCTAATGGAGTATGTGGGGAGGACAGAGGCTTATGATGTCGTACTCTGTCCCAGACCGCTAGTGAATGGGACAGGGTAGGGCACAAGATAGGAGGGTGGAGACGGCTAGGGAGCCACATTAGAGAACCTATGGCGAAGGGGTGGCACAAGAGGGCCTCAATAGAGACCCAGAGGGGTGCATATTCTTTTGGCCGTTAAGAAAGCTGGGTTATTTGAGCCGCTTGATAATAAGCTTGCAGATTGGGGAGGCCAAGCCCACCAGACTCCAGACATACAGTGTCAATTTATTCATTTGCGGTTTCTTATTGTTCCAAATAAAAAATGGAGAGCATCTAAATGCAATCGCTGTATATCTCCCCTGGGAACCGCAATCGGTAGTCCTAAAATAATAAAGTAACTTAGGTAAAAAAGTCATCTTAATAGAACTGATTCTACCAAACCAGGACAAGGGATAATCTGACCATCGTTGAAGATCCTCCCGAAGTCGACAGAAAAGTGGGGGATAATTGGCCCGATAGAGGGTATCGATCGAGAAAAATCTGTATTTTTTGCTAGAAAATTACTTAGAACCCCCAATTATTATATTTAATATATATTTTGTTTTAAGCAGAGACATGTAAAAAATGTTTTTACAGGTTACCTGTTTAGAGTTACAGAGGAACGCCTAGCTCTAGAATTAGTGTGTGTGTGTGTGTGTGTGTGTGTGTGTGTGTGTGTGTGTGTGTGTATGTGTGTATATATATATATATATATATATATATATATATATATATATATATATATATATTAGTGCTGTCAAGCGATTAATCGCATTAATGTCATAGTTAACTCACGATTAATCGCGCGATTAAGGAGGTTCACCCTTTAAAACATTTTTTTTTTTGTTTTCTTATTTTTTTTTTTTTTATAATATTAAATTGTGTTTTTTTATTTTTTTACATTTTGATCACTTTTATTGCTGTCACAAGGAATGTAAACATCCCTTGTGACAGCAATAGGTGGTGACAGGTACTGTTTATGGAGGGATCGGGGTCTAAAAGACCTCCGAGCCCTAATTTGCACTACAAAGTATTCAGATCGCCGAAAACGGCGATTCTGAATACTGTGTACTTTTTTAAATCTGGCGCCATTGGCAGCCGAGAAACCCGGAAGTGACGTCATGATGCCGCTTCCGTGGTTTCAATGCGGAGACTGAATCAAAGCCGTTTACGGCTTATTGTCAGTCTCCGCCTGAACACAGAACGCGGCGGATGGAGGATCGGGTCTCCCGGTGGGACGGGAGGCCCGGTCAGAGCGGCGAAAGGCGGCGGGAGGGGGGGGGATGTCCCCTCCCGCTCCTCCGGCATAACAACCGAGCGGCTTTTAGCCGCATCGGTTGTTATGTTTGGATAGCCGATCGCCCGCTCTAAACAACGGTACCGGGATGATGCCTGCGGCTGCAGGCATCATCCCGGTATAACCCCCGAACGTTAATCGCGCGCTAAAAAAATTGACGGCGTTAACATGGGTTTGTGTTAACGCCGTTAATAACGACAGCACTAATATATATATATATATATATATATACACACACACACACACACACACACACACCGTATTCCACAGCCCCCTGTGTATAACACGCAGTCACAGTTTACCCTCTATTTTCAGGGTAAAAAAGTGAGAGTGTTATACGCCAATAAATACAATGGCCCGGATTCTCATACCTGGGCGCATCTTTATGCCGGCGTAGCGCATCTCGTATGCGCTACGCCGGCGTAATAGAGAGGCAAGAACAGTATTCACAAAGCACTCGCTCCCTACGTAGCGCCGGCGTAACATAAATTCGTCGGTGTAAGCCCGCCTAATTCAAAGTAGGTGGAAGGTGGGCGTGATACATGTAAATGAAGAGCGACCCCATGCAAATGAATGGCCAAACGAACGGCGCGTGCGCCATCCCGTGGACGCTTCCCAGTGCGCATGCTCAGAATCACGTCGGAACGAACGCCTAAGATACGTCGAATCACTGAACGTAACCTATGCCCAGCCCTATTCACGTAGTACTACGTAAACAACGTAAAATACAACGTCCCAGGTTTGCATGGGATGCGCCTCCTATATGTGGAATAACTTTACGCCGGACGTATGCCTTACGTAAACGACGTAGATTACTGCGACGCAAGTGCGTTCGTGAATCGGCGTATCTCGGTCATTCACATATTATATATACACACACACAAATAAAAGACATTTTGTTTTAAAGAGGGAAAAAACCCCATCCCTTTAAGGCTGGGAGGTGGATGTGACGTCACTCCGGTGCTCCAAGGGAATAGAGCCGAGTGGGGGCTGCTATCTTGCCCTCACTCGGCTTCCTGCCCGACGATCGGCTGCACCGGATGGATTCTGGAAGCAGCAGGGCGGGGGGGTTGGTCTACCTCTCCTGCAGGGCTATAAAAGTGATCTCACAGCGGACCCACCGCTGGGACCACTTATCTGAAAGCCTGCTGCTGTAAAAAATGATACCAGGCCATAACTCTGGTATTTGACATGAAAGTAATGTTTACAGTTAGCCAGTCATGCAGTGTGGCTGTGCACGCACTGCTTGGCTTAACTGCTCGTTTTGTCTACAAGACCCCCGATCTCTTCTTCATGCTGGAAAGACCAAGATCAAAAAAATAAACTGTCTTGGCCTTTCCAGACACGTCCCCAGCATTGTTTACTTCCACTGGCGCAGACGTGACGCGATAACTCCAGGGTCATAGAGATGACTGGGTACCATCCGGTGACCAGAAATCTCAATGTTCAACTTCTGCCGTCGGACGATTCATTCTCTGGCTCAACGATCGCACAGGTGAGCCGGTAGAAGCACTGGAGGGCAGTGGAAGGGGGGGAAATGTCCCCTTCCACCGCCTGCAGGAATGATCAAGCAGCTGAACTACCGCTATGATTGTTCTTATAGTGCAGAGAATCGTTGGCGGAAAAAGACGATATCTGAATGAGGCCTGGAACTGCAGGCATAATTCAGATATCCTCACTCAAATTCAATGACGTCATATGACATCCTTGGGCTGGAAATGGTTAAAGTAGATGCAAACCCATTCATGAAATTTGAGCTGGGCACATATATATGCAGTGTTTTATTATCTCTCTCCAAAGCATGTCCCATAGCTTTGTCCTGCACCTTAGCTCTGTTATCAGCCGGATAACTTCCAAAAGTTCTTCAAGAAGGGGAAGATTGCAAAAAATAGATTAGCACGCTGCCTCCCGTCTCAGAGCAGAGCTGTTTGTGATGAAAGCATTTTCATTCATGACTGAACAATAGGAGTAAAAAAAAAATATATATATTTTTTCATTTATTCTTTAGATGTAGTTTTCTCCTTGGTTTTATTAAAGCAATGCATTTTACTTGCTTTGTTCTATATGCAAACATTTGGGCAACCTATGTGTTATGTGATTGTGGTAACCATTACACCAAGGGGTTGATTAACTGAAGACAGACAAGTGAACTTCCCTTAGGTTAGTGAATGTGTAAAAATAGCAAATCATGTGCACGGAAACAAAAAAAGAAATTGGATTTCTGAGACTACATTTATGATTGTTAACAGTGCTGCCTCTTTCAACTTTGTGAGAGTGTTCTATACATTTCAATGAGAATTTAAGCTATGGTTTTACAATATGTGCAGATGCTCGATGCGTTTCCAAATAGGAGACTGATATGTGAAAGCGGGGTGCACCCATGCCAGGGTCTTCTAGAGGACTTGGATGTATCCATAGGAAATGCACAGATGAATTCTACTCCATGTGATTTAAAGTCACTCCAGCTCTGCCGACTTATTGCCATAGTATATTTGGGTCCATACCTTGTGGTAAGCATACCTGCGGCGACAGATACCTTTACGGTGATGGCATTTACTGCATTGACTCAGATTTGGGGGTACACTCGGGTGACCCCCAAGTGGAGACTATTTTTTATAAAGAGTTTTGGGACTTTTGTTGGTTATTATTATTTTCACTTTATAGCATAATTTACATTGTGTTATTCACATGTGATTTCAACGCAGCACTTGTTTAAAATATATATCAAAAAATTCTCTGCAAATGGTATCAAACTGTCTAGCTAGAAGAATGACATGAGAAGGACAGATCTATATATAAAAGAACAATTGGGAAAAAAAAGGATTTTATGGGATCAATCTGAGTGAGTTCAGAGCAATCTTACATCCCCAAAAGTCCGCTCTCTCATTTTTACATCCACATGACAGCCAGTAAAATATAGTATTGATTTTTGAAGGTTATATACAAGTCAGTCTCTTATATTACAATGAGTGCCAGCACATTTTACAGCTCTTCCGTGGGTTTACAAGTAATAAATTGTTTATTAGAAGGCTTATTTGTAGCCTGAAAGAAAGAAAATTAGATCTGCTTGGCTGAAACCATGCATATATTTGATGTAATAACCTCTGGGAAAGTTGGCAAATAACCAGGCTAAGCTATGACGATATTCCCCAAACTGCAAACCTACATGAAACGACAAAGACATTCTCTCTGGAGAGTCTTAGTACATAGGAACTGGTGTTTATATACATCTAGAGACAGATGGGAACAGATACACGGGCATAATCCCAAGGAGACGGCATCTGTGGGTCAACTGCAATGCGAGAATTTCCTTGATCCAGTTGGTGCAGATGCTAAATTCCTAGACTGAACCATTTATATGGTATAAAGAAATGTAACTCTTGTCATACAGTAGAGCAGCGTTAAACAGAAGCTGGGAGTCAGACTTACTAGGTGATCATAGCTTCATATTAAATCAGGGGTGTTGCGGCATTCCTGGTTGAGAAAGGCTGTGAAGGCAGAGAAATGCTGAAAGGCAGATTATGACCTCGATAAGGGCAATAATGGGCAGCGCCATGGATGTGGGGAGTCTGCTTTCTGAATCCTGAATTGTCCCCCTTCTCCTACCAGTACTGTTGTAAACAATTTTGCCTGGCAGTGCAGGTGCCAAATGTGAATTTGAGAGTAAAGGCAGCCTAGCACAGAAGGTGTCTGCATCAGCCAGGTACAGAAAACTGCGGTTTTTGAAAAGGCTGAGTGTGTGTGTACATATGAATGCGAGTTTATGTGTGTATGTGAATGTACATGTGTGCGTGTTCATGAGTTTATGCATGTATGAATGTGTGTATGCATTATTATACGTTGCTGTTGGGCCTTATTCTCACGGGAGTACTTAAGCACCCCTGTGCAGGCAGTCGGGATGCATCGGCTGCATGGATGCAACTACTGCTCCTGACTTGACATCTGTGTGGGTGCTGCTGTGAGTCCCCGAATGCAGACAGTGCCATTTTGAGGACACACTCCCACACAGGTGACAAATTGGCTGCATGGATAAGGTTAACATAATTGACATTAATGGAACTGCCTGCATGGAGATGCACAGAATATGGTCCTCCGTACACTTGTGTACAAGGCCTTACTCCTGACTCTTACACCCCCTGAACCCTATACTCTGTACGAACACAACTGCTTTTCTAAGCTAGCGGAACTGCTTTTTTAGGCTGGAGTGCCTCGAGACTGAAAATATTTTCAATGAGTGCCATGACTGAAAAAAGTGACATAACAAAAAAAGCGTTTGTGGTAAAGATTTGTGAATGGGCACTGTGGTTTCCCCCTAACAGCGTCACATAACAGGGCCCTGTAGTTAAAGCTGAAGTTTAGTCAAAAATTATTTTGCTCCTATAGCTGACGTGGGACATTATAGGCAAGTAATGTGACTGCCGCTATAGGAGCAAAATTATCTTTTGGATAAACTTCAGCTTCAAAATAAATGTATTTTATCCTGTTATTGCAAGAGCCGACAGACTTATCAGAAAGGGTTCAGAGAGTTTATAGGGCAACAACTGTAATATCTCAGGGAACCTTTCACCCAACTCAAACTAAGTAAAGCTGAACAAAAAGCGGGAATAAATCTTTCATAAGTGCAACTCTGAAGTGCCTAAACCTCTATTATGCATTATTGTTTCATGTCACTAGGTGGTGAAGACAGAAAAATAAAATCAGTAATGGTAAGCTCCCATATTTCTGTACTCATGGGTTCTCCTGAAGGCCTCATGCACACAATGTAGTTAGGCCTGAACTATGCCTAGCATAAAGACACATTGTTTTCTCATAGCTAGGGAGCCACAATTTGGGTGTACAGACAGTCAAAGAAGTGAATGGCTGTATGCCCCTTTATTCGTGTAAACACCAATGTTTCTTTGCATTGGCAATTACCCATGCATGAGTGTACCTCATCTTTTCATAAATAAAGTTGTATGCATATGCGTGGTTAAATGCTGACGAACAGAAGCATCAGGGGTGTACAGAGAATTATTTTTAGGCAGGCAGTGTGCCCCATATGTGGCTCCCCAGCCACGGGAAGATGTGTTTTTATACACCAGGCATATTTTGTGCCCAATTACGTTCATGTGCAGGTAACCTTGGGCTACATTCACATAACTGTTTATCTGTGGATAGTTTGCCACATTTAGAGCAGCATCCACTTCCCTAGACGCAGCAACACTCAGTGCTTTGGCCACATACAAACTTGCCGACTAGCTGTGCCCCGTTTGTGTGTGGCCAAAACGCTAAAGAAACGCTGACCCAGTATGCAAACTGGCTGTGTATAGGGTCACCACAAACGGTTATATGCCAACAGTGGCAGTGCCAGTTGCAGATGTGTACAGGTTAAAAATCTGACAGCTGCAGCTGTTCACACAATGGGGTTGATTTACTAAAGGGAAATAAACTCTGCACTACAAGCGCACTTGTAAGTGCAGTCGCTGTAGATCACTTTAGATCTGAGGGGAAGCTCTGCTGATTTTATCATCCAATCATGTGCAAGCAAAAATGCTTGTTTTTTTTTTTCCCTTGCATGTCCACTTCAGATCTGCAGCGACTGCACTTGAAATTGCACTTTTAGTGCAAAGTGGATTTGACTTTGGTAAATAACCCCCAGTGCATGCAAGCAGCATTTAAAACGGCCAAGAATCTACTGATTGTTGTTGGTGGCCGCCCCTGGCACAGAAACTGCTATGCAGATGTAGCCCCCTTAATCGACTGGTTATCCCCATTCCCGTCCCCCATCCCCTCCTTTGACCATGGTTTTGGATTCCTGCATTGTCCTCATCCCACCAAGCAAAAAGCTAGTACTGGACTGTTGGCGACTATCCGCTAATGTCCAATAGACTTGAAGAGGACATTGCTCCCGCAATACATTAATGTCCCATTTAAGTCTGAGTTGTTAGTATGTAGGAACAGGTAGCACTCGCCACTATATTCACTATATTTTTACAGTCTGCGATGTAGACAACATGGGAGGTTGCGCCATCATCACGAATGGTAATTAAGCAACCAGCTTAGAAGCTGGTTTAGTTGCCATAGGCAAAAGTTTTAACTTTTAGCAAATTCTTCAAACATCACACCAATGGTTCTTTTAACAAGAATGTGGATGGTAATGTAGCGCTACATGTGAGCCAAAAAGCAATTAGGTGTACCTAATGGGGTGTGACCATATATTGTGACACAAAGGATGTAATGGCAAAAATTGCACCACAACAAAATGTGAAATTAAAATCAATAAAGTGAATATAAACAACAATGTAATGCAGTGACCATAAACAATAAAACGATGAAGATGTCATGAGATGATGAGGAACTTCCCAACAGAAATCTTCAAATATGAGGTGGAATACATATGCGCTTACTGCAACTGTTGGACCCAAATGTCATATGACAGTGGATCGATCGAGCTTGGAATGTCCCACAGACATTTGGGTCCAACAGTTGTGGTAAACGCATATGTATTCCACCTAGTTGTTGAAGATTTCTGTTGGGAAGTTCATCACCATCTCATGACATCTTCATCGTTTTATTATTTATGGACACTACATTACATTGTTGTTTATATTGTTCACTTTATTGATTTTAATTTCACATTTTGTTGTGGTGCAATTTTTGCCATTACATCCTTTGTGTCATAATATATAGTCACACCCCATTAGGTGTATACAGCCATTGCTTTTTGGCTCACACGTAGCGCTACATTATCATCCAATTGTCTGAGTTGTGTCAGATTCCTGTGTAGCTGATTCACTCCCATTCAGGGTTCATTCTTTGTTACACATATCTTTGTTTTTGGGTAGCGCACATATTTTTTCCCTTTACATTGTGCCTTTTAAAAAGAAGACTGTCAACTTGTCATGTGTTAATGGGTTTGTCTGTTGCTTGACTATGTGCATGTATGTGTAGGCTTTTAGGTTGAATAAGTCTATTAAAGATTTCAAGTGTAATTTAAAAATTCACATTGAAATTATGAGTACAACTTGACATTATCAGCACAAATAGTTAAAGTTTTTGTTACGCTTATAAAAAAATAAATAGATCTGCTCCCTTAAAAGCATGTTACACAGCACAATGCTTGTGCTGTGTAATTTGGCCCCCTCTGCATCATCTAAAAAAAAACCTGGCTGATCCTGCCAGTTTCTGCCCTCCCCCTGTAAACTGACCACGGTTTATCAGGGCTGCTGAGCCCTGACACTGTGCTCAGTTTACATGCCTCCGTCATCTGCAGCCCTGCTCTGTCCCTTTCTCCCCCTTCCCTCACTGCCTGTCTGCTCGTGACAGTGTCTGTCCCTTCCCCTCCTGCTGCTTTAAAAACTATAATCTATTCACGCCATCCCCTCTGTTATAGAACAATATGTGTCCCAGCTCCTGCTCTTTAAAAAGCACTCAGCAGGAGTGCTTGAACTGGCCCGTTGTAGTTATCAGCGGGGGAGAGGAGAGAGCCATAGAGTCACGTGAGCGCAGTAGAGACACTCTGATATAAGGTATAATCCGTAGATATGGATATGTATACATATAGATCAGACACTGGGAAACATGTTGATCTATAACAGAGGGGATGGCATGAAAAGATTATAGTGGCTTAAAAACCACTTTAAGTACATTTAAAATCAACATCCCAAGACAAACACAAATATTCTACAAATATGGTTATGTCTTGGGGTAATCAGCCTGGAAAAAGATCAAAAATTGTGGGTGACTGCGATCCCGCCAAGACACTCACAAAGGTTGAAGGTCAGTGCGGTGTCAAGAGACACTAAATAAACATTAAGAAACAATGTTCATGAGAAGAATAGGAAGAAAGAGAAAAAAAGGGAAAAAGACGCATAGGTTTTCTACAGAAATAAAATGAAGCTTGTTTAATGCAGGTAAAAGATGATTTGATATTGTGTCTTACATTACGTAGTGCTTCATACACAGCTCTAAAGGCTGGCTGTTTATCATCATGGTATACTCCTCTGTTCCCATGTAAAATAAAAATACCATCTTCAGCTTCTTTACAATTACTTCCATAGATGCAGTGATCAGGACGATAATTCCACTGGCACGGGAAGACGAAAAGGCTTTCTGAATTAAAAACAAAAACAAGCTGAAAGCAGAATTGGTGCGAAGCTACTGAACAAGCTGATCATTAGAGAATGAGACACATGGATGCAATGCTTCATTAAGCAACGGCACAACAATGTAATAGGCAGAAGAATAAATGAAAGTCATATTTAATATTTTGCCAACGTAAAGAATATACTATTGCTACCAAAAATATAACTTGAAAGCAAAAAGGTATGGACAGCCGCACTCCGATAAATGTAAAAAACAATAAAAGCCTTTAAATCAGTAAAAAAACACTGCACAAACAGAGAAACAGCAAACGGTGGGATAATATAACTGTCCCACCGTTTGCGGTTTCTCTGTTTGTGCAGTGTTTTTTTTACTGGATTAAAGTCTTTTATTGTTTTTTAAATTTATCGGAGTGCGGCTGTCCATACCTTTTTGCTTCCATTTATGCTTCGTGCATTGCCTGCACCCATTGGATCTCTCTGAGTTCAGACTCGCCACCAAAGTGCACTCATCTGGAGCGGCGGTCTCTTTCCCCTACCAAAAATATAACTTGCAGTGGATATAAAAAGTACACACAGCTGTTAAAACGTTATTTTTTTTTTACATCACAGAAAGCCAAGACCGAGATGAATAATTTTAGAACTTTTTCCAACTTTAATGCGACCTATAAACTGTACAGCTCAATTGAACAACAAACTGAAATATTTTAGGTGGAGGGAAGTAAAAATAAACGAAAATAATATGGTTGCACAAGTGTGGACACCCTTAACTACTTCAGCCCCAGAAGGATTTGCCCCCTTAGTGACCAGACCATTTTTTGCAATACGGTGTGTCGCTTTAACCACTTTACAACCGGGCCTATTTTGGCACTTCTCTCCTTCATGTAAAAATCAAATTTTTTTTGCTAGAAAATGAATCAGAACCCCCAAACATTATATATTTTGTTTAGTAGACACCCTAGGGAATAAAATGGAGGTCATTCCAACTTTTTTTTCTCACACAGTATTTGCACAATAATTTTTCAAACGCCTTTTTTGGGGGAAAAAACGGTTTCATTAATAAAAAAATAACAAAAAGTTAGCCCAATTTTTTGGTATAATGTGAAAGATGATGTTACGCCGAGGAAATAGATACCCAACATGTCATGCTTTAACATTGTGCACACTCATGGAATGGCGCCAAACTTCGGTACTTAAAAATCTCCACAGGCGACGCTTTAACATTTTTTACAGGTTACTATTTTCGAGTTTCAGAGGAGGTCTAGTGCTAGAATTGTTGCACACGCTCTAATGTACGCGACGATACCTCACATGTGGGGTTTGAACGGCGTTTACATATGTGGGCGAAACTTGCATGCGTGTTCGCTTCTGTGCGCAAGCTCTTGGGGACAGGGGCGTTTAAAAAAAAACATTTTTACTTATTTTTTTTTATTTTTACACTTAAAAAAAAAAAAAATGTGGATCACTTTTTTTCCTATTACAAGGAATGTAAATATCCCTTGTAATATATCCCTTGTAATAGGAATCAGTGTGACAGGTCTTCTTTATAGAGAGATGTGGGGTCAATAAGACCCCACATCTCTCCTCCAGGCTTACAAGCATGAGATCGTGAAAAAAAAATCACTAATCTCAGGCCGACAGCCGCGATTGCGGCTTTGTTTACTTCCGGGTAACGGGCGTGACGTCATAAAGTCGCGCCCGGGCCTCCGACGGTCATAAAGATGACTGGTGACCATCTGGTCACCAGTCATCTCTATGCTTCCCAGCCAGCGCCGATCGATTCACCCTCCGGGCCCCCGATCGCACGGGAGAGCCCGAAGAAGCACCGGATGGCGGCGGGAGGGGGGGGTGGACGTCCCCTCCCGCTGCCTATAAGAACAATCAAGCGGCGGAACTGCCGCTTTGATCCTTCTTATCGTGCAGAGAATTGGCGGGTGATATCTGAATGATGCCTGTAGATGCAGGCATCATTCAGATATCACTGCACAAATTTGAGGACGTCCCAGGGACATCCTCGGTTGTCATGAGGTTAACTGACAATTGCGCGGTCATGCGACATTGTACCCAAACAAAATTGATGTCCTTTTTTTCCCACAAATAGAGCTTTTTTTGGTGGTATTTGATCACATCTGCGGTTTTGAATTTTTGCACTGTAAACAAAAAAAGAGCGTCAATTTTGAAAAAAAACTATATTTTTTACTTTTTGCCATAATAAATATCCCCCCAAAAATATAAAAAAAAAAACTAATATTTCTTCCTCAGTTTAGGCCGATTTGTATTCTTCTACATATTTTTGTTAATAAAAATTGCAATAAGCGCATATTGATTGGTTTGCGCAAAAGTTATAGTGTCTCCAAAATAGGGCATATATTTATAGCATTTTTATTTTTTTTCTTGTAATGGCGGCGATCTGCGACTTTTATTGGGACTGTGACATTGCATCGAACATTTTTGGGACCAGACATTTATACAGCGATCAGAGCTAAAAATAGCCACAGATTACTGTATAAATGTCACTGGCAGGGAAGGGGTTAACACTAGGGGGCACCAAAGGGGTTAAATGTGGGTTCTAGGGAGAGATTATAACTGTGGGGGGGTGGGACTGCCTGAAGGAGGAGATCTATCGCTGTTTATACTTGATATGAAAAATAGCTGTGTCTCCTCACCCCTGACAGAACAGAGATCTGTCTGTTTACATTAAGAGCTAAGTAATAAGAATGCATTCGATTTAAACCGGAAATACAAATGTAAAAATGTATTTGAGAAAAATCTAAAAAAGTACCTGGGTTGTGAGAGAAGATAATATTGAGCAGATCCTGATCCCCCCAAGTTATATTTAACTTGTACTTTTTCAGCAATGGCATCAGGATTTCTCCCCAATGCAGACGAACGGTTGTCATGTCATTCTGTAAAACAAAAATGAAAAGACATCTGTATAAAGATTTATTTTTGTATTAGACATCGTTTACAACACGTCAATATATATTAAACTATATCGCGAAGCACATCACAGTTTCCTACAGAAGTGAAGTCTAAACTGTGCCACCTCCTGAAAAGGCTGAACCAGCTTTACTGATCAGCAAAACCAAAACCACAATGCGCTTTTCTGCGACTACTGAATGATGGGGAAAATACACACCTTTCTCATTGCCGTGTCAAGCAAGAGCTGAATGTTATCCCAATGAAACAGATATCTGCACATTTAGGCTCCGTGCATAGCAATAGAAAATTTATATTAAGCTACAAGCGCTTCTGTGAACCAGACCAGTGTGCCTAAGCACTCCAAAAGGTATCACTATATTAATTGAATGCAGTTAAATAAAAATGCTGGACTATATTCGTACATAGCAATGTGTTCACTTACAGCTAATGTTCATCAAGCATTAAAATTACCCCTCCATCTACCAACCTTACATCATTACAATGCCAGTAAAAATGAAACATGCAGTGTTTGCAATGGCAGCAAGAACATGAATCATGATATGTTCTTACAGCACCACCTTCTGGACATTTCTATGAACTACACAGTTGAATATTTCATTAGTTCTTACAACTTGCAAGGTGAATAAAATCAGTGCCTTTAACAAAACATAAAGCTTACTTTCAATGAAACACCTAAATTAAGGTGCATCCGTGCATTTTAAATGTGCTGCATTTATGAAGAATTGTGCTGACTGCAATGGCAACCTGCAGTCAAGCGCAAAGCACAGCATGTGAGAATTCCTTCAAATGTAACATCAAGCATCAGTAGGGGTGCCTGGTTCGGATCGTTCCTCGGACAGAGTGATGCCGTGTACACACGGTCGTTTTTCGGCATGAAAAAATACGACATTTTTCAGCATGTTCAAAAAACAACGTTTTTCCAACTTCATCATTAAAAACGATGTTGCCCACACACCATTGTTTTAAAAAAATTATGAACAAAGCGCGGTGACGTACAACACGTACGACAGCACTCTGAAGGGGAAGTTCTATTCGCCTTTGGGCTGCTTTTAGCGGATTCCTTGTTAGTAAAAGCGGCTTTCAGCTCGTCTGCATTATTGTGTCTGGTGTCTCATCTTCCTCTTGACAATACCCTACAGATTCTCTATGGGGTTTAGGTCAGGCAAGCTTGCTGACCAATCAAACACAGCGATACCATGATCATTAAACCAGGTATTGGTACTTTTGGCAGTGTGGGCAGGTGCCAAGTCTTGCTGGAAAATGAAATCAGCATCTCCATATAGCTGGTCAGCAGAGGGAGGCATGAAGTGCTCTAGAATTTCTAGAAGCCCAGGTGTTAGCAATGCATATAGCAATAAAACAGGAAGAAGTTCTGGACAGCCGCACTCCAAAAAGTTTTTGCCTTTATTCAAAAAATTAAATCAAAAATACATGCCACAGTGGAACGGACAGAAGAGCTGACCTGTCCGTGTTCATTTTTTGCTGTGTCCAGTTGGGAGATTTCCTTTCACTTCCTGTCCCAAAAAAACAACAGGAAGTGAGAGGAATAAATTTTCCAACGTGAGGGTAAATTCCCCTAGACAGTAACCAGAACATGTGTCCTCATAGAAGTATTTCCAATGGGACCAGATATTGTGGTCAGGGTCAATGGCAAATATGAATGAATGAATGAATGAATGAAAAAAACTTATAAAGCGCGGCGCATGCGAACTGAATCGCTTCTGGGCGCTAGTTGTTCGTGTCTCATGACATCAAAAGAGCAGAGTTTTGATTCGTCTTCTGAAAGTCAGGTGGTTTTCCTCCAACCGAATGCTGGTTGGTAAAGCGTTCCATAGTCTAGGACCCTGAAAAGCAAACCTTCTTTCTCCTTTGGACTTGTATTTGGTTTTTGGTACCCTGACCAGATTTTGGTCGGTGGATCGCAGAACGCGATTCGAATTGTGAGGTTCTATCTTGTCGCAAAGATATTGCGGAGCCTTCCCATGGATGCACTTATGTGTCAGGCAGAGTGCTTTAAATGCAATTCTGTCTTTTACTGGCAGCCAGTGAAGGGTTCTCAACGAAGGTGAGATTGATTCCCATTTTTTTTTCCCAGTCACCAGTCTGGCGGCCGTATTCTGAACGACTTGCAGACGGGAGATTTGGTACTTTGGGAGTCCGAGGTACAGGGCGTTAGCATAGTCCAGTCTGGAATTCACGATTGTTCCCACCACGACTGCTACGTCTTCTTTGGGGATAAATTGAATAAGTCTGCGTAGTAGGCGCAACAGATGGTGCGCTCCGCTGACTACTGACCCTATTTGTGCGTCCATTGTCATGAAGGTGTCGAAGATGACCCCGAGACTTTTGACTTTGGAGCTAGGGGTGATGATTTGGCCCAGAATGGGCGGGGGTGTCCAGGTTGTTGCCAGTTGACTCTTTCGGCTGGCGTGAAACATAAGGAGTTCTGTTTTTGAACTGTTGAGTTTAAGATAACTCTTAGTCATCCAGTTTTCTATCAAAGAGAGACATTTCTCTAAACTGAGATGATGATCCTTTTTGTTGCAGATGCGAAAATACAGTTGCGTATCGTCTGCATAAGAGTGATAGAGTAGTTCTTGGCTACTGATAATATCAAAGAGAGGGCGAAGATAGATGTTGAAAAGCACCGGTGACAGGGGGGATCCTTGGGGGACTCCACATGACACCGTGCGCTTTTCCGACGTGAAACAACCCAATTTAACTGTTTGTGATCGGTTTTCAAGAAAGGAAGAAAACCATGGTAAATCACCTTCTGCGACTTCTGCTACCTTGGCTAGTCGCATCAGTAACAGTTTGTGGTCTACCGTGTCAAAGGCTGCGCTTAGGTCCAGCAGAACCAGGAGACAAGATTCTCCTTCGTCTGCGGCCTCGAGGGCATCGTCCCATATTTTGAGTAAGGCCGTTTCTGTCCCGTGTCCGGGACGGAAGCCTGATTGTAATGGATCCAGTAGATTGTGGGTATCTAGATGCTGTTGCAGCTGTTGTACCACTACTTTCTCCATTATCTTGGAGAGAACATTTAGGCCTGTTATGGGACGGCGGTGAGTTGGGTCCTTGGGATCCAGGTTAGGTTTTTTCAAGATGGGCTGGATTGTGCCCTCTTTCAACAGGGATGGCACTGTGCCTTCCTTAAATGACTGGTTTATAAGCTGTGTGATGGGTGGTGCCAGGATGTCGGCACATTCCTTCAGCAGTTTGGTGGGGATGATATCATTGGGCGATGTGCTGTTCCGCAAAGCACCAATGATATTTTTTGTGGTATCGATGGAGATCGGTTCCAGAGTGAACTTTGTTGATTGTAGAGCGTTTCTGTGGGTGTTTTGTGGTTGATTGACGGTGGGGTTGAGGGGGGTATTGTTTTGCATGATGCTTTCCCGGATTCTTTCAATTTTGTTGATGAAGAAATCCGATAGTTCATTGCAGAACTCTTGGGTGTCTGAGTTGGGGACTTCAAGACATCCTGGGTTCATGGTCTGGGTGACCATCTTGAAGAGTTCGCGGGGGCGGTTTAGGGCGCTGTTAATCGCCATAGAAAAATGATGTTTCTTGGCTTTGAAGATTTCTTTATGATATCATGTTGTTATTGCCTTGTAGATGATGAGGTTATCCTCTGCAGGACTTCTTTTCCAGGCGGCTTCCGCCCTTCTGCGCTCTTGCTTCAGAAGCGACAGCTGGTTGTTGAACCAGCCGGACTTTCTTTTTCGGATGCAGGCTTTGCGTTTCGGTGCTACTAAATCGGCTGACTGTAGCAGGGCTGCGTTTATGGCATCCAGTGTATCTGCGGCTGTTTGATGTGGATGGATTGTTTTGATTCTGTTTCCCAAGGTAGATTTGAAGAGTTCCGAATGGAGCTTCTTCTGAGATCTAGCCCAGTGTATTGTCACCGGCTTGGGTGCTTTTATCACTGGGGGAATTTTGGAGATTATGAAATTAATTGCATGGTGGTCTGTCCATGGCAATGGTTCATTTTCTAAAATGCTTATTTTCAGATTTTGTCTGAAAATTAGGTCGAGTGTGTGACCTGAAGCATGTGTTGGAAATATGAATTTCCCCAGTGAGCACACAGACAGCAAATAGACAGGAGTTTTGGAAAATGCCATAATAAAAATCAAAAAAAGTTTTGGCTTTATGTACACTTGATTTTTCTATACAAAACACAGTAGGAACACGGAAAAAACACCACACAAATAAATTTCACCTTTCTGGGTGGAAGGAAAAGAGATTCATCCCAAAACAAGTCTATGCAGTTGTTCAATACTGACAGGAAAATACATTCACCTACAATCCAGAATAGATGTTACATGCCCAAAACTTTGACAAAAGCGGTTTTCTGATGGAAAATTCTATCAATCACTCAATGGACTGCTTGTAAATAGCAATTGTCCAAGCAAGAAAAAATAAATAAAAGATCTACCATTTTTAATGGGCATTTACCAATAAAACAGATTCAAGAACTGTAAACAGACAGGAAGACTTGTGTGTGCCATTCTTACTGTCTGGATTCTGATAGAAATCTGATTTTTTGTTGTTATTCATAGAACACCAACGTATATAAAAATTCCTATACACCTTGTATACACTAGAGGTAGACCGATATGGGTTTTTCTCTGGCCGATACCGATGCCGATATTTAGAAATCACGGCGGCCGATAGCCGATTTATGATGCCGATTTTTTTGGGCCGATATGTTAAGCCGATTTTTCAGGCGCTTTTGGGCTAAACAGTAAAGTTAGCCCATATTTATTTTTTTTCAACCAAAAGTTTTCATTACCTGTTTTTGTGTAATATATATATATATTACACAAAAACAGGTAATGAAAACTTTTGGTCGAAAAAATAAATAAATATGGGCTAACTTTACTGTTTAGTTTTTTTTTTTTATTTGTTAAAGTATATTTTTTCCCCAAAAAATGTGTTTGAAAGACCGCTGCGCAAATACCGTGTAACATTAAATATTGCATCAATCGCTATTTTATTTCCTAGGGTCTCTGCTAAAAAAAAAATATATAATGTTTGGGGGTTCCAAGTAATTTTCTAGCAGAAAATACAGGATTTTTACTTGTAAGCAACAAATGTAAAAAAAGATTTAGCCTTTAAATGGTTAAACTGAGAATTCTCCTACACAGAGTTCAGTTAATTGATAAGTAGCAACATTGTATATCTTTTCTAAAACTTGGCAGGCTGCCCAGGAGAGAGAGAGAGAGAGAAGGTCTTCTACGGGAAGCACTTGCATTGACTTGTATTGCAGAAGCTTTTTGCAAGTCGCGGTGCTGAACTTATCAATCGGCTTTTTTAAAGCACAAATCGGCCGATGCCGATTAATTTAAAAACGCCAAATATCGGCCGATATATCGGCCAACCGATATATCGGTCGACCTCTAGTATACACCCAACGTCTCATATTTTACAATTCCCGAGCTTCAAAGCGGTTTTCTATGCAAGTTACCTTTTCAGCAAGTTCCAGTAATGGAAAGAAAAGTTTTTTTTTTGCTTTAATGAAACTTGGAACAGGATTACTTATTTCAGTTTGGGAGAAATGTCAGAAACCGCATATATACTTGCCTTAAAGAGTTTCATTCGAATACGAGTCATGTTCATTAACATAACTCCAGAGTTAATGCCAGTCTTTCCATAATAAGGATGCCGAGCAAAGCGGTTATACCATCCTATGCGGGGCTCTTCATGTTCAGGAGCCATAGCAGCAATCTGTGTTGAATTAAATTCATTCAAGAAAGACCAAATATCATCCATAGGACGCAAGAACAGTATGTCTGTGTCAACATACAATAACGAATCCACATCCTTCAGTAATAACTGCAATGCAAAAGAAGCACTGTTAACAGAAATGTTTTAAAACTACAACGAAAAGAGTTATCCAAGAGAGAGAAACCAAATAAAATAGAAAAAAAAAAGAAAGAAAAAAACTTTTCTTAGGCAATTCTGCATCATAGTACTTAAAGTATTACATTATTGACTAATAACTACAAAATAAAGTAAGTACAACCTACATTTTTTCCCTACAATAGGGATGGGCAAAAAGTATCAAGGGTATTGTGTTGCGGTCTCTGTCCCACTTAAGGCGGCCATACACGGTTCGATTTTGAAAGAATTTTCTTTCGAAAATCGTATCAAAGAATTTTCGTACGAATTTCGCACCGTTAGTGGGCTGCAGCAACAGCCGATTTTCGTGGGGAAAAAAAATTTGTTGAGAAATCCGACATGTTGGAAATTTTTTGAAAAACAAAAGATTTTCTGATCAATGATGGGAGAATCGTGCGAGAAATGCAATTGGAAAAAAAAAAAAAAAAAAAAAAAGATTACCGTGAAAATGGCAATGGCAGTGAAGGGGTTAACCACTAGGGGGTGCTGTAGGAGTTAAGTGTGACCTCATGTGTGTTTCTTACTGTAGGGGGGCGGGGCTGGATGTGTGAGGTCACTGATGGTCGTTCCCTATATCAGGGAACAGACATTCACTGGCACTGAAAGAGAAGAACGGGGAAGGTTTGTTTACACACACACCGCCCTGTTTTTCAGGTCCTGTGACCCGATCGCGGGACACCGGCGGCGATCGGGATGTGGTCACGGAGCTTCGGACTGGGGCTCTTAACCACTTCCATACAGGGCACGTATACACCTTCCCGCCCAAGCCAATTTTCAGCTTTCAGCACTGTCGCACTTTGAATGGCAATTGCGCGGTCATACAACACTGTACCCAAACAAAATTGGCGTCCTTTTTTCCCCACAAATAGAGCTTTCTTTTGGTGGTATTTGATCACCTCTGCGATTTTTTTTTCTTGCGCAACAACTAAAAAAAGACTGAAAATTGACAAAAAATACGTTTTTATTTTTTTCTGTTAAATTTTTTGTAAATAAATAGGTTTTCTCTTTCAATTACGGGCACTGATATGGCGGCACTGATGGGCACCGATGAGATGGCACTGATGGACATCAATGAGGTAGTACTGACGGGCACAGATGAGGTGGCACTGATTGGCGGCGCTTGTATGCGGCACTGATGGGCACACATAGGCGGCACTGATGGGCACACATAGGCGGCACTGATGGGCACACACAGGCGGCACTGATGGGCACACACAGGCGGCACTGATGGGCACACACAGGCGGCACTGATGGGCACACACAGGCGGCACTGATGGGCACACACAGGCGGCACTGATGGGCACACACAGGCGGCACTGATGGGCACACACAGGCGGCACTGATGGGCACACACAGGCGGCACAGATGGGCACTCATAGGCGGCACAGATGGGCACTCATGGGCGGCACTTATGGGTGGCACTGATGGCTACTTATGGGTGGCACAGATGGGCACTCATAGGTGGGCACTGGGCATGGATGGGCACTGTGGGGTGGCACTGATGGACACTGTAGGGTGGCACTGATGGACACTGGGGAGGCACTGATTAACCCATGTTGCCAGTCAGTGCCCATTTGTGGGCACTGATTGGCATCATTTTTTTTTTTAATGCTTTTTTTTTTTTGATCTGCCCTACCCTGGTGGTCCAGGGTGGGCTTCCCTGGTGGTCCATGTGGCGATCCGAGGGGGGGCTGCGCTGATAATCAATCAGCGCGAACCCCCCCTGTCAGGAGAGCAGCCGTTCGGCTCTCCTCTACTCGCGTCTGTCAGACGCGAGTGAGGAAGAGCCGTCAACAGCTCTTCCTGTTTACATCGTGATCAGCCGTGATTCGACACGGCTGATCACGTGGTAAAGAGTCTCCGTGAGAGACTCTTTACCGAGATCGGTGTTGCGGGGTGTCAGACTGACACCCCGCAACAACGATCGCCGTGATGCGCGCCCCCGGGGGCGCGCAGCGGCTCAGAATCCTGAGGACGTCATATGACGTCCGGTCAGGATTCTACAACCACTTTGCCGCCGTCAATCTGTCATTGGCGGGCGGCAAGTGGTTAAAGAGGACGTATATACACACGTCCATGTGCCCAGCCATGCCATTCTATCGACGTAGATAGTCGTGTGGTTAAACTTCTCAGCAACTTTATCCCTGACCTGTCTGATGTGTTCCTTGGTCTTCATGATGCTGTTCTCTAAAAAAAAACGAGGGCTTCACAGAACAGCTGTATTTATACTGAGATTAAATTTACAATTATTTACTAATTAGGTGACTTCTGAAGGCAGTTGGTTCCCCTAGATTTTAGTTCGGTGTATCAGAGTAAAGGGGGCTGAATACAAATGCACGCCATACTTTTCACATATTTGTAAAAAAAAAAAAAAATGAAAACCACTTATCATTTTCCTTCCACTTCACAATTATGTGCCACTTTCTGTTGGTCTATCACATAAAATCCCAATAAAATACATTTATGTTTTGGGTGCAACATGACAAAATGTGAAGGCACTGTGTATGGTCAGCTAAGGAGAACTAAATCAAAACTGGGCAAATCCCAAAAGATACAGGTCATCAATTACCTTACAAATTTAAACTTTTATACAGTTTGAATGTTTTTTTTTTCCAAAATAACTGTTCTCAAAACCATTTGATACACAAATAGTTAGTATTAGGCCCCTTTCACATGGTCGGACCTTTTAAGTCAGGGATCGACAAATCCCGGGCGCCAGGTCGCCATGGCGACTAGAAATAGGGTTTTTTTTTTGTGAGCTGGTGCCATCTGGTGGTGAGCCGTTGGTATTACAAGTTATTACCACCAGATGTGAGATGGCGCCATCTGGTGGTGGCCGTTGGTATTACAAGTTAAACAGCAATTCTAATGTCATTTTTCACTATTTTCACTGCCATCTTCTTCCCTCTAATTAGAACCCCCAAACATTATATATATTTTTTATCCTAACACCCTAGAGAATAAAATGGCGATCGTTGCAATACTTTGTCACGCCGTATTTGCGCAGCGATCTTACAAGCGCACTTTTTTGGGAAAAAATTACACTTTTTTTAATTAAAAAATAAGACAACAGTAAAGTTATCCCCATTTTTTTTAATATTATGAAAGATAATGTTACGCCGAGTAAATTCATACCCAACATGTCACGCTTCAAAATTGCGTTTGAACACCGTTTACATATGCGGGCGCTGCTCACGTATGTGTTCGCTTCTGAGCGCAAGCTCGTCGGGACAGGGTGCGTTTTCTGGCTCTTAACTTTTTTAGCTGGCTCCTAGATTCCGAACAAATTTGTCAACCCCTGTTTTAAGTCCACCTGTCAGTTTTGTCGGCGGACCTGAACGGCCAACTCCATGTAATCCTGGGATGTTTGTCAGTTTGTATCGTAGTCTGTGCCCCCCGTAAAGGAGATTCACCCTCTCTATTTGTCCTGTTTAAAGAGGATGTCCCCTCAAAAAAAAATATTAAAAGCCAGCAGCTACAAATACTGCAGCTGCCGACTTTTAATATCAGCACACTTACCTGTCCTGGAGTCCAGCGCCGTCCGCGGAAGAGGACGAGCGATCGCTCGTCACTCTGCTGCGCCCACCGCCATCCTTGGTGAGGGAACCAGGAAGTGAAGCGCTCCTGCTTCACTGCCCGGTTCCCTACTGGGCATGCGCGAGTCGCGCTGGGCCATGCTGACTGGTTCCCGCTGTGTTCTGGGAGCTATGTGTTTCCCAGAACACGAGGGGGGTGGGTATTTTGATGTCCTGCCGCAGTCTACTCGCAGACTGTGTGGCCGGAAATGGGTGCAAATACCTGTCTTTAGACAGGTATCTGCACCCCCCTCCCCCTGAAAGGTGTCAAAAGTGACACCGGAGGGGGGAGGGTTCAGATGAGCGGGAGTGGAGGGTGGAGCTCCGCTTTAAAATGATCATAGAAAGTAAAAGAAAATCCCAGATTTTGGGTTGTCCCCAGAAAAGTAATAGGAGGGGACATTTTGGACACTAGTTTCAGCGAAGCAGGGGGTCCCCAAGGACACCCCTCAATTTGGAGGGATTTCCTCTCACTTCCTGTTTGGCTATGGGACAGAAAGTGAAGGAAAATTTCCGCAATGGGACACAGATGGCGGAAAAAAAACTGACAGAGGTTATAACCCTCCTATTCTCTATCCAACATGATGAAAAATACTTTTTTCCTACAGTTCTACTTTAACTCACTTCTGCTGTTTTAGGGCTGCACAAGCAAGCAATCTATTCAATTTTTTGGAAACAAACACCAACTCCCTGAAAGCATCGCCCAGCTCATATACTGTATTTGTACATCTATAGTCTGAATTAAGTTTTTTCAGTTTTGGATGAGTGGGGAAGGGGGAGGTTTATATTGCTGTATGTTCCACGGGGTATAGTCAACGTCTCTATCTTGGTGACCATTATCAAGTAATAGGAACTGATATTTTATAGTCACTAAACAGGAGGTGTGAAAATCTTCCAATGGGAAAACGTGTTCTGGTGATCTGAGGATTAACCCACACTTTGTTTCATATTTTGCGGCTTCCTTTAACTGAATTCTGGATACAGAAATAAACTGGAGATTACCGGCAGGAACAGTCTTTGTGATGCACAGGGCTTAAAGAGTTTTCTCCATTCTGCTGCATTTTCCGGTGGAAAAGATATAGGGTACAAAGTATATTTAAATTTCTTTGCATTCCCCCAGCTGTTTAACTGAAAGACAAAAAGAGTAAGCAAAATTTATCAGGCTTATTCAACAAAATCGGTGCCGATAGCAATGATGTCTGCAAGGCACGGTGACCCAATGCAACTAATTCAATATGAATAAAAAAAAAAAACACAATGAACTGTATATCCCAGTAAATTACAATGCAAAATGGTTTTCAAGTTTAAACAATAAAGTTCACCTTTCCACAACACCAAAAACGCACATATTTTTACAGGTACAAAAATGTGCATTTTTTTTTTTTTTTACACTGCAGCCTGCAAAGCATTGCACCCGCGATCAGCAAGGATCCTTCCTTCAGACTCTTAATCAGCTGACTGCCTGTACCTCCCGCATGGGCAGACCATTACTGAAGGGCAGGAAGAATAAATGAACAAGATCGCACACTAGCGGCTTTGACAGCCCACTGGGAACTACAAGCCATCTGCCATGGTGGATGATGGTACTTCGGTAGTTCGTTCATTCACAGGAAACTGAATAAAATGACACCAGATGTGGGGGCAGGATCCCACACAGCCATGTTTTTTTTTTTTTTAAAGTGAGTGTGGATGTGGGGAGAAGATCCCCACCCACTGTCACAGAGTGGAAAGCGCTGGTGGCGGGAGGTGGGTGTATAATGCTCCTAAGGCTCAGTTCACATATGTGAATCGGATGCATTTTGAATTGCATCCAATTCACATAACATGCAAACCAGACCGGCTTTCAATAGAGCAATAAGCTAAACAAGCTTACCACCCCCTAAGGGGCAACAAGGACCCTTAACTACTTCAGCTTCAGAAGGTTTACCCCCTTCATGACCAAGCCATTTTTTGCAATACGGCACTGCATTACTTTAAGTGACAATTGCGCGGCCATGCAACGCTATACACAAATAAAAATTACGTCCTTTTTTTTCCCACAAATAGAGATTTATTTTCGTGGTATTTGATCACCTCTGCAATTTTTAGATGGATAATTTTGAGAAAAAAAATAAAAATATTTATATACACAGGGCTCAAATTTTTTGCTACTTGCCAGGCCTTAAGAGTCACTCGCCACCAGTTTCCCCACCCCTAATTCCACTACTAAACACGCCCCTCATGGATGATTTCATGAAATTATACTGTTAAATGTTATTTGCAGAATTCAGTTACAAAAATACATTTTAACAATATTAACATAAAGCATCAGACTACAGAGTTCCCTTTACATCACAGCCCACAAAGTTGTCCCTTATATCAGAGTCTGCAGTTTTCCCCCCCAACATTATGGTCTGCGTTTCCCTTATTAGAGTTTCCACCTACATCAGAGTCTGCTCTCTGCAGTATTGCCCTTTACATCCGAGTTCCCCTTTATGTCAGGGTCTGCAGAGTTCCCCCTTATGCCCAAATCCTTTCCAGTCCTTGTGTGTGGGCAGATGTGCCAACTGATTCTTCCATCGGCATATCTACTCGACACCAGAGGGCCAGAAGACTGTCCAGAGCGGGACTGAAGATTCACTTTAAAAGAGAGATTGTACAGTGTATGGCCAGCTTACAGGAGATTGTACAGTATATGGTCATCTTACAAGAGATTGTACAATCTCCTGTAAAATGGCTATACATTTTACAATCTCCTGTAAGATGGCCATACACAGTGTATGGCCAACTTACAGGAGATTGTACAATCTAATTGTACAGTTTATGGTCATTTGCAATCAGATTGGACAGTGTACGACAATCAGCAATCAGACCGGACAGTGAATGGCCATCTGCTCTCTCCTCCTGTCAGCATGCAGCCTGGCTTTGCTCTGCAGATGTGGAACTATAAGTCCCAGAACTTTATAGGCAGGTAGTGGGTAGGAGCACAGCTCCTGTACACTCTGATTGGACATTAGTAGTAGTGAGCTTCAATTCCCACCATACCTTGGCATGGCTCTGCATTGTCGTCTGGGACTTGCATTCCTCCCTCTCCCTGGTTGGTATTACCTTCTAGTGGGAAGAAAAACTGTACCATCCCCGCGGTCTCTGCTCCCCGCCTCTCCTGTACTCGGCCTCCTCCGGGCACACCAACCAGGGCTCTGAGGCGGCAGCCGGAACTAATGCGATACCTCCGCACTCAGGCCGCCGTGTTCCCAGGCCGGTCCAGCTACCCTTGCGGCAGCCTGTAATTCATAAAAGGCGCCGCCGCCGTGATGTCACCAACTATACGCCCGGCTGTCTGCCCCCTGTCTGAGCCTGGGCCGGCCTCAGCACTGTGCTTGCACAGTTCTAAAGCCTGCCCGTGGCCATTTATTTTATGGGCAGCAGTCGTCTGTAACAGACAGTTGGCAACCCTGCTCCATGCTCGCCCTCAACTTATTTCAACTCGCAAAATGCGAGCAGGCCAGAGTTGAAATTTTGAGGGGTGTATGTATATATGTATATATATATATATATATATATATATACACACACATTATATATATATATATATATATATATGTATATACACATATATATATATATATATATATATATATATATATTATACACACACACACACACACACACACACACACACATATATATATATATATATATATATATATATATATATATATATATATATATATATATATATATATATATATATATATATATATATATATATATATATATATATATATATGTATGTATGTATGTATATATATATATATACACACACACACACATACACACACACACACACACACACACACACTTTCTGCTATAAAACACATCAAATGAAAACTACCGGTATTTTTAAAAATGTCATCAATTTAGGCCAAATATGTATTCTGCTACATATTTTTGATAAAAAAAAAAAATCCCAATGGTATCCTTAAGCTTTAGTGTCTCTTGCACGTAAATATGGTAATCAGTGCAGTCACCAGCATATTGCTACGCAGGAGAAAGGAGGCAGAGGCTCATCCTCGCTGTCTAAGGAATTGAGGATTGCGTTTGTTAGGTCCCACAGAAAGTGCAGGGCCCGCAGAGGCGATGCCCAACTCAGGCACAGAAACATCCGAGGGTAAGGTCAACAGCGGGGGGCAATTCTTGCTTGCCTTGAACTCGAACACAACCTCCACCAAGGAGACAATCAACTCCAGGACTACCAACAGTGCGTCTGTCGATTTAAGGTCCCAAAGAACCTGCCCCCTTTATAGGGGATTAAAAAAGGAAGGAAGCATGCACCTAGGACTCTATACTAAAACCCAGCTAGGCAAGGCACCACCCAAGAAAAGACTAAGGGGGAGGAGGACAAAAAAAAGATACTCACCGGCCAACTACAGCAGACAGAGAGAAAGAAGTACTTGAGGAAGGACTCACCACCTCTATCAGACCACAAATAGGAGTGCTGTAGATTTGCCTTTAAGATGAGCATCATGGAAAAGCGCATCCTCCAAGTCCCAGGACCCCCCCTGGCACTTAAGAGAAGAGCAAATTGGCCTGTATGCATCCTCTACCCAGCTTTCATGCAAGTCTATGGAGAATGGTCCACCCCAAAAAAGAGCACCCCACAAATCCACCCAAACCCTGGCTGTTGATTGAAGATGTCTCACAGGATAAAATTCCAGAAAAAAAAAAAAAAAAAAAAGAGTTTTACTAGCTAGGGCTGCCCATATGCAGTGCTGTGTTCTTTTCTGCCTAGTGTACTACTCCTGTAGGTTTCACTATAAAATCCTATCAAAGAATAGAAGAGCTGTGCCCATCAAAGGCAAGAGGGGAAAAGGAAAAAAATAAATAAATTAAAGTGGATGTAAACCCTCACATACACCCAGTGAAATGAACAGCCTCAGATGATACACAGTAATGAAACCAATCTCCCTACATAAGTTTTACATGTATATCTGCTGTCTTCAGCTTTATATACTGTTTAGAAAGTTCAGATTGTGTTAGATTTTCTCCCCGCAGTGAAGCCTGGGCATACAGTCAAGACAGCTGATTGGAGTTAAGACACACCCCTCCCTTTCCTCATAGGTGGAGACTTTCAGAGCTGATCATTGAATAGTTAAGGGTTCTGCTAATCTATTTATAGTGTCCTCCCCAACACAAAGAGTTATCATATGCTGATAACAGAAGAACAGGAGAGCGCTATGGGACATAATAATTTGAAGAGAGATGACAAAACACTGCAGATTTATGTGCCCAGCTCAAAATTCATGACTCGGGTTTACATTCACTTTAAGACCCCTTTCACACCGAGGCAGTTTTCAGGCATTTTAGCGCTGGAAATATCACCTGTAAAAGTGCCTGAAAACTGCTTCCCATGTTGCCCGAATGTGAAAGCCTGAGTGCTTTCATACTGGCACGGTGCGATTGCGGGACGTTATAAAAAGTCCAGCAAGCAGCATCTTTGGGGCGGGTTTTTGGATTGCTGTATACAGCGCTCCTAAAATGCCTTGCCAATTGCGATGAATGGGCGGCACTTCCGAAGCGCCGCAACATGGGTGTGGGGTTAAAAGAGCCCCGCTAGTGTCCGAAAAACGCTGCTTGTTTTAGCGGCGCTTTAATGCCAACGCACGTGCGGTCCCAGTGTGAAGGGGGTCTTAGGGATAAGTAAATTGTAACTATTTTACAAGTCCAAATTCAGCGAAAAACGCTTAAATTTAGAGCAGGAAAGGTTTAGAACCTCTGTCAAGTTTTAAATGCCATAAAAGTTTCCTCATAGCGGAGATTTCGCTTCTCTTCCTGTTCTGTCCAACAGTTAAAAGGGAAAAATCCCTCATAGGGACAGAGAGCAATACATCTGACGGGTTCTAAACATATAACTCTACTAGTTATTGTGTTTTTATTGCTGCCTTTGTGACCCATTGAAGGGTATTAACGGGAGGTGGATTGACCTCACCTAATTTCTAGATTACTCCTTTACAGGTATTCACTTAGCACCAACCATTTATGACACACTTTACATTTAAATTAGTCCATGACCCCAAGGAGCTTACAATCTTACATGCCTACATACACATACTGGGGCCAATTTAGACAGACCCAAATTACCATACCAGCACGTCTTTGGTTAATTAAACATTAAAAGCAATACCCACCATATAAACAAGTGTGAAAAAAACAGCCGTTATGATATGGATGTACTGCTATGTTTGAGCATGGGGGTAGAAGTAATGACTGAACCTCTAAAGCCCCGTACACACGTAGATTTTCAAAATGACCGACCGTACGTTTTTTTTTAGTGGCATGCTAGTCTCCTGTCAAAAGTGAAGACACAATACGAAAATTTACGTACGACAGGATAAAGGGATTTTTAATACAGCTTACCTGTAAAATCCTTTTCTTGGAGTACATCACGGGACACAGAGCGGCATATTCATTACTAGTGGGTTATATGGAGTACCTTCAGGTGATGGACACTGGCAATCTCAAACAGGAAGTGCCCCTCCCTATATAACCCCCTCCCATAGGAGGAGTACCTCAGTTTTGTAGCAAGCAGTATGCCTCCCAAAATGGTCCCCATAAGAGGGGTGGGAGCTCTGTGTCCCGTGATGTACTCCAAGAAAAGGATTTTACAGGTAAGCTGTATTAAAAATCCCTTTTTCTTTCTCGTACATCACGGGACACAGAGCGGCATTCATTACTATGTGGGATATCCCAAAGCAATGCTTACAATGAGGGGAGGGAGACATCTTCCCAAGACAAAAGGATTTAATTTAGAGATATACTTAAATCATAATAAATCCAACTTAGTTGAGAAAAAAATAATTTAAAATTTTACTCAAAGGGGAGCCCCCGGAATCCGAGGGTCTCAAACTGCAGCCCGCAGCACTGCCTGCCCAAAGGCTGTATCGGTATTCCTTCTTACGTCCAACTGGTAGAACTTTGTAAACGTGTGGACCGAAGACCAGGTTGCCGCCTTGCAAACTTGAGCCATAGAGATCTGGTGGTGTGCTGCCCAGGAGGCGCCCATGGTCCTAGTAGAATGAGCCTTTAATGATAACGGAGGAGGCAACCCCTTCAAGCCGTAGGCCTGAGTGATTAACTGTTTAATCCACCTCGAGATGGTGGATTTTGCAGCTGCCTGCCCCTTTTTGGGCCCATCCGGTAAAATGAACAACACATCTGTTTTCCGGATCTTCTCTGTAGCTTTAAGATAGGCCTTCATGGCCCTGACAATATCCAAGGTATGCAGCAACCCTTCCTTTCTGGAAGTAGGTTTAGGGAAGAAGGATGGTAATACCAAATCCTGGTTTAGATGAAAACTGGATATAACCTTTGGTAGGAAGGAAGGATGAGGGCGGAGAACGACCTTGTCCTTATGTAAAATAAGATATGGTTCCTTACAGGATAAGGCTGCCAGTTCCGATACTCTCCTGGCGGAAACCATGGCAACCAAAAATACTAACTTCCTTGTCAGTAAAACCAAAGGAATTTCAGCCAACGGCTCAAAAGGTTGTTTCTGTAAACTTGACAGAACAAGATTTAAATCCCACGGACAAAGTGGGGATTTAACTGGAGGATTAATACGTAAGACCCCTTGAATGAAGGTCTTAACTAGCGAGTGGGTGGCCAGCGGCCGCTGAAACCACACTGACAAAGCTGAAATCTGTCCCTTGATTGTGCTTAATGCCAGTCCTTTATCCACTCCTAGCTGGAGAAAACTTAATACTCTATCGATGGTAAATTTGCGAGAAAGCCATCGCTTGGACTCACACCAGCCTACATAGGCCTTCCAGACCCTGTAATAAATCACCCTAGAGACCGGTTTCCTGGCTCTGATTAGGGTAGAGATTACTTTCTGAGACAGACCTCTACCCCTGAGAATCAGGGATTCAGCTTCCAGGCCGTCAAATTTAGATGCCGTAAGGCAGGGTGGAGGATCAGACCTTGCGATAGCAGGTCTGGCCGTAGAGGAAGAGTCCAAGGGTCTCCCACTACCATCTTCAGGATTAGTGAATACCATGCCCTTCTGGGCCATGCTGGAGCTACCAGGATAACTGGTATGTGCTCCACCCTGATCCTGCGCAGCAGGCGGGGTAGTAACTGGAGCGGGGGAAATGCATAAAGAAGTTTGAACTGATGCCAAGGGCAAACTAACGCATCGGTTCCGCAGGCCCTGGGATCCCTTGTGCGGGACATGAACCTGTCTAGCTTCTTGTTCAGTCTCGATGCCATGATATCCACGTCCGGCACTCCCCATTTCTGGCAGAGTGTCTGAAAGACCTGTGGATGCAGAGACCACTCCCCCGGCAACAGAGTCTGGCGACTTAAGAAGTCCGCCTGTAGGTTGTCCACTCCGGGAATGAATATAGCCGATATGCAGGGCACATGGGCTTCTGCCCACAAGAAAATCAAGCTCACTTCTTTCTGAGCGGCTTGACTCTTGGTTCCCCCTTGGTGATTTATATATGCCACCGCCGTGGCATTGTCCGATTGTATTCTCACCGGGAACCCCTGTAGTTTGGACGTCCAAGCCCTGAGGGCTAGTCGAGCAGCTCTGAGCTCCAAGATATTGATGGGCAACTGCTTCTCTGCCGCTGCCCAAGTGCCCTGGCGAGTGCAACCATCCAAAATTGCTCCCCAGCCCATCAGGCTGGCGTCTGTGGTTACTATCTTCCAGGTCACAGGACTGAAAGTCTTTCCCTTCAGGAGATTCTGAGGGTTTAACCACCAAGATAGACTTTGCCGCACTCTTGGTGAGAGTGGCAAAGGAATTTCTAAGGCCTGAGGCCTCTTGCTCCATGCTGACAGGATGGCTGCCTGCAGGATGCGAGTGTGGCTCTGAGCGTACGGAACCGCCTCGAATGTGGCCACCATCTTGCTTAGTAGTCGCATACATAGGCGAACAGTTGGCCTTTTCTTTCTTAGAACTATTTGTATTAGCTCCTTGATGGCCTTGACCTTTAATAGGGGTAGGAACACCTTTTGTTGTTCTGTATCCAATCTCATGCCGAGATATTCCAGCTGCCTTGTGGGCAGGAATGCTGACTTGTCTCGATTTAGGACCCAGCCGAACCTCTCGAGGTACTGAACCGTGAGGGCCACTGCTCGTTCCAGGCCAGGAGACGAGTGGTCTACGACCAAGAGGTCGTCCAGGTAAGCCAGGACCGTGACCCCTTGGGTCCTTAGATTGGCTAGGATTGGGGCTAGGACCTTCGTGAATACCCGGGGGGCCGTAGCCAACCCGAAGGGGAGCGCCACAAATTGGAAATGACGCTGAGCCACCGCGAAGCGTAGAAATACTTGATGTGGCTGAAAAATTGGCACATGAAGGTAAGCATCCTTTATGTCTATGGACGCCATGAAGTCGTCCTTCTGGAGCACGGCGACAGCTGACCGAATAGTTTCCATCCGGAATGAGCGGACCTTTAGGTACGCATTTACTCCCTTTAAGTCCAAGATTGGCCTGACATCGCCGTTGGGCTTTGGGATAATAAACAGGTTGGAGTAGAACCCCAATCCCTGTTCCCGGACTGGTACTTCTACTATCACCTTCTGGCATAGCAGATGATTCAATGCCGCCATCAATGCGGCTCTTTTCACAGGGTCGCCTGGTACTCTTGACTCCTGGTAATGAGGAGGAGGGAATTTTCGAAATTCTAGTTTGTAGCCCGTGGTCACGGAAGACCGTACCCAGCAGTCGGGAATGCTGGCCTCCCAAACCTCTGCAAAGAGACGCAGCCTTCCCCCCACCATCGTGGGTGGGGGCGCCCCTTCATAAGGCCGACTTGGGGGCTGGCTTCGCAGGCTTGCGGTACCACTGCTTCTTGCCCCCCGTGGCTTGGCCCTGCGGCTTATTGTTAAATCCTGATCTTGCAGGAGGCCGTCGATACTGCTTGGTATTAGAGGGCCCCTGCCCCGGGGAGGGCTGGCGCTTAAATGCGGGCCCTCGGGCCTTCTTCTTGACTGGCAAGAGAGTGCTTTTGCCGCTTGATATAGTCTGAATATATCTATCCAGATCTTCTCCGAAGAGAAGTCCTCCATGGAAGGGAAACCCTACCAGGAGTTTTTTGCACGGGGGCTCAGCCTCCCAATTCTTCAACCATAAGAGCCTTCTCATATGGATTAGAAATAAGGATAAACGTGACGCCTGCTGGATGGAGTCCTTGATAGCATCCACCGTAAAGCATATAGCCCTGGGTATATCCGAAAATTCCTCTGCCTGTTGGGCAGGGATCAGTTTAAGCATTTGCTTAGTCTTATCTGATAATGCTTGGGCAACTCCAATAGCAGCCACAGCGGGCTGAACTATCGCCCCTGCTGAAGTAAAGGAGGCCTTAAGTAATGTTTCCAAGCGTTTATCAACCGGATCCTTAAACACCTGTAAGTTTTCTACAGGGCAAGTTAAAGATCTGTTCACACAGGAGATGGCTGCGTCCACCGCCGGGGGCGCCCACCTTTTGGAGAATTTCTCCTCCATAGGATATAAAACAGAGAATTTTTTAGGTGGTAAAAAGACTCTATCTGGCTTGATCCAATCCTGAAATAAAATCCTCGAGTAGAGGATGGACCGGAAAAACTGCGTTGCTTTGAGGCGCTCTTAATGAGCCTAAAGCTGAAACCGCCGATACTTGAGGTTCTGGTATGGGTAACTTAAATGCCTCATGGACCATGTCCGTTAAAGCTTGAACCCACAAACTTTCCCCTTGGGAGGTTGAACTAGACTCCTCAGTATCCGGATCCTCGATCTCTGAACCACCCTGGTCCAAAACGTCAGGATTATCCAATTCCCCTAGGGAAAGGATCTCTGAGTCTGAGGGTTCCTGCTCGGGTGACGGAGACCTAGTCCGCTTTCTACCCGATATAGCCTTAGCTATTCTTTTTGCCATTCTTTTCTCTAGTTCTCCTAAAGAAACAGCAAGCACCCTCTCAGTGACAAAGCCGGGGTTGGACTGAACTGGACCAGCCCCAGCACCAGATCCCCCAGGTCCCATCAGGGCGTGCCCTGATATGTCCTGTGGGGAGAGCAGCGGCATAGCCATGTCTGAGCCCTCGGATTTTGCGGGGGAATCCCCACCCTTTGTACCCTCTGACCCAGAAGCCATGGTACAATACCGAGGCACACCTGCTATCACCCAGCCACAGACGTAGCTAAGGGGATCTGCCGTTTTGGGAACGATAGAGACTAACGCCCAAACTGAGAAGGGAGATCAGAAGTACTTTCCCTTTTTCCTCTTCTTTTTTCTTTTTTTTTTTATATCTTTTTTTTTTTTTTTTTTTTTTAAGAGGAAAAGAAAAATACTCTGTCTCCTAATAAGTACTGCCAATAGCCATCTGCTGAAAAAAAGGAAAAGGAAACCTATCTGTAGGTTTGACAGTCTATTCTTTAGAAAACGACTGTAATCTTTCCTTCCGCCACTGGGTGTCCTCAGCGAGCTCCGCTCTGCGTCCTCCTCCTCTGTAACTCAGGAAGACACTGAGCTTTTGGCAGCTACTGGAAGGGCCTCCCCTTCCTATATGTAAATCGCCGCCCACAGGGATGCGCCCCCACCCCAGATCTCGGGCGCGCGCACCCGTCGGCGGGGGCCATCGCACATGGAGGAGGACGGAGCGGCGCAGCACCCAGGCAGGTAAGCCCTCAGGTAGGTCACAGACCTCCTCTTAGCATGGGAAACACGGCTCCTGTATTTCACAGAGATCCCACACCTAGCGCAGCAGACCCAGCTAAACAACACTTACCAGGGAGGACACCTATCACTGGGGGAAAAAGATTTGAATCATCCTGTCTCTGACCATAGACATAGTGATTCCTTGCCAATGCAGAGCATACCCAGGCATGACCCCCTGTGCACCTCCCTCCAGGGAATCTGCTAAGAACCAAGTTCCGCAGGCTCCCCAATACTTACCTGCTCCATGCCGCAGGACTTTTGCACAGCAAGAGGTCCAATCTTCCCCCATCTCCGTGGGTGGCGTCTAGACCTTCAGGCCCTGGGTTCCTATGAAGGAGCCACTGTCCTGGGCCCATATAGCACCCTGGCAAACAGGAGCTTTAGATGCCCAAGGTTCTAAGTCCTGGGCCCAGGGTCCAGCTCTCTAAAAAGAGAAGCGTTATGGGCAAACCCCATGGCTTTGGGGTCCGGATACTGTCCACTTTAGCACTGAGGCCGTTGGACAGATCCGGTTAGCCTGCCTTGATCCCAAGGATGTGGAGGCAAAGCTAAACCATGACCAACACCTAAGACACTGGCGAAAAAACTGAGGTACTCCTCCTATGGGAGGGGGTTATATAGGGAGGGGCACTTCCTGTTTGAGATTGCCAGTGTCCATCACCTGAAGGTACTCCATATAACCCACATAGTAATGAATATGCCGCTCTGTGTCCCGTGATGTACGAGAAAGAAAAGTCAGAAGTGACACAATGTGTTGAATAGTTTTGTATTTATCGTTTCATTTCTGAGCATGCGTAGTCTTGCTCTTACAATTTTTTTTCGTACTAATGAAACGAAAATCGGTCATTGAGTTCACATCTGAATTTTTTTTATAGTTTGCGCATCCAGCTTTTGTTTGAAGGAAAAAGCAAATTCGGCTGTCGAAAGCACCGTACCAACGATCTGAAAATAGCCAGACAGCTCGGTGTATAAATGTTTCCATTCGATTTTCGCATTGTCTATACGGCTCTTTATAGAAAGTTTGTCTCTAAGACGGCTACACAGTTCCTGCTTTGCACTACACTGCTAGGTTGATCAATACATACTTTTCCATTTGGGATGATCACTTACAATAATAGTGAAGTCACTGTGCAACTGGTCCTCAGCAAAGATGTGAACCTGAAGAGGTTTTCTACTAAACAGAAGTGCAGATTTCAGCATCGTAATAGTCTCTTCCAGTCTACTACCACAAGCCACAACTGCCAAGTGCATAGTGTCCAGGCCATGTTTTACAGGAAGATTGTATCTGTAAGACAAAGACAAAAAATACCACGTTATAATGTAAGCAGAGTGGAAGAAACCTTTTTAGAACGCAAATAGACCAACCTTTCTCAACCTTTTTACTTTTTCCAACGACCTCTGAAATAATTTTCAGATCTTGAGGAACCCCTGTTAAAACCAATTAATTGAGGCAGGGAAGGGGTTAAACACTAGGGGGCGATCAAGTGGTTAAGTGTGTTCCCTCAGCGTCTTCCAATTGTAGGGGGGACTGGCTGCCAATGACATGACAGATCACCGTTCCCGATTACAGGGAACAGAAGATCTCTGCCATGTTACTATGCAAAACAGGGAAATGCTTTGTTCACATAGGCATTTCCCTGTACTGCCTCTCCTCGCTACGATCACGGAGCCGCGCGCACCCACTATCCTGCTATTGTGAACTGACGTACAGGTACATCAGTTTGCGCAGGAGTGCCATTCTGCCAGTGTATATCAGCGTGAGCCGGTCGGCAAGAATTGCACGGCAGGCAAATGGGCATGCCTGTACCGTCCCTTTAAATTTGCCACCCAGCGGGCGCCCGCCACGTACCTATACCGTCCCTTTAAATTTGCCACCCAGCGGGCGCGCTCGTCACGTGACTCACGAGTGCGCCCGCAGGTCCCGGGAACTCGATGTTCCCGGGCGGCCCATGATTGCGGTTGGGAGAGACCCATGTAAACACGGCATTTACCTGTTTTTCCTAATGACAGGACAGTGATCTCTGCTTCTTGTGATCGGGAGCAGAGATCACCGATGTGTCACTCGTAGCAATGCCGCCTCAGAGTTAGAATCACTCCCTAGGACACACTTAACCCCTAGTTCTTAAGCCCTGCCAGTGTAATTTTTACAGTAATAAGTGTGTTTTTATAGTACTGATCGCTGCCATTACTAGTAAAAAAAATGCCATAAAACAACCTCCTATTTTGTAGACGCAATAACTTGTGCGCAAACCAATCAATAGACGCGTATTGCGTTTTTTTTTACAAAAAATATGTAGAATACATATCGGCCTAAACTGAGAAAAAAATGTGTTAAAAAAAAATTGGTGATATTTATTATCGCAAAAAGTGTTTTTTTCTAAATTGTCCTTCTTTTGTTTATAGCGCAAAACAAAACAAAAAAAAAACAAAAAAAAAAAATCGCAGAGATGATCAAATGCCATCAAAAAGCTCTATTTGTAGGGGGAAAAAGGGAGTAAACTTTGTTTGGGAGCCACATCACACGACCGCGCAATTGTCAGTTAAAGCGACACAGTGCCCAATCGCAAAAAGTGGCACGGTCATTTGGAAGCCAAATGGTCCGGGCTGAAGTGGTTTAAGTACTAATTCACAACAAACTTTTGTGAATTAGTACTGCTTGGACCTTGAAGAAGGGGACATACCCCAAAAGCTTGTTCTGAAAAATTGAATGTTAGTGCAAATAAAAGAAAGTTGTCACAACAGTACTCTAAAATAGAGAAGTTTTTCAAAGTGGTCCATATTCAAAGGCTAATTTTAAGTAAAGTTATGCTGGAATAGATTACTAGACATTAACCACTAGCCTACCACCCACTGTCATATGACGGCAGGACGACAAGGCTCTCATTCTGGGCAGACGTCATATGACGTCCGTCCATTTAAACAGGGCATGCGCGCGATTGTGTGCACGCAGCCCTGTACTGTCGGTGGCAGCGTATCACTGAGACACCGGTGAACAGCCACTGGGCATGGCTGTTTACCATGTGATCACGGATGGTAACCCCACAGTACACGGCGCATGCGCGCGATCACGCTGCACATGTCCGTCAGTTCCATTCACAGCCGATCACTAAATGTAAACACAGAGCTGTAACTAACTGTTACCAGCTCTTCGCTCCTCTCACACCGTTTCCAGTGTGAGGAGAGAAGAGCCAGGAGCAGTGAGTTACAGATCTATGTCTAGTAGTGTCTGCACTAACACCCCACCTGTCCCATTGCCCCACCCCCCCAAATTGTCATATGTCACCCCATAAAAAGTTACGGAGTAAAATTGTACAAGCTCTGTGAGAGAGTCACAGGATATCCGTATGCGTTTCGCATATATGAAGAAAGATTCCCAGCTCCAGCCCCCTGCCTACATGGGCACAACTGAAGAAAATCGTATGGGACCTGGCTTACCCACTAATGAAAAAAGTGTATCATATATACCTTTACAATTTCTATACCAGGCTGCCCCTTTTCAAACACTTGTACATCGCAAAAACTCTGGTCTGCGGAACCTCCAGAAAAAATAGAAAGGGCTACCCACAATCCATAGTAAACACCATTCACGATGACACTACAGTTGTAGTTCAGCGAAGACGAGCTCCCATTGAAAAACCGACATGTGTCCAAGATTATAATCTCTACATGGGGGGGGGGGGGGGGTGGATTTCAATGATCAAATGATTCAGCCCTATTTGTCAATAAGGAGGTCCCGATTCTGGTACAAGAAGGTAGCAATTAATTTCATCCATTTTGGCCATTTATAATTCCTACATAGTCTAAACCAAATCCACAGAAAGCCCCGCCCCCTTCCTAAAATGTATAGAAGTAGTAGTCACCTTCCTCATCTATCAACAAAGACCCCCCAGAAGACCTCCGCTCTGATGCTGTTAGCCGCCTTCTTGAACGCCACTTCCCGTACAACATTCCACCATCCGAAGCAGGCTGAAGACGGCAAAAAATATGTCGTGTGTGCAGTAGAAGAGGTTTTCGAAAAAGATACCAGCTACCATTGTCCCTCCCAACCTGGCCTTTGCATTGGTGAATGCTTCGAATTTTATCATACATCCTTAAATTAGCCCATATTTTTAACCATTTCCCCATTTTCATCATCTGTGCTGACCATTTTCCATGCTTCCCCAAATAACCATGCCACTGCCTTCCACGTGAACCGACCTTGGCCTGTTTTGTGACCATGCTTCTACCCACCCCTTGGACTGCTTGCACGTGAACTGACCCTGGCCTGTTTTATGGACTATGCTTTTGCCTACCACTTGGACTGATCTGTTGCCCTGCTACTGTAGTACACAGGGGTCTCACATATGCGATGGGCTCCAGAGTACTTTTTCCAGATGGAGAATTTTTTTTTTTTCTCCAGGGTTTCGCAACTTCTGGATTAGGGTCGGGAGTCTTCATAGAGATTTGGGTGGGTCGAAGCCTCTACCCCTGTGCACAGGTCTTACCCGATGGACCATACCTCTGCCTGCTACCTGGTCTGTGCAAATAATTAGCTGTAGCAAGAGGCAGTATGTTTATGAAGCGCTGGAGAGCGGTACAATAATGAGTGTCTGCAGGTAACCGTGTACCAGGACCAATATTATGGCTGTGCTGGCTGTCTATGCTTGGACAATTCTTGTGGACAAATGCTTTAGCTGTGCTGACAATATCCTTGTGCTGACCATAGACAATATTCCTGCCTGCTGCCTCTTCTGTGGACACTACTAAAAGCACAGGTAATACTTTATTTTTACCCTTTCCGCAATAGAATTTATTTTGGATTGTAGTTTTTGGTATGTACATGCTATGTGTTAAAAATATGAAGGGCCTTCAAAAATTATAGGTTGCCAGGAAATTATATATGTAATGTATGCTCCTAGAACGCCTGATGGTGCTACTTGGATGTTGGGCCTTTGTATGTGGCCAGGCTGTGTAAAAGTCCCACACATGTGGTATCCCCATAATCAGGAGGAGTATCAGAATGTATTTTAGGGTGTCATTTTTGCTATGTGTTGGAAATATCTTATAAATGCACAACTTTGTGTAAAAAAGAAAATTACATGAAGATTAATGGAGGCTCCACCTAACTATTCTAAGACACTGGCTGAATGAGCGCGACACGTTCTGCGACTGACCGAAATCCGTCCAAACCATGTTATTGCCAAAAATGTATTGAGATTTAATTTTAAATATATATATGTATGACAATTTAAAACGGTTTATTGATTGATATATATATCTATATATATTTTTGAACATGTTACCAGCAGCAGAGAAATAGAAGTTCCTCCTGCTTATATTTCTGTGCAGACAGGCTGGGAAAAAAAGATCTGTGTCATGTGACAGCTGTATATCAATTAGGAAAAGGGTACTTGGATATTTATTTTTATTAAAACAATTACAGGGCCATCATCTATATACAAATGTATAATAGAAGGGACAACGTAAATTAAAATGTGTGTGTTTAGCATCATTTTAACAAATGGGTTGTAATACATGTCTTTCCTCAAAGCAAACCTTGCACCTCACCAATAAAATAATTTCCCACTTGTAGTGCTCGTTTATGCAGCAGTGAATTACACATTGTCATCTTCTCACCCACTGCTTATCTGCTGTAGATCCTAGGGGTTCACATCTTCACTGGTCTCATGATTCAATTACAATTATACAGTCCATGATTCAATTTGATTCTGCGATGCATCAGGATGCATCACGATTACTGCGCAAGTGCACATGGTTAAAAAAGTTCAATACAAAAATTAAATCAAGCAGTCAGAAAGACTACATTTTTATCCAGGGGCAGAGGGATAGGTGGGATAGGAAGATGGGGGGAGGGGGCAGAGGGATAAGTGAGATAGGAGGATGGGGGGGCAGAGAGATAGGAGGATGGGGGGCAGAGAGATAGGCGAGATAGGAGGATAGGGGGGGGGGGGGAGGGGGTTAGGCGAAATAGGAGGATGGGGGGGTAGAGGTATAAGCGAGATAGGAGGATGGTGGGGCAGAGGGATAGGTGAATAGAAGGATGGGGGGGGCAGAAGGCTAGGCAAGATAGGAGGATGGGGGGGCAGAGGAATAGGCGAGATAGGAGGATAGGGGGGAGGGATAGGCGAGATAGGAGGGGGCAGAGGAATAGGCAAGATAGGAGGATGGGGTGGGGGGGGGGGGAATAGGCGAGATGGGAGGATGGAGGGGAGGGACAGGTGTTAATGGGGGCAGAGGGATAGATGGGATCAGTGACACCAGCTCTCAGTGTCAGTTGATTTCCCATCCTCCATGCTGCTCAGTGTGTTTTCCCCTTCTGGTGCCTCCAATGAAGACTCTCCTGATGTCGTGTCTCCTCGAGCTCCCCCCCCCTGCAGTGTACTGGCTGTTAGCTCATCAGCTGACTTTCTGCTTCAGTAAAGAGGAGGGGGCTTTATCCAGCAGGCAGGCTCTGCCTTCGTTTCTCCTGAAAAAGCAGAGCACGGAGCGACAGATGAGGTCATCAGAGATCAATTCAGCTGACCCGCATCATCTGTGCATTATATTCAACACCCCTAGTAGATCTCATCGTACACTACCATCTTTGTTTTCATGTCATTGGCAGCTGGCCCTCTCTTCCCGATCCTTATATGGAAATGTAGTCTGAGCTTGGGCCATGAAACCAAAGCAAAGCTGCCAATACAATAACCTCATAGAAGATAAATACATTATTAAAAATAAACCATGTGGGGCTCGATAATTATAAATAATGCAGAGCCAGGATGTCCTCTGTATACTAATGTGACAGTTCTCTGCTGATGTGAGGAGTTTAAGCTACGTCCCATCAGTTAACCACTTGCTTACTGGGCACTTAAACCACCTTCGTTCCCGGAGCAATTTTCAGCTTTCAGCACTCTCACACTTTGAATGTTAATTACTCAGTCATACAACATTGTATCCAAATGAATTTTTTGTCCTTTTTTTCATAGAAACAGAGCTTTCTTTTGGTGGTATTTGATCACCTCTCGACTTTTTATTTTTTGCGCTATAAATGAAAAAAGGCGGAAAATTTTGAAAAAAAATGAATTTTTCTTAGTTTATGCGATAAAATTTAGCAAAATATTAATTTTTCTTCATAAATTTTGGCCACAATTTATACTGCTACATGTCTTTGGTAAAAATAACCCAAATTAGTGGATATTATTTGCTCTTTGTGAAAGTTAGAGAGTCTACAAGCTATGGTGCAAATCATAAAAAAAATATCACACCTGTTGTACCGGTGCCTATCTCATTTCTTGGGGCCCTGAACACGCCAGGAAAGTACAAATACCCCCCAAATGACCCCTTTTTAGAAAGTAGACATTCCAAGGTATTTAGTAAGATGCATGATGAGGTTTTTGATGTTGTAATTTTTTCCCACAATTCTTTGCAAAATGAATATTTTTTTTATTTTTTTTTTCCCCCTCACAAAATTGTCATTGTAATAGGTTATTTCTCTCACATGGCATGTGTATACCACAAATGACACCCAAAAATACATTCTGCTACTCCTCCTGAGTATGGCGATACCACATGTGTGAGACTTTTTTACAGCCTGACCACATACAGAGCCCCAATATGCAGGGAGCACCATCAGGTGTTCTAGGAGCATAAATTACACATCTAACTTGTTGACTACCTATTACACTTTTGAAGGCCCTGGAGCACCTGGACAATGGAAATGCCCACAAAGTGACCCCATTTTGGAAAGCTAACACCCCAACGTATAATCTATGAGGCATAATGAGTCTTTTGAACGATTCATTTTTTTCCAAACGTTTTTGGAAAATGTGGGAAAAAAATGAAAACACATTTTTTTTACGCAAAGTTGTCCATTTATAAGATATTGCCAACACATAGCCTGTACATAGCAAAAATTACACCCCAAAATACATTCTGCTACTCCCCCTGAGTATGGCGATACCACATGTGTGGGACTTTTTCACAGCCTGGCCACATACAGAGCCCCAATATGCAGGGAGCACCATCAGGTGTTCTAGGAGCATAAATTACACATCTAATTTGTTGACTACCTATTACACTTTTGAAGGCCCTAGAGCACCTGGACAATGGAAATGCCCACAAAGTGACCCCATTTTGGAAAGCTAACACCCCAACATATAATCTATGAGGCATAATGAGTCTTTTGAACGATTCATTTTTTTCCAAACGTTTCTGGAAAATGTGGAAAAAAAATGAAAACGCAATTTTTTTATGCAAAGTTGTCCATTTATAAGATATTGCCAACACATAGCCTGTACATAGCAAAAATTACACCCCAAAATACATTCTGCTGCTCCTCCTGAGTATGGCGATACCACATGTGTGGGACTTTTTCACAGCCTGACCACATACAGAGGCCCAACATGCAAGGAAGACCAACCGGTGTTCTAGGGACACATAGCATACACATGACAAGAATTACACACCAAAATACATTATGCTAAGCAAAGGGTAAACAAAAAATGTACCTGTGGTTTTAGTAGCGCAGTTGTCCACGGGACGATAGCACTGGTCCAGGCAGCAGGCAGGGACTTGGTCAGCAAAAGAAAATGCAATTGTCCAGGCAACAGGCATGATGGCATAGGTCCTACAGGCAGCAGGCAGAAGTAGGGCCTCGTTCAGGACAGAATGGGGACAGGGGTAGAGGCTTCTCCCACCCAAATCTCTTTGAAGCCTCCGGGCAACCAGACCCTAATCTAGAATGAGAAAACAAAAACAATAGTTTTCTTCATCCAGAAAAACAATTCTGGAGCCCCTCACATGTGAGACCCCTGTGCTTTGAATCCCACTAGTCCACTGGCAGGGTAAAAGATCAGTCCAAGAGGCAGGCAAAAAGAATGGTCAAACGGTCCAGGGTCAGTTCCAGATCAGGCAGAGGTATAAACAGAATCGGTAGGCATAAGCGTGGTCAAATAACAGTCCAGGGTCAGTTCCAGATCAGGCAGAGGTATAAACAGAATCGGTAGGCATAAGCGTGGTCAAATAACAGTCCAGGGTCAGTTCCATATCAGGCAGAGGTATAAACAGAATCGGTAGGCATAAGCGTGGTCAAATAACAGTCCAGGGTCAGTTCCATATCAGGCAGAGGTATAAACAAAATCGGTAGGCAGAATCGTGGTCAAATAACAAGCCAGGGTCAAATACAGAGCAAGCAGAGGCATAAGGGGTGTAAAGGTAAATGGCAGGAAGTGACTAATAATTTAGTAAGGAATGATAACGGCGGAAACAGCCGCCTATGCAGAGGCCTGGTTGGGAAGGGCATTGGGCACAATGAAAACGGGTGTCTCTTCTCACTCCATCTTTGGAGCACACCCGGCATTTTTTTTGGGAATTTCGGCCTGTTGGTCCGGGAGGGATTTTATCTGGGAAGTGGCGCTCGTAGAGTCGGCTTACCACATCGGATCGAATGGTTGCTGGTGGGTTGCTGGTGTATAAAAGGGCAGTGGTGATTTCCTCCTGGAAGTAAAGGTAGGATTTGGGTCTTGGAGTGGATTTTCGATATAATACGTACGTGTTGTATATGGCCAAATTGAATAAGTAAATTGAAACTTTTTTATACCACTGGTATGATCGTCTTGTGGAAAGGTAGGGCTCGATCATTTGATCATTGAAATCGACACCCCCCATGAACTTATTGTATTCGTGGATACATTTAGGTTTCTGGATTTGCCCATTCCTCCTTCTGATGGTAACGCATGTATTGTTGTGGATGGTAGAAAGCACGTACACATCCCTTTTGTCCCTCCATTTCACGGCCAGAACTTCCTCATTGCGTGCACTCGCCGTCTCCCCTTTTCTTAGCTTCTTGGTGACGAGGCTTTGAGGAAAGCCCTTCCGGTTCGACCGTACGGTGCCGCATGCGGGTGTCTTCTTTCTATACAAGTTTCGGAAAAGGGGCAAACTTGTGTAGAAATTGTCCACATACAAGTGGTAGCCTTTCTCCATGAGCGGGTTTAGGAGTTGCCAAACAATTTTCCCACTGGTTCCTATGTAGTCTGGGCAATTAGGGGGGTGTAGCTGGCTGTCCTTTCCTTCATATATGTTGAAGGCATAGGTATATCCGGTGGCACGGTCACATAATTTGTAGAGCTTCACTCCATAGCGGGCCCTTTTGGAGGGCATAAATTGCTTTATGCCGAGCCTGCCAGAAAATTTGACAAGTGACTCGTCAACACAGATGTTTTGGTCCGGGGTAAACAACTGGGGGAAAATTTGGGAAAAATAATCTAGTAGTGGCCGAATCTTATAAAGTTTATCAAAATTTGGGTCATCTCGGGGAGGGCACTGGGTATTGTCACTGTAATGTAGGAATCGCATAATCATTTGATATCTGGACCTGGGCATTTTTGAGGAAAAGACGGGCATGTGGTATATGGGGCGTTTTGACCAATATGAACGTACTTCGTTTTTGTGGTTTAGTCCCATACAGAATACGAGGCCCAAAAAAATTTTAAACTCTTCCACTGTAAGGGGTCTCCATTGGAAGGGACGGGCATAATAGGATGTGGGGTGACTGGAAATAAATTGTTGGGCATAGAGATTGGACTGGGAAACAATTGAGGAAAGCAAGTCCTCAGTAAAAATTAAACTGAAAAAATCTATTGGGGCAAAATTTTCTGTGTCCACTTGGACTCCTGGCTGGGCAGTGAAAGGGGGAATGTTGGCTTCTCCTGAATTAGGAGGAAGCCACAAGGGGTACTGAAGGGAATAGGGAAGGCTGGCATGGGACCTACTGGTACGTGACCTTGCTTGGCGAGGTGTTGCGGTTCTGGTGGATGGCACAGCGGTGCTGGTGGATGGCACAGCGGTGCTGGTGGATGGCACAGCAGTGCTGGTGGATGGCACAGCAGTGCTGGTGGATGGCACAGCAGTGCTGGTGGATGGCACTGCCTCCTTAGCAATACGCCTTCGTCTGGCGGGCGGACCCTCTTCCTCCTCTTCTTCCTCTTCTTCCTCTTTCTCCTCTTCTTCCTCCTCTTCCTCATCTTCCTCCTCTTCCTCATCTTCCCCCTCTTCCTCATCTTCCCCCTCTTCCTCCTCTTCCTCCTCTTCCTCTTCACTGCTAACTATCGGCTCATAGTCAACATCAGATCCGGCGTCTGACCTTGCGGAGGAATCCGAATCGCAGAGCTCCCCGTTGCTCTCGTCGGCCGCAATAATTTCGTATGCCTCCGTAACTGAAAAAGATCTTTTAGCCATGACAAAAGATGGCACGTGGCACTGATGACACTGACAGGTGGCACTGACGGCAAATGGGACTGGCAGATGGCACGGGCAGATGGCAGATGGCAGGTAGCACTGATGGCAGGTGGCACTGATGGCAGGTGGCACTGATGGCTGACGGCACGGGCAGATGGCACTGGCGGCAGGTGGCACTGGCGGCAGGTGGCACTGGCGGCAGGTGGCACTGGCGGCAGGTGGCACTGATGGCTGACGGCACTGATGGCACGGGCAGGTGGCACGGGCAGGTGGCACTGATGGCTGACGGCACTGATGGCACGGGAAGATGGCACGGGCAGGTGGCACGGGCAGGTGGCACTGGCGGCAGGTGGCACTGATGGCTGACGGCACTGATGGCACGGGCAGGTGGCACTGGCAGATTGCACTGGCAGATTGCACTTTTGGCAGGTGGCACTTTTGGCAGGTGGCACTGATGGCAGGGGCAGGTGGCACTGATGGCAGGGGCAGGTGGCACTGATAAATGGTGGCACTGATGGCAGGGGCAGGTGGCACTGATAAATGCACTGGCACTGGCTGATGGCACTGGCTGATGGCACTGTAAGGTGGCACTGTAAGGTGGCACTGGCAGGGACTGTGGGTAGTGTTATGTCACTCACTTTTACACACTGTAAACGGCTTTCTCTCCTCACACGCGGTCTGTGTGTAAGGAGAGAAAGCCGGCGATGAGAGATGATCTCATATGTTTACATTTGAGATCATCTCTCATTGGACGGCTCGATCGAGTGCTGAATGGCCGCTGTGATTGGCCATTCAGCACGATCTGTGATTGGCTGTGTCCGAGGGACACGGCCAACACAGTTTTCTGCAGAAGCGCGATCGCGGGGACGCGCTTCCAGCAGAGAAACGACAGGCCGTTTAAAAACGGCCACTTGGCACTTCAGGTCCGCGCTGCAGACGTATTTTTACTATAGCGCGGATCTGAAGTGGTTAAAAAAAGTACACAATTACAGCCTTTGTGACCACTCTATACACAGGGCTCATATCTTTCCGGTGAGCTGCCCTATGTACACAGCAGTGGTGTGTTTCACAGTCTGCCTACCGGCACCAGACAATGGATTATTTACAAGTTCTGTGTTTACCAGCACTTCTTTTCCTGGACCGTGCAGAGACCCTATGATGATGCCAAACCTTGAGCATGTACAAAAGCCTTGCACCTCTCCTTTCCCTGCAGGAGCGAGTCTTTGTGGAATTTTGTGAGTGATAAAAACTATAGCCTTCTGGGGTATCTGACAAATGCATTCCAGGGAGCAGTAGTAGGGCAAAGTAACTTGTGCAAATGCTCCATAGATAAAACTTATTTTCATTTAAGACCCCTTTCACACTGGGGCATTTTTCACGTTCTTTTGGGCTAAAAATAGCGCCTGTAAAACGTCTCCCCTGCAGTCTCAGTGTGAAAGCCTGCGCTGGCATGACGTTAAAAAAAAATCCAGAAAGCAGCATCTTTGAAGCGGTGTATACACCGCTCCTGCCCATTGAAATTAATGGGCAGCATGGCGGAACCGCCACTGCAGCGGCGCTTTGCGGGTGATTTTAACCTTTTTTGGTCGCTAGCAGGGGTTAAAAGCGCCCGCTAGCAGCCAAATACATCTGCAAAAACGACAGTAAAGCACTGCTAAAAATAGTGGCGCTTTACCGCCGACGCCTCAGTGTGAAAGCGTGTTAACAGAAGTCAGTGCAAATAGTGAGGAAAACACAAATGGGGTGCGATTTTGAACTGTCAGATTGCACTGGTGTGAACTAGAGCTGCATGATTCTGGCCAAAATGAGAATCACAATATTTTTTACTTAGACTAAAGATCACAATTCTCTCATGATGCTCGAGGCGTAACATCATGTTTCACATTATACAGAAAAAATGGGCTAACTTTCCTGTTTAGTTTTTTATTAATTCATTAGTGTGTTTTTTCCCCCAAATAAATTGCGCTTGAAAAACTGCTGCGCAAAAACCAACGTTAGACCTACCGGTAACGGTATTTCTATGAACCTTCCAGGACGGCACCCGAGAGATGATGGCTCCTCCTGCAGGAAACACAATCACATGACAGTTTAAAAGGCCCCGCCCTTCCCCTTGCTCCTCAGTATGCAATAGAGTAATCCTGAACTGGTTCACAAGGGACGTAGTCCTTATAGGTACTTACCTTTTTTCCCTCCACATAGGGTGGGAAGTAGGCCTGCCGTCCTGGAAGGTTCATAGAAATACCGTTACCGGTAGGTCTAACGTTGGTTTTCTCTTACCACCTTCCAGGACGGCACCCGAGAGGATAATTGAGTAATAAACACAGGCCTACCTTCAGGGTGGGACCACAGCTTGTAGCACCTTTCGACCAAAGGCTAAGTCTTGCTGTGACAACATTTCCACACGGTAGTGCTTCAGGAATGTATGATGGCTGGACCAGGTGGCCGCACTGCGGATTTGTTCCCAGGAGGCCCCTGCTTTCTCAGCCCAGGAAGTTGCTATGGCTCTGGTAGAGTGAGCCTTGATCTTTTTGGGAGCTGTTGCTCCAGTACATACATAGGCTTTGGATATTGCTTCTCTAATCCATCTTGAGACTGAGGCTTTTGATGCCTGCAGTCCCTTCCTGGGCCCAGCGTGTAGAACTAGCAGGTGGTTAGATCTTCTAAAACTTTTAGTTCTCTCTAGATAAATGAGAAGACACCTTCTCACGTCTAACAAATGAAATTTCTTTTTCGTTCTTTGGTTCAGAGCAAAAGGACGGCAATAGTATGTCTTGCGTCCTATGAAATAGGGATGCCACCTTCGGCAGGTACAGGGGGTCTGCTCTGAGGGTGATCCTATCTGGCTGTACCCTCAGGAAGGGTTCTTTCATGGATAGCGCCTGCAAATCCCCTACCCTCCTGGCCGAAGTAATGGCTAACAAAAAAGTCAACTTTAAGGTTAGAAACTTAAGGGGAACCTCTTCCAGAGGTTCGAATGGGTGTATAGATAACGCCTCTAACACCCTAGTTAAGTCCCAAGGCGGACAATTATATTTTTGGACTGGAGAAATTCTTTCTCTAGCTAACAAGAAACGTTTTATAAGGTCCTCTTTCGCCAATCTTTTATCCAGATAGACTGAAAGAGCCGTTATTTGGACCCGAAGGGTACTAACTTTTAATCCTAAATCTACCCCATCCTGGAGGAAGTCCAGGATAACCGGGATAGAAGTTGAAGCTACCTGTCTTTCCTTACGCCAGGAACAGAAGGTCTTCCATACCTTTTGGTAAATTTTTTGAGTTACTGGTTTTCTGCTCATGAGAAGGGTATCTATGACCCTCTCTGAGCAGCCTTTGCGTTCTAGAATCTGGCGCTCACTAACCAGGCTGCTAGCTGGAAGAATTCCGGCTTTGGATGGAGTACTGGGCCCTGCCTGAGGAGATCTGCCCTGTACGGGAGCTTCAGAGGCTCCACCATTGCCATGGCTCTTAGGTTTGCGAACCAAGTTCTTTTTGGCCACCATGGTGCTATCAGAAGAATCTGGCCTGGAGACCTGCTGAGTTTCTGAAGAACTCGCGGAATGAGCGCTACCGGCGGGAAGGCATAGGCCAGCCCGAAGCGCCAGGTCTGGGATAGCGCATCCAGACCTTCCGACTGTAGTTCCCAGGAAATCGAGAAATACCTTTCTACCTTCCTGTTTAGTCTGTTGGCAAACAAGTCTATTTCCGGTTCCCCGAAATACTGGACTAGGTGTTGAAACACCTCTGGGTTCAGTTCCCATTCCTCCTCCCTCAACTTGTGACGGCTGAGGAAGTCTGCTTCTATATTGCTCGTCCCCTTTATGTATATGGCTGAGATAGAGAGTACTCTTTCTTCTGCCCAGGTTAGTATTTCCCTGGAAAGTTCTAGTAGGGGACTGGACCTGGTCCCTCCCTGGTGACCTAGGTACGCTACTACTGTAGAGTTGTCTGAGCTTACTTGGACTTCTCTGCCTCTGATGTCTTCCTGGAAGGCTATTAAGGCTTCCCCCACTGCTCTGAGTTCTTTGTAATTGGATGACCTGCGAGCTAGTGAGCTGTCCCATTGCCCCTGCGCTTTTTTCCCCTCCAGGTGGGCGCCCCACCCCCAGGAACTGGCATCCGTGGTAACCTTCACTGGGTTCCACTGAGCCCACGGTCGCCCTCCCCTCAGGTTTTGGGGAGATGTCCACCACTCCAGGGAGGACAGAACCTGGGGGGTGAGTAGTATATCCTCATCTAAGGACTCTTTCCTTTTGTCCCATGAGGACAGGAAGAAGAAGTGTAATGCCCTTGCATGAAGCTGAGCCCAAACCACCGCTGGGATGCTTGCTGACATCAGGCCTAGAACTCTCAGAACATTTCGTCTGGAGAGTTTGGGGTTTTTGATAAGGTTCCCGACTGCTGAGGCTAGTTTTAAAACTTTTTCTTCTGGTAAGAAGAGTCTCTGCTGCCTGGTGTCCACTACGTATCCCAGGAAGGTCTTGACCTGTTCTGGGTTGAGGGAGGATTTTTCTATGTTGATTATCCACCCTAGGCTCTCTAGGAGTGCCATTGCTTTGTTGGCATCCAGCGTGACTTGGGCGGCTGATTTTCCTGAAATCAGCAAGTCGTCTAAATAAGGTATAAGGGATATGCCCTGAAGGTGCAGGTATGCCACCGCTTCTGCTAGGACTTTTGTAAAAATCCTTGGGCTGGAGGTTAGCCCGAATGGTAGTGCTCTGAACTGCCAGTGGAAGGTTTCTCCTTCCACCACGACCGCAAACCTCAGATATACCTGGTGATCCATGTGGATTGGCACGTGGAGATAGGCATCTTTGAGATCTAGGGTCACCAAGAAGGCCTCCTTCATGAGGTTCTTTCTTACCGAATAAATACTTTCCATAGCAAACTTTTTGTATTCTAGAAACTTGTTCAGGTTTCTCAAGTTTACTATTAGACGGTATTTCCCGGAGGGTTTCCGTACTACGAAAATATGGGAATAAAATCCCTGGTACTGCTGAGCTTTTGGTACTGGTACTACCACTAGTTGTTTGGCTAAGTCCTGTATGCCCTCCAAGAGGGCAGACCTTTTCAGGGTATCCCTGGGAAGGTGAGTAATGGTGATCATGGTGGGGGGTGTAGCCAGAAATTCTAGGCGATAGCCTTTTTGAATTATTTGGCAGATGTAATGACTGTTCGAAATTTTTTCCCATAGGGGAAGGAATTGAGATAGTCGACCCCCCACTCTGACTACGTCGTCACTTGGACGGTTTGTCGCTGGGTTTTGGAGGAGGGAAAAGGAGGTTGTTCTTCCTGTTCCCTTTGCCAAAGTTCCAACGCCTGAAAGGTTCCTTTTTGGCTTTTTGTCTACCCTGCCCCTGGGGGCCTCGAAAAGTTTTCTTGAAACCTTCTTTTTTGGGTTTAACTGGGAATTTTTTACCTTTTTCTGATGACCTAGCCAGGACATCATCCAGGTCTTTCCCAAACAACAGGGAACCTTGAAAGGGGATGCCACAGAGTTTTCCCTTGGATGTAGCATCTCCTTCCCAGGCCTTGATCCAAACTGCCCTCCTAGTAGAGTTAATGAGGGCTGCTGTCTTGGCTGCTGCCCTGGCTGCTGCCCTTGCAGATTCCGTAGCTGCATCTGCTAGGTAAGCAATCGCCTTCCTTACTACTGTAAGTGACTCAACTACCTCCTCCGCCTCCGAATTCTGGGCGAGGTGGTCGGTGAGTGTCTCTACCCAAACATCTGTATTCCTAGCTACACATGCTGCTGCTAAGGCTGGGCTTAGTGCTGCCGCATTGGCCTCCCAGGCTTTCCTAAGGAGAGACTCTGCTCGACGGTCCATCACATCCTTGATGTTACCTGTATCCTCAAAGGAGAGATCAGACAATTTAGTGACTTGCGACAAAGCCGCATCAAGTCTAGGAAGCTTAAAAAAGACTTCCTCATCTTCCTGGGAGAAGGGGAACCTTCTTTTCCAGGTTTTTTGTTTGATTATTCTCCTTTCAGGGTCTCTCCACTCCTGAAGGACTAACTCCTTGAGGGATTTGTGCAGGGGGAATACTTTAGATTGAGCGTCACTCAGGCCCCTATAAACTTTATCCTGTGCTGAGGTAGGTTTAGGGGTCTCAGGAATTTCCTCTGTGGCGTAGATAGCCTGGAGGAGACTCTCTAGATCTTCTACAGCAAAGAGGTGTTTTCTTGGACGTGTGTCCTCCTGAGACTGACTAATGGAGTCTCCATCTACCTCCCCTGAGCTGTGCCTAGACCTAGGTAGACTGGCTACCTCACTCTCTTCACCATCTGCTTCCCCCAAAGGGGGATTTTGTGAGGGTGTAAAGAAAACACTTGGGCCCTTAGAAAAGGGGGTCTCCTGAGAGGAAGTGCCTTCCTTAGGGGTAAGTTCCTCTGTTTCAGTCTGTGCCGACTGCCCGGCTGCCTCCCGAAAGGCTTTGACTGTTGCTAACATTTCTGTTTGCATGGATGAGAGAAAACTCTTCATCATGGCAGCAGCCTCCTTTCCCGCCAGTATATTAATACATTTGTAGCAGAAAGGTTTTGTGTAGGACTTGGGGAGCTTCTCTCTACAATTCCCACATTTTTTAGAGGAACTATGCCCTGTAGCGGAAGGAGACTGAGCTGAGGCCTCCTGGGGTCCGCTGGGGGTTTCTGAAAAGACATGAAATGTACATTTAAATTGTCTTTCCCCAAGACTGCTGGCTGTACTGGGGAGGGGAGGAAGTAGACGAGAAGGGACCAGATCCTGCTCCGGTCGTTCCCTAAAAGTTTGGGAACTCTCACCACTTCCCCCCTCCCTTTCCAGGGGGATTGGTACTTACCGCCCCCCGACCTGGATCTGCCAGCGGTCGTGTCGGTCTTTCCGTCCTCTTCCATGAGGAGGGTGACTCGGTCCTGGCTGTCGGTACTCCTGTACTGGTCACCGCAAGCCGACCCGTCCACCACCCACGCTGTCTCCTCGCTCCACTGGGAACTTCCGGGTTACGCCGTCCGGAACCGCCCACTTCCTGTGATGCAGTTCCTGTCTCAGAATGAGGCCTGGAGCGCGGCGTTTTTACGTCTGGAGACCCGGGAAAACGGCGATTCGAATGGTGGTGGATTCGATAGCACGCAGTGATGGCTCACCTCCCCGCAGCTCAGAGCACTGGTGCTTCCATAGGGCGACCTGTGAGTTTGGACCGAAGTCTACAGGTAAGTTCAGCCCTCCCCGGCCTCCCTTAAACCTGTCTCACAGGGGTACCTTCGACCCTCCCCGGTCTCTAGGTTTCCATAAACAAAACAAACGTGTCGCTGTGTTGGAGAAACACAATCAATACTGAGGAGCAAGGGGAAGGGCGGGGCCTTTTAAACTGTCATGTGATTGTGTTTCCTGCAGGAGGAGCCATCATCTCTCGGGTGCCGTCCTGGAAGGTGGTAAGAGAAAACAGCGCAACATAAAATATTGCAACAACCGCCATTTTATTCTCTAGGGTCTCTGCTAAAAATGTAATTTATATAATTTTTTATATCATTTCTAGACTTTAAGTGGTGGGAGGTGCTGTCCATTTTCGTCCGATCTCTCCAAAGGAATCAGCGGCACTCTGACAGGCCCCTCCCCGCTCAGTGAGCGGAGACGGACCTATCATCCGCCAGCTCAGCTGAGATCAACAGAGAGATCTCCTGCTGAGCTGGTGGACTCTGCTTAGCAGATCTGCCTCATGTGAATGAGGCCTTGCATACCAAAGTTCATTCCTTTGGTCTAAAAGGACAAAGTGGTAGGCCCTGTATACAAGGGCGGACCGTTCAGGTCTGCCTTTCAGTTTTTTAGGCGGACCTGAATGGAAGCTCCAGCAGATCTATGGAGCGACGGATGTCGGCGGTAACATGCCCGCTGACACCCGATACGCTAAATTCAGATGGATGGAAACCCTGTTTTCCATCCGTCTGGCGGATCGTATGAAAATGATTTTTATAGGTTACCGGTACAGAGGAGGTCTAGAGCTCAGCGAAGCTGGCCCCCCTACAATCAGCACAAATAAAAACTCAAGTGTGTTTCTTTAGTGCTACGTTTGTGCTGTTTTGTGCCGCAAAAATTTACGTTTGTGCTGCTTTTATTTTGAAGATATTAGCAATTGTTTTTTCCAGACTATGACATCACACAGCCCCCCTACAACCCCAAATGACACAAAACTGGTCTCGTTGGTTAGTGCTACGTTTGTGCTGTTTTGTGCTGCTAATATTTCCGTTCTATCTTTTATCGTTTTTGCGTTATTAATGACTTATTAAAGGTCACCAAAGGTCACACAGCCCCCCTACAACGCCCAAATGACACGAAACTGGTCTCGTTGGTTAGTGCTACGTTTGTGCTGTTTTGTGCTGCTATTATTTCCGTTCTATCTTTTAGCGTTTTTGCGTTATTAATGATTTATTAAAGGTCACCAAAGGTCAAACAGCCCCCCTACAATGCCAAAATGACACAAAACTGGTCTCGTTGGTTAGTGCTACGTTTGTGCTGTTTTGTGCTGCTAATATTCATGTTCTATCTTTTATCGTTTAGTGTTATTAATGATTTATTAAAGGTCGCCAAAGGTCACACAGCCCCCCTACAACGCCCAAATGACGCAAAACTGGTCTTGTTGGTTAGTGCTACATTTGTGCTGGTTTGTGCTGCTAACAATTTTATTTGTGCTGTTATGGTTTTTAAGTTATAACAGTTTATTTGTTTTTTCAAACCCCACTCACTTTGTCCACCCGTACAATCAGCACAAATAACAACTCAAGTGTGTTTCTTTAGTGCTGCGTTTGTGCTGTTTAAATTTTCTTTCTATCTTTTATCGTTAAGGTCACCAAAGGTCACTCAACCACCCACAACACCCAAATGACACAAAACTGGTCTCGTTGGTTAGTGCTACGTTTGTGCTGTTTTGTGCTGCTAAAATTTATGTTCTATCTTTTATTGTTTTTGTGTTATTAATGATTTATTAAAGGTCACCAAAGGTCACTCAGCCCCCCTACCACCCCGAAAGGACACAAAACTGGTCTCGTTGGTTAGTGCTACGTTTGTGCTGGTCTGTGCTGCTAAAATTTTTAGTTATGGTTTTTAAGTTATAACAGTTTTTTTGTTCTTTTCAAACCCCACTCACTTTGCCCCCCCCCCCTGTACAATCTGCACAAATAAAAACTCAAATGTTTTAGTGCTATGTTTGTGCTGCTAATATTTTTATTTGTGCTGTTATGGTTTTTAAAATATAGCAGCTTGTTTTTATTTGATAACAACCCATTCACTTTGCACCCCATGTTATTAAATCTTAAAAACAAACAAACAAACAAAATGGAGTTTGACTGCTACCTGCCCTGACCATGGCTTGTCTCTGGATTCTGCCTTCTGTTCTTGCCTGATCTAACTCCTGTTGCTGATTTGGCTTCTGACCTGACTATCCTGTTGTCTGCCGTCTATGCCTGATCTGTCCGACCATTATGGACCATTATGCATCCTGCTCATCAAGCCTGCTACAGCTCTTCAGTCCAGCAAGGTCTCACCTGTCTCCTGCTTCCAGCTGCTTACCCACAGTATGCTGCCAGCCAAGCTCAGTGCCAGCTTATATGCCACCAGCCGGTTCTGCTGCCACCACGCAGTCTACTGGACTTATCACAGGCACCCATACCTTGCTGTGCTCCAATTGCTGCTGTCTAACCAGGAGATCACTAACCAGGTATGGGACAGGAGGGCAGGGTGGTGTCATTGTCTGGGAAAAAACTAATTGCTTATATCTTAAAAATAAAAGCAGCACAAATTTGTATTTTTATGGCACAAAAAAGCACAAACGTAGCACTAACAAATAGTATGTTTGTTTTTAAGATTTAATAACATGGGGTGCAAAGTGAATGGGTTGTTATGAAATAAAAACAAGCTGTTATATCTTAAAAACCATAGCATCACAAATAAAAATATTAGCAGCACAAACATAGCACTAAAACATTTGAGTTTTTATTTGTGCAGATTGTACGGGGGGGGGGGGGGTGGGGGCAAAGTGAGTGGGGTTTGAAAAGAACCAAAAAACTGTTATAACTTAAAAACCATAACAGCACAAATACATTTTTTAGCAGCACAAACCAGCACAAGTGTAGCACTAACCAACAAGACCAGTTTTGCGCCATTTGGGCGTTGTAGGGGGGCTGTGTGACCTTTGGTGACCTTTAATAAATCATTAATAACGCAAAAAAGATAAAAGATAGAACGGAAATAATAACAGCACAAAACAGCACAAACGTAGCACTAACCAACAAGACCAGTTTTGTGTCATTTGGGCGTTGTAGGGGGGCTGTGTGACCTTTGGTGACCTTTAATAAGTCATTAATAACGCAAAAACGATAAAAGATAGAAAGGAACTTTAAACAGCACAAAACAGCACAAACATAGCACTAAAGAAACACACTTGAGTTTTTATCTGTGCTGATTGTAAGATGGGCAAAGTGAGTGGGGTTTGAAAAAAAAAATAAACTGTTATAACTTTAAAACCATAACAGCACAAATAAAAAAAATTGCAGCACAAAACAGCACAAACGTAGCACTAACCAACGAGACCAGTTTCGTGTCATTTGGGCGTTGTAGGGGGGCTGTGTGACCTTTGGTGACCTTTAATAAGTCATTAATAACGCAAAAACGATAAAAGATGGAACGGAAATATTAGCAGCACAAAACAGCACAAACGTAGCACTAACCAACGAGACCAGTTTTGTGTCATTTGGGGTTGTAGGGGGGCTGTGTGATGTCATAGTCTGGAAAAAACAATTGCTAATATCTTCAAAATAAAAGCAGCACAAACGTAAATTTTTGCGGCACAAAACAGCACAAACGTAGCACTAAAGAAACACACTTGAGTTTTTATTTGTGCTGATTGTAGGGGGGCCAGCTTCGCTGAGCTGAGGTCTAGCACTATAATTATTGCTCTCGCGCGAACGTTCATTGCAATACCTCACATGTGCGGTGCCAACACCATTTACATATGCATGCGGGACTTCCGTGTACGTCCGCTTCTGCGCACAAGTATGGAGGGATGGGGATGCTTTAAACATTTTATTTTTACTCGGTTTAAAAGAAAAAAAAATGTAAATCACTTTTCCTATTACTAGAAATGTAAACATCCCTTGTAATAAAAATAAGGATGACAGGTCCTAGTTATGGAGAGATCTGTAGGGAAAAAAAATTACTACCACCCTAGACGTCTCTCCGGTCCTCCAAGACAATAGAGGCAATCCAAGCCGATTTGGTCTGACTTTGCCTCTGACCAACCAGTTGTACCCTCTGATTGTTTCATGGGTGCTCCACTAATAATAGTAAGGGGGGGGGGGCTGCGAGAAGGGGTTCAGTGGCTTATGAGCTCAGACTGCTTTCATGAGAAAGACCGCCATAACCCCACTAAACCACTTGCCAACCGCAACGTATACATACGCATTGTTGTGGTTGGCAAGGGGTTAAACAGCAAGGTTGTAACTACATGATGAAGTGGATCTTTACACCTTCGCCACCCTCCCCACCCAAATTTTTTTTTTTTTTTTAACAATCCTTGCATACCTGGTTCTGGGACCTGCACATAACCCACCTAACGGATCCAGTGTTGTCCTGCCGATTCTCTTCTGCCCCCCACTCGGTCCCACGCCGTCATTTTCTAGCATGACATCATCTGAAAACCGCTGGTGCTTCCGTGTTTAGCTGGCAACTCTCCTGATGACACACCACCACTAGGCCTGCTTCCCTCCTTTCTCAATAAAAGACTATGGGCCAGATTCACGTAGCTCAGCGGATCTATAGATCCGCTCGATCTACGTGAATTAAGATCCGCTCCCGCAAGTTTAGGAGGCAAGTGGCTAATTCACAAACCACTTACCTCCAAACTTGCGACGGCGGATCCTAAATCCGCCGGCGGAATTCAAATTCCGCGGCTATTGGAGTGTACTATTTAAATCAGGCGCGTTCCCGCGCCGATTTAAATGCGCATGCGCCGCCTGGGGAATTTCCCGGCGTGCATTGCTCCCACTGACGTCACTAGGACGTCAGTGGTTTCGACGTGAGCAGGACTTGCGACGCGCGTGTTCGTGAATCGGCGTACGCAAACGACGTTGGAAAATCCAAATTCGACGCGGGAACGCCAGCTATACTTAACATTGGCTGCACCTGATGAAAGCAGGGGTAAGTATACGACGGGAAAACCGCTACGGAAACGACGTAAGAACACTGCGACGGGTCCGCGTACGTTCGTGAATTTGCGTATCTCGCTGATTTACATATTATTTATCGTAAATCAGCGGGAACGCCCCCGGCGACATTTTTAAATTGAAAAAAAGATCCGACAGTGTAACACAGTGTAACACTGTCGGATCTAGCCCTATCTATGCGTATCTGATTCTATGAATCAGGCGCATAGATAGGACCAGTGTAAGTCAGAGATACGATGGTGTATCTGTAGATACACCGTCGTATCTCTTTGTGAATCTGGCCCTATGCCTCCTGGGATATGTGAAGTGCGGGCCAGGGGGTTTCTTATTGAAATAAAAAATAAAAACAGCTTGCACAGCAGACTGGACGAGGGGTTTGCAAAACTTTTGATTCTACAAAAAAAATCCATATCTATCAACAGCTATAGATTCTTTATAAAATGTGCTCCTCTGAAAATGAAGTCATTTAACAGCTAGCTTTCCTGTATGCAACAGATCCATTCCATAAAACAAGTCCTACCTAAAAGCAGCTTCCCAAAAGCAGTCCTTTCCACACACACCAGTGGGTAGCATCCAATAGGGATTCCAGAAAGAAACAGAGAAATTCTTACACCTGACAGAATGAAACACAAAAGTTTTCCAGCTATTAGTATGTAATGCTTTTAGAAGAAGAAGAAAAAAAAGAAGAGGCTATAAATCCTACCATGCAACAAAAAGTGAAGACTAGTCCCCTTCTTTAACCACTTGAGCTCTGGTAGGTTTCATCCCCTCCCGGCCCAGGCCATTTTTTGCTATACTGCACTACACCAATTTAACTGGCAACTGGGCCGTCATGCAAAACTGTACCCAAACAAATGTTATATCATTTATTGTTTACACAAATAGAGCCTTCTTTTGGTGCCGTTCGATCACCTCTGGGTTTTTTTGTTTTTTTTTTAGATATAAAAGAAAAAAAGAACAAAAATGTTTTACTTTCTGCTATAAAACATATCCAATAATTGAAAATTGAATTGAGTTTTTTATTGTCTAAATAGGTGCATTGTTGGTTCACTTACCTTTTACTTAGATTTCACTTCTAAATGTTTTTTTTTCTTTGTCTGAATTTCTCATTTCCTGTTTCTCCTCAGTAAGCTGTTCTGGCTGACTAACCACCACTCGGATGATGGAGGCAAGCTTACTGAGGAGAAAACGGAAGTGAGAAATTCAGACAAAGAAAAAAAACATTTAGAAGGGAAATTGAAGGAAAAGGTAAGTGAACAATGCACTAGCTTAAAGGAACCCATTTAGAAAATAAAAAACAAACCTTTACAACCCCTTTAATGCATAGATTGCATTGAAGTAAAAAAAAAAAATCTTATAGCTTTACAATCACTCAATAAAATTATTTTGGTTACATTTTTCTTTAACCGCTGATGCTATTACCCTGGCAAGTGTTTTGCAACTTTGCAAAAAGACGAGGGGAAAAAAGCCCCAGGGACCACAGCTCTCAACCTTGGTTGCCCCCAATGCATGTGGCAAGGAAGGAAGGAAGGCCTAAGACAAGAATTAACCACTGCCGCCAAAGACAAATTGACGGCGGCAAAGTGGTTGTAGAATCCTGACTGGACGTCATATGACGTCCTCAGGATTCTGAGACGCTGCGCGCCCCCGGGGGCGCGCATCGCGGCGATCGTTGTTGCAGGGTGTCAGTCTGACACCCCGCAACATCGATCAAGGTAAAGAGTCTCTCACGGAGACTCTTTACCACGTGATCAGCCGTGTCCAATCACGGCTGATCACGATGTAAACAGGAAAAGCCGGTAATCGGCTTTTCCTCACTCGCGTCTGTCAGACGCGAGTAGAGGAGAGCCGATCGGCTGCTCCTGTAACGGGGGGGGGGGGGGGTTTGTGCTGATCGATTATCAGCACAGCCCCCCCGAGGATGCCCACTGGACCACCAGGGATGCCCACTGGACCACCAGGGATGCCCATTGGACCACCAGGGATTAAAAAAATTAAAAATAAAAGGTATGCCACCCTAGACCACCAGGGATGAGGACACAAAAAAATGGATGCCAATCAGTGCCGCAATGGATGCCAATCAGTGCCCACAATGGGTATCACTGATTGGCAGGCATTGTTTGGCACTGATTGGCATCCATTAGTAAACACATACAATAGTGCCCATCTATGCCCATCCGTGCCACCTATCAGTGCCCATCCGTGCTGCCTATCAGTGCCCATCCGTGCCGCCTATCAGTGCCCATCCGTGCCGCCTATCAGTGCCCATCCGTGCCGCCCATCAGTGCAGCATATTAGTGCCCATCAATGCCACCACATCGGTGCCCATCAGTGCCGTCTTATCAGTGCCCGTCAGTGCAGTACCATCAGTGCCCATCAGTGAAGGATAAAACATACTTATTTACAATGTTTTATAATAGAAACAAAAATAAAATAAAAATTCTAAATTTTCGGTCATTTTTTTCTTTTTTTTTGCAGAAAATAAATATCCCAGAGGTGATCAAATACCACCAAAAGAAAGCTCTATTTGTGGGTACAAAATGATAAAAATTTAGTTTGGGTACAGTGTAGCATGACCGCGCAATTGTCATTCAAAGTTCAACAGCACTGAAAGCTAAAAATTGGTCTGGGCGGGAAGGTGTATAAGTGCCCTGTATGGAAGTGGTTAAAGTAAACATAAACCAAACTATGAACTGTGACAATTTGAACACAAAAAGCCCACAATGATAAAAGTGGGTAGCCCAAAACGAACAGCCAACTACACAAAATATGCAAGGAGGATGCTGTAAGGATGAGCTCCGGCGTGTTCGCACAGCCCACGTGCAGAGCCCGCCAAGAAGTCGGTACTGCGTTGCGCTAATCACAGGCAGGGAGACATTTCCCGTTTTCTGCAGCCGAGCATCGGAACAATGTCTCCATGCCTGTGATTAGCGCAGTGCCGACTTCCTGTCGGGCTCTGCACATGGGCTGTGCGAACACCCCGGAGCTCATCCTTAGTTGTGAGTACAGGAAAGAACGTGCTATTTGGTATGAAATCAATGTGAAAAAACTACAGCGCAAACACACCATAGTGCAGTAATAAAAGCATATACATTTATTAAACAATAAAACTAAGTGCAGGTAGGTACTGTGGACTATGGTGAAACATTAGAGACAACAGCCTCACAAAGAAAATCTCTCTGGCCTTGGCAACAGGCAAGTGACAGCATAGAAAGCGGGTGCCAATCTTAGTGTGGTGTACAGTACCTGAAAGAGTGGGGGCGCTCTAATACAGGATGTGCGTTACTGGTCAGATCACCAGGTGGAAACGGGGGGGGGGGGGGGATGGACGAATGCAGCCACCGCATAAAATTATTTAGTAAGCTGCAAAATCTTCCGTTTTTGGTTTTGGGTTTAATATTGCTTTAACCACTTAAGGACCCCTTCACGCCGATATACGTCGGCAGAATGGCATGGCAGGGCACAGGCACGTACCTGTACATTGCCTTCAAGAGCCCAGCCGTGGGTCGCTAACGCTCGCGACCTGGTCCTGTTCTCCGTGACCGCGGACGCGATCGCCGCTGGTGTCCCGCGATCAGGTCACAGAGAGGAAGAACGGGGAGAAGCGAGTGTAAACAAACCTTCCCCGCTCTTCCTAGTGTGGCTGTCAGTGATCGTCTGTTCCCTGTGTTAGGGAATGACGATCAGTGATGTCACACGCACAGTCACGCCCCCCCACAGTAAGAACACTCCCTCAGAACACACTTAACCCCTACAGCACCACCTCCTGGTTAACCCCTTCACTGCCAGTGTCATTTACACAGTAATCAGTGCAGTTTTATAGCACTTTTCGCTGTGAAAAAGACAATGGTCCCAAAATAGTGTCAAAAGTTTCCGATGTGTCCGCCATAATGTCGCAGTCATGAAAAAAAATAAAAATAAAAATCGCTGATCGCGGCCATTACTAGTAAAAAAATAAATAAATATTAATAAAAATGGCATAAAACTATCCCCTATTTTGTAAACGCTATACATTTTGCGCAAACCAATCAGTAAACGCTTACTGCGATTCTTTTTACCAAAAATATGTAGAAGAATACGTATCTGCCTAAACTGAGGATAAAAAAATGTTTTTTTATATATTTTTGGGGGATATTTATTATAGCAAAAAGTAAAAAATATTGCATTGTTTTTAAAAATGTTAAAAGTGTTCTTGTTTATAGCGCAAAAAATAAAAACCGCAGAGGTGATCAAATACCACCAAAAGGAAGCTCTATTTATGGGAAAAAAAGGACGCCAATTTTGTTTGGGAACCACGTTGCACGACCGCACAATTGTCAGTTAAAGCGACGCAGTGCAAAAAGGGGCCAGGTTCTTTACCTGCATATTGGTCTGGGTCTTAAGTGGTTAAAGCAGAACCGTCATCTAAAAAGGAAAAAAAGTTTTGCTCTTCCTCCTCCCGAACATTTGGCACATCATTTCCAGCTGGATGGCCACAGCAGTCCGAGTAGATGTTCGGCCCCCTTTCCTTTCCCCGCAGCCTTCTGGGACACATCACATGTCCCAAAAGACTGTGGGACCAATCACAAAGAGCAGCTCGCTCGTGCGCAGAGTTAAGCTGCAAGGCTTTACTGCTGGTATCACTTAAAGCGGAATTCCACCCAAAAATGGAATTTCCGCTTTGCGGATTCCTCACCCCCTCCAGCGTCACATTTGTAACCTTTCGGGGGGGGGGCACACAGGCCCCAGAAGACAGCAGGAACCAGTGAAATTGTGCATGCGCAGTAGGGAACCAGAACTGGAGATGGCGGCACCTCTACCCAAAGGACTGATCTGCTTCAGGTGCCGACATCGTGGGCGCCCTGGACAGGTAAGTGTCCATATATTAAAAGTCAGCAGCTGCAGTATTTGTAGCTGCTGACGTTAAAAAATAAAAATCGTCCGAACTCTGCTTCAGGATACCTGTGCCTGCTCCCGAAGCCGATTGAAGAATCAGCCCGGCTGTGGATGGCACTGGATCCATGAACAGCCAAGTGTCCTTATTAAAAGTCAGCAGCTACAGTATTTGTGTCCCCAATTCAGCTAGGGATTGTGCAGTTGTGGTGGCAACTCTGCACATGCTCAGTTTTCAGTGGGTTTCTATGCTGAGCATTTCCTCCCCATCACATCTGAGCAGCCCACATGACTATAGAGTGACACGTGAGTGTATACACAGTGGAAAACAGCAGCCCACTACCTCCCCTCCTCCTCCATGCCCACAAACCAGCTAAAAACAATGGGGGCGGGATAATACATTTAGATTGTTGGAGGCTTCACCTCCCTGTTATTCTAAGCACAGGCTGCCTGAAGTGGCAGAAACCTGGTCACACCATGTTATTGTAAAAAATAAAAAAAAATAAAGATTTGATTTAAAAAAAAAGATTTGTATTACAATTTAAAACAGTTTTAATTTATTTTTACTCTGTATTCCAAAGGTTGTGTTTTTTTAAACACGTGGCCAGCACAGAGGACTAGAGACTCCTCTTGCTAATGTTTCCCTGCAGACAGGCAGGGAAATATCTGGGTCATGTGACAGCTGTATATCGATTAGGAAAAAAGTACTTAACATTTTTTTTTTATTATTATTAAATTATTTAAATACTTAGTGCCATCATCCACTGTCAGAAATAGAAGGGACAAAGATGAAAAATTAAACAGTGTGTGTGTTTAGTATCACTTTAAAGGGGTTGTAAACTTTTTTTTTTTTATAACAAACATGTTATACTTACCTCCTGTATGCCCCAATCCTCCTCTTCTGGGGTCCCTCAGCGGTGCTGGTGGCTCCTCCCCGCATGGAGTGTCCAGGTCCTCTCCTAAGGTCCTGCTTCTGTGTCCATTCACGCAGAATGCCGGACTCTGTCCCGCCCCCCCCCGTCATTTTAATTTATTGACAGCAGTGGGAGCCAATGGCTGCCATGCTATCAATCTATCCAATTAGGACACGAGACACCAACTAGAGCTGATGTGCTTGTTCCCAGCTGGAGGATGACAGCGTTCAAATAAGTAAAACGGGGGGTTGCAGCACTACAGAAGGTTTTTCACCTTAGGCTTCTTTCACACTATGGATTGTATGTCCGTTTTATAATATCCGTATTACACCTATTAACGGACGTTTATTAACGGATTTAATAACGGATACATACGGATAAATATTTTACCATTCTTCCTTTATTGAAAACGGATAATGTTTATCCGTATACATCCGTTATATCATTCCTTTCTAACGTCCGTTAATAAAAACCATTTCATCCTTTCTTGAAGTCCAGCTCCAGAAGTCGTATGGATATTCAGGGGAACCCCGCCGTCAATTTAAAACAAAAGTGACGTGCGGTTCCCGGTAAATATCCATAACCAGACCCTTCAGGTCTGGTATGGATATTCAGGGGAACCCCGCCGTCAATTTAAAACAAAAATGACGTGCGGTTCCCCCTAAATATCCATAACCAGACCCATTATCCGAGCACGTTGACCTGGCCGGCCGCAGAAAAGAGGGGGGGACAGAGTGCGGCCCCCCCTCTCTCCTGAACCGCACCAGGCCACATCCTCCCCATGTTGAGGGCATGTGGCCTGGTGCGGTTCAGGAGAGAGGGGGGGCCGCACTCTGTCCCCCCCCTCTTTTCTGCGGCCGGCCAGGTCAACGTGCTCGGATAATGGGTCTGGTTATGGATATTTAGGGGGAACCGCACGTCATTTTTGTTTTAAATTGACGGCGGGGTTCCCCTGAATATCCATGCTCAGTAAAATTAACGTCCGTTAACATAACGGACATTTACGGAGACATTTACTAACGTCCGTGTGCCATAGACTTCAATGTTAAAATATAACGGACGTTAATATATCCGTTACTTGCAACGGACAAAAAATTGACAAAAAATAGTGCAAGACCCGTCACATATTCCGTTATAACTAACGTCCGTATGTTATAACGGACTATTACGGATCTTTACGGAACATAAAAAAATCCCATAGACTTTAATGATATTTTATAAAGGACGTATAACTTCCGTTTTTTAACATTATCTGACGGATTTTAAAACGGATTATTTAAACGGATTTATTTTGTAGTGTGAAAAGGGCCTTAGTGCATAGATTTTATTAAGGTGAAAAACCATGAGGGTTTACAACCCCTTTAAGGGTCGGTTCACATTAGTGTGTCACCATAGTTGTGCGACTTTACACTCTCTGGAACTTAAGCCGCATCATAGTACAGGACCCTTTTCACACTGATTGGAACAGGTGCCACTGAAATCAATGGGCTGCAACTTGTCATGAGACTTTTTGTGTTCAAAGTGGCAGGACAAGTTGCAGTTGTGTAACTAGAGCTTCAAGATAGGAATTGTGCTTTAACGTGGAGGTTGGCTGTAACAAACAGCAAGCAGGAAGGCTTACAATGAAATTGTAACGTGCAGTATCTCTAATGCAGATAAAATGCCCCTACCTGTCTGCTCTGGAACTGTAAACTCAGCTGCGCATGTACTGGGCATGGTCTCTGTGTGCCGAGTGACAGCCTCCTGCACAAGCCATCATACCACACTGGCCAAACACCAGGGCACAGAAAAAGATGCCAGAACCGGACCTTTGGAAATGTATTAACCCCCTTAAGTTCCATTCCGTCGACTTCAGGAAATCTCTCAGTAGATAGGGTGTGCGGGGGTGCTTTATCATTGGGGGGGCTAGTGACCAGGACATGACATTGGGCACCCAACAAGATGGTGACTTAGGAAGGAGACAGTGGTGAAGCTTTTGGATGCCAGGAGGCCTCTTGCTGGACTGCACCGATAGGCAAGTGAGCGCGTACCTGAGGCCGGCGACAGGCAAGTGAGCGCGTACCTGAGGCCGGCGACAGGCAAGTGAGCGCGTACCTGAGGCCGGCGACAGGCAAGTGAGCGCGTACCTGAGGCCGGCGACAGGCAAGTGCGCGCGTACCTGAGGCCGGCGACAGGCAAGTGCGCGCGTACCTGAGGCCGGCGACAGGCAAGTGCGCGCGTACCTGAGGCCGGCGACAGGCAAGTGCGCGCGTACCTGAGGCCGGCGACAGGCAAGTGCGCGCGTACCTGAGGCCGGCGACAGGCAAGTGCGCGTGTACCTGAGGCCGGCGACAGGTAAGTGCGCGTGTACCTGAGGCCGGTGACAGGTAAGTGCGTGTGTACCTGAGGCCGGTGACAGGCAAGTGCGCGTGTACCTGAGGCCGATGACAGGCAAGTGAGCGCGTACCTGAGGCCGATGACAGGCAAGTGAGCGCGTACCTGAGGCCGATGACAGGTAAGTGCGCGTGTACCTGAGGCAGGTGACAGGCAAGTGTGGGTGTACCTGAGGCAGGTGACAGGCAAGTGTGGGTGTACCTGAGGCAGGTGACAGGCAAGTGTGGGTGTACCTGAGGCCGGTGACAGGCAAGTGCGGGTGTACCTGAGGCCGGTGAAAGGCAAGTGCGCGCGTACCTGAGGCCGGTGAAAGGCAAGTGCAGGTGTACCCGAGGCCGATGACAGGCAAGTGCGCGTGTACCTGAGGCCGGTGACAGGTAAGTGCGCGTGTACCTGAGGCCGGTGACAGGTAAGTGCGGGTGTACCTGAGGCCGGTGACAGGCAAGTGCGCGTGTACCTGAGGCCGGTGACAGGTAAGTGCGGGTGTACCTGAGGCCGGTGACAGGCAAGTGTGGGTGTACCTGAGGCAGGTGACAGGCAAGTGTGGGTGTACCTGAGGCCGGTGAAAGGCAAGTGCGCGCGTACCTGAGGCCGGTGAAAGGCAAGTGCAGGTGTACCCGAGGCCGATGACAGGCAAGTGCGCGTGTACCTGAGGCCGGTGACAGGCAAGTGCGCGTGTACCTGAGGCCGGTGACAGGCAAGTGCGCGTGTACCTGAGGCCGGTGACAGGCAAGTGTGGGTGTACCTGAGGCAGGTGACAGGCAAGTGCGCGTGTACCTGAGGCCGGTGACAGGCAAGTGTGGGTGTACCTGAGGCAGGTGACAGGCAAGTGCGCGTGTACCTGAGGCCGGTGACAGGCAAGTGCGCGTGTACCTGAGGCCGGTGACAGGCAAGTGCGGGTGTACCTGAGGCCGGTGACAGGTAAGTGCGCGTGTACCTGAGGCCGATGACAGGTAAGTGCGCGTGTACCTGAGGCCGATGACAGGTAAGTGCGCGTGTACCTGAGGCCGATGACAGGTAAGTGCGCGTGTACCTGAGGCCGGTGACAGGTAAGTGCGCGTGTACCTGAGGCCGGTGACAGGTAAGTGCGCGTGTACCTGAGGCCGATGACAGGTAAGTGCGCGTGTACCTGAGGCCGATGACAGGTAAGTGCGCGTGTACCTGAGGCCGGTGACAGGTAAGTGCGCGTGTACCTGAGGCCGGTGACAGGTAAGTGCGCGTGTACCTGAGGCCGGTGACAGGTAAGTGCGCGTGTACCTGAGGCCGGTGACAGGTAAGTGCGCGTGTACCTGAGGCCGGTGACAGGTAAGTGCGCGTGTACCTGAGGCCGGTGACAGGTAAGTGCGCGTGTACCTGAGGCTGACGACTTTTTCTGGTGAAGATCCTAAACATAATAAACTGTAATGATCTGATGTCAGCACCATGAAGTCCTCCGTCACCCTTCCTAGGCACTCAGCCCTCTCCCTCCCTTCACACTGACTGTCTACAACACAGGGCCCTCTACCCGGAGGACTGGGCGCACAGCTCTGGCAGCAGACTGGGATAGGTCTATGTACCTGGCTCTCTGGGGTTGCTCCAGCCGCCAGCGGGGAGGTGAGATGAGCGGCTGCCGGGTCTCGGTGTCTCCACTCCCCCTCTGTGTGAGGGCGTAGAGGAGAGAGCAGAACCCGCACACCAAGCAGAGCCATACCAGCCGGGACACCGAGCGCCTCATCACACATTCCTTCCTTCCAGGCTGATCCCCGGCCTCAGCCCAAAGCCGAGCCGCTTCCTTCCGGGAGATCCCAGCATTCACCGCTTCCTTCCGGGAGATCCCATCATCCACCACTTCCGGGGCAAGCGCGGAGAGAATGACGAGGGCGTATGCTAGCGTCGATGTCATCGTGTAGCGCTCTCCTCCCTCTGCTGCCCTCTGGCGACCTTCTGAAGATCTTCAGCTTCTGTGCTGGAGGGGAACTCTGTATTCCAACAGTGCAATGACCTCAATTAATGCTGCAAATCTGAAAATTCCTTCAAATGACAATTTCTTTAAGGTGAAACTTAAAAAAACAAAGTTTGTGAAAAAGCAGGCTTTTTAATTCAGAAGATTCTCCGATAACAACCGATCAATACTCAGAAGATGGAAATTATATTGAGAAAAAAGGGGACCAATAGCATAACTGCGTAAAATGAAACTATTTAATAGTAAAGTAAAAAACTCACATAAGTAGATAAAATCAAATGTACACATCCACAAGTGCTGAGCTCGTCTCCTGGCGTCAGGCTGTGTCTGTACCCGGTGCGCCAATCCCAACGCGTGTCGTCACGTGACTTCATCAGGGTCACGATCCCAATGAATCGTGAGTCGTGATTCTTAATGTAATTTCCATCTTCTGAGTATTGATCGGTTGTTATCGGGGGTCAATAGCGTATCTTAGTCCACATCAGGCTGACACTCTGAGGGGGATACGAGTTCGGTGCTCGTGGATTGGCGCCTGCTTTTATTTATTTCAAGTTAGTGCATCATCTTGAGACCTACTCCTATACATCATTGAAGTTCCCTCACAGTGTCACGCTATATGTACTTTCTGTGTTTGTGTCTTTTCATGATACATATCGGCCACTGAGGCCACTTCAGCAATAGAGGAGAGATTTTTTTGTCAGTTTCCATATGCATTCAGATCCGTGGCATTTTTTTTTTTATTTTAGATCCGTGGAATTTTAGCTGTTTGGCTCAAACAGCAGCGAGGTGAGCTGCTAGTGCACATAGAGGTGCACATCACTGAAGATTTCATACACCACGCTGCATCTTTGGTGGAGGTGTTTCATTCAGACACTGACTGTTGGATCATCTTTTTTCGCTGTGTATTTCTTTGGGACATTATTTATGCTATATGTTTTTGCTTCTGACTTTTCTACACGTGTGATTGTGTTTACCATTGTTACTTATTTAGATTTTTTATTTGATTACACGCACTGAGGGCCAGATTCTCGTCCAGCGGCGTATCTCTGCGGGGGCGTAACGTATCCGATTTACGTTACGCCGCCGCAATTTAGACGGGCAAGTGCTGTATTCTCAAAGCACTTGCTCCGTAAGTTGCGGCGGCGTAGCGTAAATCGTCCGGCGTAAGCCCGCCTAATTCAAATTTGGATCAGGGGGGCGTGTTTTATGTAAATGTACTGTGACCCGACGTGATTGACGTTTTTCCCAAACGGCGCATGCGCCGTCCGTGGAATTTCCCAGTGTGCATTGCTCCAAAGAACACCGCAAGGACGTCATTGGTTTCGACGTGAACGTAAATGACGTCCAGCCCCATTCACGGACGACTTACGCAAACAACGTAAATTTTTCAAATTTCGACGCGGGAACGACGGCCATAATTAACATTGGTACGCCGCAGTTATGCCTCATATAGCAGGAGCAACATTACGCCGGGAAAAGCCTAACGTAAACGGCGTATCTTTACTGCGTCGGCCGCGCGTAGGTTCGGGAATTCGCGTATCTAGCTAATTTACATATTTCAACGCGTAAATCAGCTTACACGCCCCTCGCGGCCAGCGGAAAAATGCAGTTACGATCGGACGGCGTAAGAGACTTACGCCTGTCGGATCTAATGGATATCTCTGCGTAACTGATTCTAAGAATCAGGCGCATAGATACAACGGCTCGGATTAGGACTTACGATGGCGTACTTGGCGCTGCACCGTCGTAAGTCCTTTCAGAATCTGGGCCTGAGTGTTTACTGCTAGATCTAGCAGTATCTTAGTTTTTCTTTTCACTGTACTGCTTCCACTCCACCCCTTTTTCTCCTTTTCCACGTATCACCCACCACCCCTCTCCCTCCTCCCTTCCCCCATCCCCTCCACTTCCCCACAGCGCAGTCTCCATTATTTTTATATATACACCATTTTGCCTGTTAGGATCAGATCCACAGGTCACTGCTGCAGTTCCCCCACTAGTCCCACCTGACAGCGCGGGAGTTCTCCACCATTTTGTATAATCGATGGTTGTGTGTGTTTGAGGGGACAGCAAATTTACATTGTTATACAAGCTGTACACTCACTACTTTACATTATAGCAAAGTCTAATTTCTTCAGTGTTGTCACATGAATAGATATAATAAAATATTTACAAAAATTAAAGGGGAGTACTCACTTTTGTGAGATACTGTATACACAACATTCCAGTGTGGTTGTACAGCGAGTCTGATTAATACAGATCAGACTGGATTTCTCAGTCACCCTAAGCCCCTATTAGAGATACAGGGTGACTTAGACATAGGAGGTGCATGGGAAACTGAAACAACAGTTTCCCAACCTCCCCAAGGGATTATGGGTTCCATGGGCCCTTCGCCCATAAGGACCCTCATCACATCTCTCCCCTTTCGGCAGCAGACTAACACAGAAGGAGACCCCAAACTGATTGACTCTAAAGGTAGTCAGTAGTTCCAGTACGCCAAATAAAAATTGTCCCAAACATAGCATTACTCACCCAACCAACCTCTGGCAGAGAACATACCCGTGGCAGGAGAGAAGTGCGAAGTGCGGACTGGCCCTTCTCCCTTTCAGCCACTGGAGAGAAGACGGGGTGGCTGGGCTCACTTCATCATGCTGTTGGGGATTTGAGCCAACTGCCTAGCATCCCTGGGGTATACAGATGGAGACCGCATCTTTTGTTAGTTGAGGGCAGAGGCCAGCAGCACCCGGCCCTGTTGCCAGCCCTTTTGTTGGGTTGCTGGCAACATTCTGGGGTGCCATCTGCTGCTGGGAAGGGAAGCCGGCTGCTTCACCTCCCTTACCCTCATCTGGTTGCTGGGAGGACATGTCTGGTACTGTTTCCCAGGTGCATGGATCTTTTCCGTGGAGGAAAGACCACCATCTTCTCACCCTGGGCCTTTGGGAACTGCCACAAGGCAGAGGTCTTGGACCCTTTGTCCAGTTGTCAGCGCTTCAGCTGCAGAAGTTTCTGGTAACTCCACAAATGCTGCTGGCAGGAAATCCCACGTCCCTGTCAGTGTTGTGGGAGAAAGGCAGACTGTCTCTTCTCTCCGGGAGGCTGAAGCTGCTTTTGGTGCTGGGCTAAGGTTAGCAGTGCTCTGCCCTGTTGTCAGCACTTCAGCTTTGGAGACGGCAATCTCCAGAGTTTTTACTGTCGATTGTCTGGCATGCTGCTGAACGTGTTCTAGCAATTTCCTGTATGCCCTTTACAGATGCTGTTCCTTACTTGGCAAATAGTACAGATCAGGTTTAAGGTCCGAGACCTCTGCAAGACAGAGCATAGCCTCTCTGTATTCTCGCAGGTACTCAAGGGTAGGTTCCCCTTCATCGCCAAACGCAAACTGATCTGTTGCATACCAGCGACCTGGAGGGCTCCAATCCAGAGTTCTACCCAAATCTGCTGCCTGAGCTCCAGTTATTCATCCGCAGATACAGTCCTGGAGTATGCTGAAAGGACGATCCACAGCAGCCCCGGGAACTCTGATGCCAAATCCATATCTCCGCTGGGGTGACCAAAGTCTGCTGCCTTGATCTTGGGTCCAGTGTGATTGTACAGTGAGTCAGTCTCGGTCACCCTGTGCCCCTATTAGAGACACAAGGTGACTTAGACATAGGAGATGCATGGGGAGCTAAAACAAGCATTTCCCAACCTCTCCAAGGGATTCTGGGTTCTATGGCCCATCCGCACAAAGTGACTCCCATTACAGGGAAGATTTAACAGTGGAAAGTGCTATCTCAGCCGGTCTGTTAGCCTGGAGAAGGGTAGATGAAGGAGGAGGAGAATTCCTTGCTATCCTAGGCTACAGGTTGTGCGTTTCTATTGCAAGATGCCGCAAGAGAAAGGAGCCACCCTGCAACAGGAAACTCTGGGCAGCAGTCATGGTAACAGTTTTTACTAGAACATAGGTAAGAATTTAGGCTGGGTTCACACTGCCACATGGAGTGGCTCAAAGCAAGGGTCCAGTGTGTCTCCGTTCACCGTTTCAGGTTCCGATTTCAGTCCAAATTGTTGGCTGAATTCAGACCTGTAATAGATCAGAAGAGGCACAGGACTCCTGTGCAATTCGCTCCAAAGATGTGTGAACCAGTTCCCTAGAGAGCCAGTCACAATCTCCTGACATGCGAATTGGATGCAGAGAAAACTGCATCCAATTCACAATAGTGTGAACCCAGCCTTAGACTTCAGACACACAGCTTAAAAAACACGCTAGACGCATTTAGGCAAGTCTAATGTTTGGATGTTAATGCATTCCAATGGCTAGAGTTCTGGCATTCAGAGGGGCTTAAGCAGATGCCTGTGTGCATGAGGCCTAAAAGATAAAGTAGTGGCAATCTGAACAGTTCCATTGCCGGCAATGGGGTATGGCTTGACATGCGATTTGGAACTGTTAAAGTGGTTTTCCACCTTTTTTTTAAGTTTATTAAAAGTCAGCAGCTACAAAAAGTGTAGCTGCTGGCTTTTAATAAACAGACACTTACCTGCTCCAGCGACGTGCCGGCCGGGGCTCCGCTCCTCGCCCCCCCTCGCCGGCCGGCGTTTTAATTCTTAGTGTGGGCACCCAGCAGTGACAGCTTTTGGCTTCACGGCCAGGCACCCACTGCGCATGCGCGAGCGGCAGTGCGCATGCGCGAGCGGCGTGGCGCCGTCCGATTGGACAGGCGCTCGCCTACAGGGAGGGGCTGTAAAAAGGCGATTAAGCTAATCGCCTTTCCAGCCCCTCGGTGGAAGGAGGAAGTGGGACAGGAAGACCCCTTCTCCTGAAGCCCCCACTCCCCCCCCAAAAAAATTACATGCCAAATGTGGCATGTAAGGGGGCGAGGAGTGGGTTAAGCGGAAGTTCCATTTTTAGGTGGAACTCCTCTTTAAATCTCATGACACGTCGTATCGGTGTGAATGGGGCCTGAAAGCTACTTTAAACCATCTAAATTCAAGAAGTGGAATGAAACATATTGCAGTTTGCCAGTCCTTAGATGTGGTAGCTGCATTGGTTTTCTGCTTGCAGACTTTTTTTGCACCTGCTGATCCTGCTTGTGGCACACCCCCTGTCCTAGGCCAATAATGGTCACTCCGCTATGAAAAAGCAGCATTGCTACCCTAGGGCAGGCATGGGGGGGGGGGGGGGATGCAAGAGCTACACAACACCTTTCCCTCTGTACTTCTTCATATTAATATTTCAGGACGCATAACATTATTTCATAATTTAAGATTTCAGGTAGATTCGACATGTTTTTGCACTTCTAAAGCTGGATACACACTATACAATTTGTTAGACTTTTTCGAGATTTACCAAAACCATATAATATGAGGTCACACCTAAACACTTTCAATTTGTGTGCAATCAGGCAGGCCAGTGTATTACATAGTTGAAGGTAAATCTAACAACAAAAGTTGTATAGTGTGTATCCAAAACAGATACAAAAAAAAATATGTTTTTATTAAGTAGACCAATAGTGCACAAATAAGAGAAGCTCACTGTTGGAGTTTACTTACATTTTGAGGGCCCCTTCAGGCCTATGTAATGTGGGGAGACATGCCTTCCCATAATGTATAGCACTTTGTCTGTTGCCGAGCCATACATTTAGAATGGCATATCAAAGTGCAAGTACAGAAAGTGCTAACAGACCCTAACAGCAGCACATCTCAACGTACAACAGGGAGAGCTGTACTCACCCAGACAACTGGATGCAGAGCTGGTGTGAGGATTTTTGACACCCTAGGCGAAACCTCATTTTGCAGCACCCCCTTTGCCCTGCCCATGTATACCCAACCTTTTAAATAAAACGCCCATCAAATGCAGCCTCACCAGCGCCCATGAATGCAGCCTCACCAGCGCCGTCAATGAATGTTTGCTTGCTTCCATTCATTCAGGAGTTGGGACACAGACACAGTCCTCCGCCACCACTGCGCCTCTGACACTATGTACGAACAGAGCGGCGGCTGCCTGCTGATGCTGAGACTTAGTTGCTTATTGCAGAGAGAAGAGAGTAGAAACACCAGTGGCCGGGTCTTATACATAGCCAACCAAGGGGGACCAGGAGTTTCTCTCTGCTTCAAATTTTAGCAGAGTTATTCCAATGGGCAGAGGGGAATGTCACAAACCTCACATGGGTCAGGGTCAGAGGTTTTACCTTCTTTTGGGGCAAGCAAAGCCTAATGCCCTGTACACACTCTCTTTTTGTGATGAAAAAAAAATGAAATTTTTTATCATGAAAAAAAATGAAATTTTTCCAACTTCATCATTAAAAATGATGTTGCCCACACACCATCGTTTTTGAAAAATGATGAACAAAGCGATCGCACTCTAAAGGGGAAGTTCTATTCGCCATGAGGCTGCTTTTAGCTGGTTACTTGTTAGTAAAAGACGATTCGTGCTTTTTTGTCTGTTACAGCGTGATGAATGTGCTTACTCCATTATGAATGGTAGTTTTACCTCCCGTCTCAAAACTTGCTTCTGGGCATGTGCGGGTTTAAAACATCATTTTTGCCCACACACGATCATTTTTTATGACACAAAAAATTACATTTTAAAAAATGACAAACAAATTCAAGCATGTTCAATTTTTTTTTGTCATTTTTCAGAAGACATAAAATGACATTTTGCCCACACAGGATCATTTTAAATGACATTTTCCACCCATGTTTTAAGTTTATTAAAAGTCAGCAGCAACAAAAAGTGTAGCTGCTGGCTTTTAATAAACTGACACTTACCTGCTCCAGCATTCCAGCGACGCGCCGGCCGGGGGTCCGCTCCTCTCCCCCCCCTCCCCGGCCGGCGTCTTCATTGTCACTGTGGGCACCCGGCCGTGACAGCTTTCGGCTTCACGGCCGGGCACCCACTGAGCATGCGTGAGCGGCACTGCGCATGCGCGCCCGGCGCTGTTTGATTGGACAGGCGATCGCCTGGGACCTGTCACGTGTCCCAGGCGATCGCCTACAGGGAGGGGCTGCCAAAAGGCGATATGACGTATCGCCTTTGCAGCCCCTCGGCGGAAGGAGGAAGTGGGACAGGAAGTCCCCTTCTCCTGAAGCCCCCACTCCCCCCCCCAAAAGAATTTCATGCCAAATGTGGCATGTAAGGGGGAGAGGAGTGGGTTAAAAGGAAGTTCCATTTTTGGGTGGAACTCCTCTTTAAAGAGGAGTTTCTAACCATTTGCCTAAATAGTCCTTAAAAACAAGAAAGTCTGCATTAAGAACAGTCATGGTCACAGCATGGTAGGAAACAGCTGGGGCTATAGTTGAAACAGACCACCTCTTTATCCACTTCCAAACCACCCACTGTCATTATACATGATGTGTTTGAAGAGGAATACCGTTGTTATGGTAGCAGCTAGCTACCATAACCCCGGTATCCTCTTCAAGAGTGGGCGGTCCTCTACAAGATAAAAGTGGTCTCTGCGGCGGATACGCCGCAAGATCACTTTTATCGGCGGCGGGAGAGGGGCCCTCCGCCGCTTACCAGAGCCGCTGTCAGCAGCGGAGGCGATACGGTCCTTTTCCTTGCTGTGCATTGAGACGAGTGAGGAGAAGATGCCCCCCCACCCGTCTCCATATCACTGCATAGCGGAAGCGACGTCAAATCGTCACTTCCGCCCATGCGTCTTAAAGGGAAATTTTTTTTGTTGTCACCTTTTCAAATGACAAAAATTTATTTTTATTTTTTTCCCAAATAAGTCTAAATATGAGATCTGAGCTCTTTTTTAAACCCCAGATCTCATATTTTAAAAACAGTGTTAAAAAAAAAAGTAAAATAAATAAGAAAAAAAAATATTTTTAAAGCGCCCTGTCCCGACGCACTCATGCGCAGAAGCGAATGCATACGTGAGCATCGGCCGCATATGAAAATGGTGTTCAAACCACACATGTGAGGTATTGCCACGATCGTCAAAGTGAAAGCAATAATTCTATCCCTATACCTCCTCTGTAACTCAAAACATGCAACCTGTAGACATTTTTAAACATCGCCTATGGAGATTTTTAAGGGTAAAATTTTGACGCCATTCCATGAGCAGACGCAATTTTGAAGCGTGACATGTTGGGTATCAATTTACTCTGCATAACATTATCTTTCACAATATAAAAAAAAAATTGGGCTAAATTTACTGTTGTCTTATTTTTTAATTAAAAAAACATTTTTTTTCCAAAAAAGGTGCGCTTGTAAGGCCGCTGAACAAATACGGTGTGACAAATATTGCAATGACCACCATTTTATTCTCTAGGGTGTTAGAAAAAAAATGAATAAAGTTTGGGGGTTCCAAGTAATTTTCTAGCAGGAAAACTTGTTTTTAACTTGTAAACACAGATAGCTGGATTCAGAGACAGTTACGCCGGTGTATCAGTAGATACGCCGTCGTAACTCTGAATCTACGCCGGCGTAAATTTAAGCGTATTCTGGAAACCAGATACGCTTAAATTAGGCTAAGATACGAGCGGCGTAAGTCTCCTACGCCGTCATATCTTAGGGTGCATATTTACGCTGGCCGCTAGGTGGCGCTTCCGTTGAGTTCAGCGTAGAATATGCAAATGAGCTAGATACGCTGATTCAGAAACGTACGTGCGCCCGGCGCATTTTTTTACGTCGTTTACGTAAGGCTTTTTCCGGCGTAAAGTTAGTCGAACAAATAGCTGGCCTAGCCAATGGCCGTCGTTCCTGCGTCAAAATGTGAAAATTTTATGTCGTTTGCGTAAGTCGTCCGTGAATGGGGCTGGACATAATTTACGTTCACGTCGAAACCAATACGTCCTTGCAGCGTACTTTGGAGCAATGCACACTGGGATATGTCCACAGACGGTGCATGCGCCGTTCATTAAAAACGTCAATCACGTCAGGTCACCAGTCATTAACATAAAACACGCCCCCCTGTTCCACATTTGAATTAGGCGCGCTTAGGCCGGCCCATTTACGCTACGCTGCAGTAACTTAGGAGGCAAGTGCTTTGTGAATACAGCACTTGCCTCTCTGACTTACGGCGGCGTAGCGTATATGCGATACGCTACGCCGCCTCAAAGTTATGCCAGTTTTACTGAATCTGGCTGAGGCCCCCGTACACACGGACGGACAGTCCGCTGAAAACGGTCTGCCGGACCGTTTTCAGCGGACATGTCCGCCCGGAGATTTCTGTCTGATGGTTGTACACACCATCAGACAGAAATCCGCCAACTAATGTTCACCTCCCTAGCTAAGGAATTAATGGTGACACATCCATCTTCAAGCACCAACTGCTCCACTTTCACCATCACACTTGGTTCTGTGGCAGTTGTCGAACAACCTTCTCTTGGGTCATCCTGTATATTTGTGCGACTACACTTGAATTCTCTCTGCCATCATTTGACAGTCTTATATGGTGGACAAGCCTCTCCATACACAGCTAACATCTCTTCATGGATTATTTGGGCAGCTTTCCCTTGAAGATGGAGGAACATAATTACAGCTCAGTATTTACCGTAACTTTGTCTGGCATGACACCTACTCCATTTCTCTTGGCTTCAACTATAATTCACCATGACCTACAAAAATTGTCATGCATATTACTATATTACACCCCCCCCCCCCCCCATTAACCTGCAAGATCCCTAGCACATCCAGATCATGGTGAGAGTAAGAACTTATTGGCCTCCATTCGTAGTATCCTTGAGCTTTAAGGAAATACATGTCACCAGGTCCTCTTCTATTGCCAAGTTCTCAGAAGTGGATGGGGCGCCATTCTCCTAATCCTTGTAACGGTGCTCAAGGGCAAGCGAGAGGAACTTAGAACTTAGAGGGAGGACCTGGAGAAGAGGATGAGGAGCTTATGTTCAGAGATATAATTAGGAGAAATCTGTTTTGTACTGTATTTGGTCTTATAGCAGCACCAGCTTAGATGTATAGCATTTTTAGGGTGTGCCCACAAAGTATCTTTTTGTATTTTGTATAGACCCTGACCAGGTCTCTTGGCTGGAGCACCCCTCCCCCTCTTCATTACCTCACATTAGTGGCCACCAGGGTATAGGAAGAATCCCTTCAGTTCTCCCACATAGAGGAGTATATCTCCCATGGTTGAGACCCAGGTTCTTTCATTCTATTACTAGGGTAGGACCCACTAATTCGGGGTACTTTGTCGCAGTAAATGGGCTTAGCACTATATAACTATATAGTGTGACCAAACCCCTGTATTTATGAATATGTTCAGGTATTTTTAACTAGCCTTGCAGGGTAAATGTCATTTTTGCATGTGTGCGCTATAATCTGTTTTGTACTGTATTTGGTCTTATAGCAGCACCAGCTTAGATGTATAGCATTTTTAGGGTGTGCCCACCAAGTATCTTTTTGTATTTTGTATAGACCCTGACCAGGTCTCTTGGCTGGAGCACCCCTCCCCCCTCTTCATTACCTCACATTATTGGCCACCAGGGTATAGGAAGAATCCCTTCAGTTCTCCCACATAGAGGAGTATATCTCCCATGGTTGAGACTAGGGTTGTCCCGATACCAATACCAGTATCGGGACCGATACCGAGTATTTGCGGGAGTACTCGTACTCCCGCAAATACCCCCGATACTAAAATAGAATACTTGTTTCCCCCCCCCCGCCGCCGCAAACCGCCGCCACCGTTAATCAGCGTGCAGGGAACAGCTTTCGTTTGAATAGCTGTATCCCCGCCGCGTATAACTCCCCCTTGCGCGGGATTGGACGGATGATCTGTCCAATCCCGCGCAAGGGGGAGTGTCTATACGTGGCGGGGATACAGCTATTCAAACGAAAGCTGGTCCCCGCACGCTGATTAACGGCGGCACGTGCGGCATCAAGGTATGGGGGACATGGCTGGAATGTGGAGCACATGGCTGCATTATGTGGGGGACATGGCTGGAATGTGGAGAACATGGCTGCATTATGTGGGGGGCATGGCTGGAATGTGGAGTACATGGCTGCATTATGTGGGGGACATGGCTGGAATGTGGAGTACATGGCTGCATTATGTGGGGGACATGGCTGGAATGTGGAGGACATGGCTGCATTATGTGGGGGACATGGCTGCATTATGTGGGGGACATGGCTGCATTATGTGGGATACATGGCTGCATTATGTGGGGGACATGGCTGGAATATGTGGGGGACATGGCTGGAATATGTGGGGGACATGGCTGGAATATGTGGGGGACATGGCTGTAATATGTGGGGGACATGGCTGTAATATGTCGGGGACATGGCTGTAATATGTGGGGGACATTGCTGCATTTGGGGACACATTTAAAAAAAGTATCGGTATTCGGTATCAGCGAGTACATAAAAAAAAGTATCGGTACTTGTACTCAGTCCTAAAAAAGTGGTATCGGGAAAACCCTAGTTGAGACCCAGGTTCTTTCATTCTATTTCTAGGGTAGGACCCACTAATTCGGGGTACTTTGTCGCAGTAAGTGGGCTTAGCACTATATGACTATATAGTGTGACCAAACCCCCGTATTTTTTAATATGTTCAGGTGTTTTTAACTAGCCTTGCAGGATAAATGTCATTTTTGCATGTGTGCGCTATAATCTGTTTTGTACTGTATTTGGTCTTATAGCAGCACCAGCTTAGATGTATAGCATTTTTAGGTTGTGCCCACCAAGTATCTTTTTGTATTTTGTATAGACCCTGACCAGGTCTCTTGGCTGGAGCACCCCTCCCCCTCTTCATTACCTCACATTAGTGGCCACCAGGGTATAGGAAGAATCCCTTCAGTTCTCCCACATAGAGGAGTATATCTCCCATGGTTGAGACCCAGGTTCTTTCATTCTATTACTAGGGTAGGACCCACTAATTCGGGGTACTTTGTCGCAGTAAGTGGGCTTAGCACTATATAACTATATAGTGTGACCAAACCCCCGTATTTTTGAATATGTTCAGGTGTTTTTAACTAGCCTTGCAGGATAAATGTCATTTTTGCATGTGTGCGCTATAATCTGTTTTGTACTGTATTTGGTCTCATAGCAGCACCAGCTTAGATGTATAGCATTTTTAGGGTGTGCCCACCAAGTATCTTTTTATAATTAGGAGAAAGGCTCTCCTGAAGGGGCTGAGGATGGAGGTATAGAAATATCCAGGAAAGATGCATCAGTCCAGATTCAGCAGACCCCCATCTGGGCTGCTAGCAGAACTAGAACTGTCAGGTCCCCCCCACCTCCAGTCCCCCTGTGTTTCCAATCCCCCATCTGTGGGAGGGGAATCCCCTTGGGATACTTACTACAGATGCTGCAGTGGGAGCATGTACCCGGTAACCTTCGGTTAGAAGGATGTAGTGCATCCAGACACCCCTGCGTTTCCAGGCTTCAGTTTGAGTGTAGAAAATGTACTCTAGTAAATAAACTGATCTCTGCCATTTTACTGCGAGTCACAGACAGCACTCGGATTCAATTCCTGACAGAGCAGAGTGCAACAGGGTAAAAACCCAAACTTAACTGAATCCAGGGACACACTATTACAGAATGATGGTGATTCTAAAGGGGGCAAGTCCTATCCAGATCTTAACCTTCACCCATAAAGCAGAATTCAGGGACAAGGCTGTACCAACGAAAGGACCACAGCCTTGGACCTGTTTAGCACCCTGCCGCTAACTCAAAGCAGTGCACATCATATCAATGAGAGGTCCAAATGCAGAATCCAGTGTTCAAAGCAACATTAGTGGACCCCACATCTTCCTTCCTCCCTAAGGCACAGGTGTCAAACTCATAGCCCTCCAGCTGTTGTGAAACTACAAGTCCCATGAGGCATTGCAAGTTAAAAGCACGACTCTCTCAGGCAGAGGAATGATCCCCCTGAGGAAGACACGCGATTAGCCCTGAGTCATCACATGTAGGAGAGGGGCCAGGATGGTGGAGGAGCTTGGATACATGCTTGTTTGTACATGCTGCTCACACACACAAGTTTGGAGAGGAATCCTATGCTTAATGCTTTTATGGTTTGGTGTGGAAGCACCTAAAATGTGTGAGTACCCCAATATGTTTTCTAAATACATTTTTAAACTAGCGATAATGCATTATCCAGCCTCCTTCTTGTTTTAAAATTGAGGACAACTTCTCTGGATTTTCCTGTGGTATCCTGCTGAGCCAGTTTCACTTAGAGCCCAGGAGTGGTTCAACTGCTTATGACAGGGGTCTTCAAACTACGGCCCTCCAGTTGTTCAGGAACTACAATTCCCATCATGCCTGGTCATGTCTGTGAATGTCAGTGTGTTACAATGCCTCATGGGATGTGTAGTTCTACAACAGCTGGAGGGCCGTAGTATGAGGATCCCTGGCTTATGTGGACCAAACTTAAGTGTGCGGTCACACTGTTGGTAAGTCAGCGCATTCACGTACGTGTGTGAAGTCATCCTCTTCTGATCAGGAATATCATCACTAGATAGTAATACATATAAATACCCCAATTTGCACTTTTGTCTGTGGATTGATGAAAATTGGGAGAAATAATAAAACATTTTTTTGGGGACACTTGATATTAAGGAATAAGGCTGGATTCACACCTATGCAGTTATAGTGCTTTTTGCATTTTGCACTACAGCCCATTTAACATTGTTTCCCATGGAACACGTTCTGTAGTGCAAATCTGCAAAAAAAAAAAAAACCTAAAACTGCATAGGTGTGAATACAGCCTAATACTACATTTCTTTCACCGTGAGCTTGCTTGTTACACAATTTTTTTTTTTAGCAATATTGGTTTTCATTGTTTATGGCACTATCTATGCATGTGTAAGGTTCAGTATCACACAGTGCAGATTTTTATTTTTTTTGTATTAGAGGCATGACGGGACTTGAAGTTCCACAACAGCTAGAGAGCCGCCAGTTTGACTAAGGTCACTAGTGGTAAAAAAACTGAAGGCATGCTGGGAGTGGGATGGGTTAGGCTGGGCTGTCCTTTCTTTACAGCTTTGTCAGTGTGCAAAGGCCTGTGTGTTGTAATGTATAAATCAAGAAAAACATTTTTTTTAGTGTTTGGAAAAATTCAAGGGTGGATCCTAAATGTAAATGATTCAGCAATATGCACTGTATACAACATGACTACATAGGAGGTAAAAACATTCAGGCACAAACCTGGCACTCTTGATAATGAAGTTCAGCATAAATGAGTTAAATGTACCAGATACTATAAAACATCCAATTTAATAAAACCTTCTTTAATGTTCACTTCTAATTTTAAGTATGCTGTTTTACTTATCTTTCTTTTTAATGGACTGACTTTATTACAACATGGCTTATACTCAAGCTTGGCAGGAGATGGAAAGTCTCAGGCCCCGTACACACGGCCGAGGAACTCGACGTGCTTGGCACGTCGAGTTCCTCGTCGAGTTTTGGGATGAAGCCGCCGAGGAGCTCGGCGGGCCGCCTTCTCCCATAGAACAACGAGAAAATAGAGAACATGTTCTCTATTTTCTCGTCGAGCTCCTCGGCGGCTCCATCGAGCCAAAACTGTACAGACGACAGAGTTTCTCGGCAGAATCCGGGTTTTGACCGAGTTTCTCGGTGAATTCTGCCGAGAAACTCTGTCGTGTGTACGGGGCCTCACAAACATTAATAGGGAATGACACATTTGCTTGGTTTTAATCACACTGCACTCCATCAGAGGTTTACCTGGAGCAACAGAGGAATGCAGCAAAGAAGGTTATTGAAAAAAACAGGTAATGCACATTTTTTTACAAGGCAAAACATAATGCAGAGAAGAAAAAAAATAAAAAAAGATAAGAATGAGTATTAAAAAAAAAAAAAAAAAAAAAAAAAATCAGACACCGCATCCCCATGAAGGAGACAAAATTGGAGGGGCTGGAGGTCACTGGCCTTGGGACTTTAAAGGTGTGAGTTGGCAGTAATGAGGTCACTAATGGACTCAAATTGAAATTTGAAAAAAAAACTTTATTACAAACTTCATTAAAAAAACATGAGACAATAGAATAGAGACATCATTTGTTCCCTTAAAGCGGTGGTTCCCCCTAAAACACATTTCTAACAATAGATTCGTAAGACCCGTTACACTGCGGGTAGGCTGGCTTTTTTTTTTTTTTCGTACATACCGAGATCTCGGCGTCTCGTCCCTTGGCGGTGGGCGTTCCTATTTGATTGACGTTCCTCGGACGGGCGCATACGTGACGTCACGACTTTCCGACAGAAGCCGAACGTCATTGCGCATGCGCCGTATAGAGTCGGCTCTATACAGCACCTGCGCAGCGACGTTCGGCTTCTTTCGGAAAGTCGTGACGTCACGTATGCGCCCGTCCGAGGAACGTCAATCAACTAGGAACGCCCACTGACAAGGGACGAAACGCAGAGATCTCGGTATGTACAAAAAAAAAAAAAGCCAGCCTACCCGCAGTGTAACGGGTCTTACGAATCTATTGTTAGAAATGTGTTTTAGGGGGAACCACCCCTTTAATATTACATTTTTAACAGAGAATACCACTTTCTCTACATGTTTCGCTCAGCAGAGCTTCTTCAGGAGTTAGGTTGTGGTGTCTGTTATGCTGGGGATAACAAAGAGGAAAAATAAGTACTCATGTTTAAACATTAAAATGTAATATTACATATTGGCATAGATAGAGTTCATTATGCAAATTTGTCAACATTTATTAGAATATCATTTTAAATAAAGGAGGCACGGAGTTTACCACTATTGCGGAATATCTCGGCATAGATGAAGAGTAGACATTTAAACTTTAAAAAGCAAAAAGATTTTTTGGGCAAGTGCACAGAGATGTTACTTCGCCCCAGTGAAAAAGGGAATAGCCGCTCCAGGTGGGAACCCAGATGAATATCCTCCGTTGTAGACAACTCAGGTGCAGGCAAAGCAGGAACAAAGATTGTCTCTGGACAGCCGCACTCTGAACAAATTGTAGCCTTTTATTAAAAGAAGGACAGCACTACAAGTCACAGCAAAATAAAATAAAACCTGACTGCTGATGTGTTTCGCACTGAAACTAGTGCTAAGTCATAGCTAAAAGTGTCATTAGCTATGACTAAGCACTAGTTTCAGTGCGAAACGCGTCCTATTTAAACAGCCGTCCGCATTGTCATTCTGCGGTAAAGGATAATTTATAAAAAATATTTCCTGAACGCTCCCATCTTGCTTGTGGGCACTCTGAAGCCCACAAGCAAATCCTTCCGGGATATAGTGAATGCTGATGTCCCAGCATTCACCGCTCTATCCCACGCATGTGCAGTGTTGACGGCGCTGTCAACACTACACGGTTGCCATCACAACGGCCGGCGTACTGAAAAGCTCACGCCCCGTTGTGACGACACTCACGTGTCAAATCACGCGAGAGTGCTTCTGGTGGGCTAGAGAATGGTCTCCTGGGCAGCGTCGCGCTGTGCTCCCAGGAGACACTGTGGCGATGGCAGCTAAAGCGGGAGCAAAACCAGGAAGTGCCTGGTTCATTTAACAAAAACAAGGTATGGAATTGATTTTAGATTTTTTGGACAGCAAACTTTCTATATAGACACTAAGCCCGTGTGATTAACCTTGACTTTAAAATCCGGGTGAACCTCCGCTTTAAATGGTTGTAAAAATAAGATACAAGAGAGCGCATGCGCGGACGGCGGAGGTGGATGTTTCCCTGAGCTGCTCCGCACACCCCCGGCACATATAGCTACATTGAGCGGCTTTCCCAGCGCACCCATCCGGCGTTACTGCTCACCCGTGTCCCTGGACGGGACCGCGATCTGCCACATGTCGAATCGGCAGACCGGGAGGTCTCAGGGCGGCTGTCGCAGCTCCACTCGGGCAGCGGGTAAAGATTCCAAGATGGCGACGGGCTCCAGCTCCCACATGTCTCCGACGATCGGAGGCAACACAGTGTCCCAGCTGCCACAGCCTCTGAAGCAGAAGGCAAAGCTGAACCCCCTCGCACAGGGAGGCTGTGTCTCAGGCTCCTCTACATCCCCTCCAGCTGCAGGTGAGAGCAAAACCAATCCCTGCATGTCTCTAAGCCCTGTCAGCACTTCCTCTCAGGCTGCAGCCCTGTCTCCAGGCCATGAATCATATTCCTCCTCGGTTATAGATAAGGAGATGGCTGATATTATACTTAGCCAAGCTAGCAGCCATGACCCTATATTGGACAGTTCTGCTGACCCCTCTGGGTCCCCCCCAGCTCAGCCTCAGTACTCAGGAGATCCTATAATCCTTGCCCGTTTTGCTGATTTATTACAGAGGGAACTGACTAAAGCTACTGATAAATTGTCTGCTGAGATAAGACAGGATTTCCAGGAAATAGGCAGCCGCTTGGAGAGCATTGAATCAAAGGTAGATGACACTATCCACAGAGTGTCCCAAAATTCCAATATGATCACGGATCTGCAAGATCGCCTTAAGGAAGCGTACACGAAAATTGATGACCTTGAAAATCGCGCTAGGCGCTATAATTTCCGTATTAGAGGTCTTCCGGAAACTGAAAAGGACATTTCTTCCAGTGCTTATGCTCTTATGCAACTTGCTGTCCCAAATGTTGACGAAATTCATTTGGAAATAGATCGTATACACAGAGCTCTGGTTCCTCCGAAACCCGATGGCCCACCCAGGGATGTGATTGTGAAGCCCCATTTTTTCAAGGTCAAAGAGGCGGTTATGCGCTATTCCAGAGATCATCCAGATCTCGAAATCAACGGTTATAAGGTTCAAGTTTTCGCTGATATTTCTCAGGCCACGATCCAGAAACGACGCTCTTTCAAGCCTTTGCTCACTCCCCTGATTGACCGGAATATCCGCTACAGATGGAACTATCCTTTTCGGCTACAGTTCACCTATAATGGCAAATCTTATTCGTTCTCAACCTTCAATGAGGGTGAAAATACCCTCCTGAAGTTAGGTTTCATCTCACGCAGCCCGTCACCTCGGAATCAGCACGGATCCAGCAGCTCTCCTCCACCGCTTTCCCCTCTTTGGTCCTTCCAGTCGAAGAAGAATCCATCAACCTCCCGTCGAGTGATCTGAGGGTGGTACTGTCATTGCTGATGTTTTTCCCCCTTTTTTTTTTTTTGCAGCGGCTTCTCCGAGGTCTAAATATAGACATTAGTTGCTGTATGTGTTCTTCTGCCTGCCTCCCCCCCCTCCCCCCCTTGTTTTAATAATTTTTTGTTTCTTGATTTTTGTTTTTGTTTTCGGGGGGGGGGGGGCTGGTATGTTTTATATACTTGAATGCTATTTGTTACCACAACTGTTCGAGTTTTGGTGTTGCATTATACTCAGGTATTCTGAAATTGGAATTTGCCTGATATGTGAACCGTTCTATAGTAGGTTTTTTTTTTTTTTTTCTACTGACTTTATAGTTGGTCCATTCTATTTACGATGGGTCTGGGCCTTTAATATCTGACTTCATGTTTGTGCCGGGGGGGGGTCTATGCACTCTCTCTATTGGTAGGACTCTTTCCATTACTTGGTTTTGGCAAAGACTCCTCCACCCCCAGAACTTTTGTTCTGGGACATTATTCTACTTGTTCTTATATGATTGTAATATCTTGCTTTTTTTCTAGATGCTACTCGGAGCCGGGAGCTTCCTGGCCTGAATATTCTCTTTCTTTCTTTTTCCATTACTTTTTCTTTTTCTCTTTTTACTTTGTATTCTTGAGGGTCAACCAGAGGTCTGCCCAGTCCCTCTGGATTGTTCGGATTCCGGAAGGAGGGGTGAGTTTACATTTTGATACTTTTGTTGCACTTTTTTCATGCCTAGAGTAGACAATTTTGTCCGCCTACTTTCCCATAATGTCCAAGGTTTAGGGTCTCCCTCCAAGCGTATTAAGGCTCTCACACACTATAGATCAGTAGGGGCAGATATCATTGCCCTACAGGAGACTCACTTTGGCCCTTCTTTTACTCCACGGTATATTCATAAAAGTTTTCCTACATGCTATCTTGCCAATGCTTCGGAAAAAAAAAGGGGAGTGGCTCTCTGTTTCTCCAATCGAATTTCCTTCACTGATACTAAAGTCGTTAGAGATCGGGAGGGACGGTACCTTTTAGTAAAGGGATATCTGGGAGAAAATTTGGTAACTTTTTTGGTTTATTATGCTCCTAACACGAATCAGGTGGCGTTTTTCCGTTCCCTCCTACAAACTTTGGCCCCTGAGTTTGAGGGAGATGTTATCTTGGCGGGAGATTCTAACTTGGCATTAGATCTTATAATGGACAAATCCCACACAGTCTCTTTCAAATCCCCTTCTAGACAAAGTCGTAAGTTTGCTCAGTTGCTATATCACTTTGACCTTGTTGATGCCTGGAGGGAAGCCAATCCAACCTCTAGGGATTTTTCCCACTTCTCGAGGGCCCATAATCGTTATTCTCGCATTGACCATGTTTTTCTCCTCTCGGGACTCCTACCTAAATTACGCTCGGCCAAAATAGTCTCCACTCCGTGGTCTGACCATGACCCGGTTTTACTGCAACTTTCTGACCTAACGACAAAAATAGCTAAATCACATTGGCGTTTGAATGAATCCCTTCTCAGTAATGAATCCTTCTGTCTGGATATTTCTATTCATTTAAAATCATATTTTGAGTTCAATAAAGCAGATGATACTTCCCCGGCAATTAATTGGGCCGCGCATAAAGCGTCAGTTAGAGGGTTTCTTATACAGCTGTCCTCCAGGATCAAAAAAGCACGGGAAGAATTGGTAGCTACTAAAACTATCGCGACCCTCCATAAACAATCTCCTTCCCCTGCCTTGCTGACCAAGCTTGAGCAAGTGCGATTGGAACTTAACATTTGCCTCACTACGAAAGCGGAAAAACAATTGCGCTGGTCTAACCATAGGTTTTTCACCTGGCGTGATCGCCCAGGATCACTATTAGCGCATAAACTTACTCCTAGATATTCTCATTCGGCTTTGCCAAAAATACGTCTTTCAGGGGGACATATTTCCCAAAATCCCGAAAAAATTCTTCAAGAATTCCATAAGTTTTATGTTGATCTTTATGGGCAACCCCAGGAGGCTTCTTCCTCATCTATCAGGGGGTTTCTGGGGAGTCTATCTGTTCCCTCTATTGAAGAGGCACACAGAGAACTAATGGACCAGCCTTTCTCTTGTGAAGAGATTAGCGATACTATTAAAATGCTGTCACTCTCTAAATCGCCAGGACCGGACGGTTTACCTAATAATTATTACAAGAAATTTTCTGAACAGTTAGTACCACATATGGCCCTTTATTTTAATTCTTTGCGGAGTGGAGGCGTGGTCCCTTTTGATGAGAATAGGGCTTTCATTAGCGTTATACCTAAACCCAATAAGGATTCTACAGATGTTCTTAACTATCGTCCCATCTCATTAATCAATTGCGATTTGAAGGTTCTTACGAAACTCTTAGCCTTACGCTTGAACACATTTTTAGCAAAATATATTCATAAAGATCAGTCGGGATTCATTGTTGGGCGCCAAACACTAGACCAAATTCGTAGAACTATAACGTTGATTTCAGCTGTCCGGTCTAATTGGGATTCCCCCCTATCTCGTGAGCTTTTACTTCTATCATTGGACCTTCACAAGGCCTTTGATAGTGTAAATTGGAATTATTTATTTACTACTTTAGAGATTTTTGGGTTTGGCCCCAACTTTTTATCCTTACTGAAAACTTTATATGGATCCCCATCAGCTCAGGTTTCGATAAGGGGTTTCAAATCATTGCCAATTAATATCAAACGTGGTACGAGACAGGGTTGCCCGCTTTCACCTTTACTTTTCGCTCTCGCTATCGAACCCTTAGCTATTGCAATCCGGTCCCATCCTAACATTTCTGGTATTAGCTGTGGGCAACAAGTCCATAAATGTGCATTGTTTGCTGACGATGTTCTCATGTATATTACCGATCCTACAGTTACCCTCCCCCACTTAATGTCATTATTAGATCAGTTTTCTGGACTCTCTGGTCTCTCCTTAAACCCTAACAAAACAACGGCCCTTAATGTTTCCCTTCCCCACTCCATAGTGCAGAACCTTAGGGATGATTTTCATTTTCAATGGGCACTACATTCTCTCCCTTATTTAGGGGTTCAAATAACGTCCTCTATTGAGACGCTTTACAAGGCTAATTACCCCCCTTTGTTTAAAAAATTGAAAGACGATCTTCGTCGATGGGCTGACTATTCTTTATCCTGGTTTGGCAGGATAAACTCTGTCAAAATGACGCTCCTACCCAGATTACTTTATTATTTTCGAACTCTACCAGTGGCTATCCCGAGAGGAGACTTACAGTGTCTACAGGCTGAGGCCCTCCGCTTTATATGGAATAATAAGAGATCTCGGCTGAGCAAACAGACTTTATATGCCCCAAAAACTAAAGGAGGTCTGGGCCTCCCTAATTTGCAAAACTATTTCCAAGCTGCTCAGGTGGCTCAATTAGCTTATACTACAGCGGCTGGTCCCACGCCCCTTTGGGTCTCGATTGAGGCGCTCGCCTGTTATCCTCTGGCTATAGGAACGTTGATGTGGCTTCCCAGTCGACTACGCCCTCCTATTTTATGCCCTTCTTTATCACATTCATTGGCGGTCTGGGACAGAGTACGCCACCGGGCATCCTTAGCATCTCCCCACACTCCTTTAGCCCCTGTTTTTTGTAATCCAGAGTTCCCACCTGGTTTGGCACCACAACCATTTCATTGGTGGTTGAATAAAGGATTGCTTAGAATTGGGGACTATCTTAATGGTCATCAGATACATTCTTTCCAACATTTTAAGGATGAGTTACAGGTACCTGATAGTGAATTGTTCCGATTTAACCAAATAATATCTTTTGTCAGACGCAAGCTCAATCTTGTTACAGAACCACTGGCTCTCACACCATTTGAGTTGGTTTGCCAGGCAAAGGGGCTAGTAGCAGGACGGGTTTCTGTGGTCTATACGTCCCTCGCAGAACCAAAATCAAAGCTCCCTTATATGAAACATTGGGAAAAAGATCTGAATATTGTTTTTGAATTGTCAGATTGGCAAGATATGGCTTACAACTTATCTAAAATCTCTATCAATACCACGTTAATCGAAGCCAACTATAAAACTCTTTTACGGTGGTACTTGGTACCGACTCGGGTGGCTAAAATGCATGTATCTGCTTCGCCTAATTGCTTTAGGCATTGTGGTCAATTGGGGACAATGTATCATGTTTGGTGGCAGTGCCCTACGGCGATCAGGTTCTGGATCAGGATTTTTAATTTGATACATTCAGTGACGGGGGTGAATATTCGTAGATCCCCCGAGATAGCTTTATTTCACAGATTGCCTGATGAGGTGCCCGGGACATCAGTGAAATTAATCTTGTACATTTTGCTAGCGGCAAGAATCGCAATAGCCCGTCAGTGGAAACAATTGAGTATCCCCCTGGATTTTGTTAAAAATAAGGTAAATTGGATTATGGTAAATGATAAACTCACGCATATACTCCATAATAAATCGGAGAAATTTGAGAAAATTTGGGACCCCTGGATTCAGTATATCTCGGTTCCCCAATGAGCTCTGAGTTGACCCTCTTCTGCTCTTTTATTCTCTTACCCTTTTACTTTTTTCTTGTTCTTATTTTTCCTCTCTTCTTATTTTTAATTTATTTCCTTTTTCCCTCTTTCTCTTTCTTTTCTTCCTTTAATGCTTGTTGTGTTTGACCATACGGTATACTAGGTCATTTTGGAATCTTATCTGATCTTTAGACTCTCAGGAAATGGATAAAGATTCCTTGTTATGTATTACACGGTATTGCTCTTTGACTTTTAATTTACTTATGTTAGATTGTATAATGGTGCCCAAGCTCCTATTGGGGCTTGCGGTGATTTTGGCCTGTCTCTATTTGGGGCTAATTTTCTATTTTTTTTTGTTTATTGTATCTCTATTTACAAGGCCTTAATACTGTGTAATGATTGGAATCGTTATTATTTTTATTTTCTGTTTTCCTTCATTGAAATGTTATTTGTCTAACGAGTGGCCTGTGTGTGCCGACTATTCTGTTCTTTTCTTCAATAAAAATATTGAAATATAAAAATAAGATACAAGAAAGGAAGGGGAGAACAAAAAAAAAAGAACAAAGGGGAAGAGGAACAGAAGGCGGAGGGAGAGAATAGTTCAAGGAATTTGAAACAGGAAGGGTTTTAGTATGAATTAGTATGATTAATTATGTATGAAGTATGAAGGGTATGATTTAGTGCAAGTATGTGGCACATTTACATTGTATACTTTTTATTCAATAAATGTACTGTACTACTGTGACAGTTTTGTGTGGGCTTATTGTGGCTACTGGGCTTGCCTTTGTCAATATTTATTTCTAGCTGTGTGCGCATTACTTTTTGATAATTTTCATTATTTGATTCTAAACGCTATTTTTAGCGCCCTGCATTATTGTTTATTTATATAATAATTGAATAAACATCCCTTTTAAAACATTTTTTTTTTTACTAAAACCAGTGCAATCTCTAAATGTGCACCGAGATGTTTCCCCTTTATCCCATGCTTGGTTTTCCTCTCCACTGGGCTTGTACGGACTCCCAGGGCACACACTGATCGGTTCCTAATCAATGTTCCGATCCATGTTTGTCTCGTTTATTCGAGTTATTAACTGTGCTGCGCCCACTGGCTACCCTTCACTTTACCAGCTAACCAGATGTTTCGGACGGATTTTGCATGATTGTTTTGTGCATCTTATGCCTGAATCATCCTGGTGCCTTCTACCACTGCTGACGCATGCAGTGTGGGCAAGATAGATTTTCCAACATGGCCGCTGTAGATGACAACACCATGTCATCAGCGTGCTGATGGTTCCAGTCCTGGCGCATGCGCCGTGACACTCCTTTTCACATCCGCGGCAGTGATGTCAGACACTGCAACGCTGGTTTGGGACATAAACGGCGTGATTCGTCGCTATTCTCTGCCAGTTCCACGGAGGGGAGAGTTGAGATTACATCTCTCCCTCCGATCATCACCGAATCCCACCGTCACGCGATTCTAGGTAAGGAAATTCATCGCTCTATGCCTTATTTTTCTTTTCCCGATTAATATTCGTGATCAGATTGCCGCTACCAGGTTTTTATATACTTTTGAAATTTTTGATTTTTTCTTGTTCCAATGTAATGTCCCCAAATTGGGGATTGTCCTGCTGATGATCAGGACCACCTCTATTTGTTCTTTGTGGACAACAGACTTCTTGTGCTTATTATAGCCCTGTCTTACTTACCTTTTTAAAAAAAAGACACCTATATACATCTAAATTGATTCTATATCAATGTGCAAAAAAAAAAAAAAAAAGGTACAGCTATGCATTCCTTTTACTATTGCTACTTTCTTTGATTTAGCCTCTCCATTCCCTTTACCTTTCCATAATAACCTAATCTCATTATGTGGAAGAAAAGATGTGTGTTGGGACTTTAAATGGGGCAGTGGCTAAGATTAGACCACTGTCCCCATCCCTAGTAATTGTATACAAGGGAGATGGGGAAGGGACAAAGTGTAAAATTGTAACAATGTAAAAAACGGCCTAACATTGGATCTGTGGGTGGAACCATGGCTAGTGGTAACTACCATGGTCTCCATCGTCAATGGAAGAAGGCATATATAAGGGGAATGGGAACAGGGGGGAAGGGAAGGGTAATAGGGAAAGATGAGGCACAGGGATTGTGGGACTTGAACATGAAACACAACACCGGAATATATTGAATCAATTAATAAGGTACAATGACATTTATTGGATACAATAGAGCATACCAGAAGTGAACATACATCACAATAAATATTATACAGAATAATAATAGGCATGATTGGTAAATCAAAAATTATTACATAATAAAACATACCAATACCTATAGTGTACCATAGTATGCATCACTGTAACCAAATGTAAATGTAAGACTATAAAATAAAAAATAGGTAGTTTTGGTTACCAAAACATAATGAACAAGGTCAAATTGACAGTGTAAAAATTAATTAAATGATCCATAATTCTCAGAGATAGAAATCAATGATGTAATAAAATTGCTGGGACAGAACATCAGTAGGGAGCTCGACGCGTTTCGTGGTTAAACTTCCACTCATCAGGAGCAAGTAGGGCCTGGATAAATCTGTAAATATAATAAAATATAATACAAAAGTTCACTAAATGGTAGTTTAGTGATTGTGACTGAAAGAGTAGGGGGCATAGGGTAGAGTCCCAATACTCTTACCTCTGAGTAGATTGACAGTCAAAAGTAATAAGTGGTAACCAACGATGACATCTAGGAGCGTTGTGGAATATAGGGTCCCCGGGGGGGAACTGAGGTAGTGGCGATACGGCAGCAGCTCAGCAAGAACCACTGAGAAATGGACTATGGATAGAAATGGAATCCCCAGGTCATTAACCATGGTTGCGAGCAGTGTGCGGTAGCAGTCCATGGGGTTCCTGTAAACATATTTGGTAATGATAGAGTGTCATTGTAATGACTAACAGCAGTGGGAAAATAGAAACAATAGTGACACGATCCCCAGGTGAGATGGCTCAAAGGGGGAAAAAGAGAGTGTCAAAGGAGTGAAAATGCCACTAAAATGGTGACTCAAACTGGGCAGGCATGTAATTGCCTTAAATATTAAGTGAAAGCATAGTACAGTGAGTATAGCGTGAAGGACATGAGCCCAGTAGTTGGGCATAGTACATAGTCCATAATAAAGTACAATAAGAAGATACAATAGCATAGGGGTAGCTAGCATAAATATTGAAATACCAAACCAAGGGAGCGGTAACCCATATAGGAAACACCAGTGAGACAGGTTAAACTGACACAAGGATACATGACTGGAGAAGTGCCATCAGACAACCAAAACAGGTTTCAAGTTACCTGAAGCAATGGGTGGACAGCAAAGTCCGTACCGGTGTAAGCCGATTAACAGCAGCCCAGGAAATGGGCATAGTAGTTGGTCCATGTAGATAGTGGGGGCCAGTAGAAGCGCCGTAGACCAGCACCAACGCCACGCTGCGTGTTCGGGAGGGGAGGCGTCCACAGACAGGCGGGGACGCTCTGAAATAGGCGCCTGACCCTCCCACGTGATACACGCTGCTAGATGGTTCTTGCCGGGCTGCTGCCGTATCGCCACTACCTCAGTTCCCCCCGGGGACCCTATATTCCACAACGCTCCTAGATGTCATTATCGTCGGTTACCACTTATTACTTTTGACTGTCAATCTACTCAGAGGTAAGAGTATTGGGACTCTACCCTATGCCCCCTACTCTTTCAGTCACAATCACTAAACTACCATTTAGTGAACTTTTGTATTATATTTACAGATTTATCCAGGCCCTACTTGCTCCTGATGAGTGGAAGTTTATCCACGAAACGCGTCGAGCTCCCTACTGATGTTCTGTCCCAGCAATTTTATTACATCATTGATTTCCATCTCTGAGAATTATGGATCATTTAATTAATTTTTACACTGTCAATTTGACCTTGCTCATTATATGTTTTGGTAACCAAAACTACCTATTTTTTATTTTATAGTCTTACATTTACATTTGGTTACAGTGATGCATACTATGGTACACTATAGGTATTGGTATGTTTTATTATGTAATAATTTTTGATTTACCAATCATGCCTATTATTCTGTATAATATTTATTGTGATGTATGTTCACTTCTGGTATGCTCTATTGTATCCAATAAATGTCATTGTACCTTATTAATTGATTCAATATATTCCGGTGTTGTGTTTCATGTTCAAGTCCCACAATCCCTGTGCCTCATCTTTCCCTATTACCCTTCCCTTCCCCCCTGTTCCCATTCCCCTTATATATGCCTTCTTCCATTAACATTGACGATGGAGACCATGGTAGTTACCACTAGCCATGGTTCCACCCACAGATCCAATGTTAGGTCGTTTTTTACATTGTTACAATTTTACACTTTGTCCCTCCCCATCGCCCTGTTTTCCCTCCCTTTCCCAATTGTATATAATCTCATTATGTGTTTTTCCTGTTTTCCGGCAAACAACCTTCCCTTTTTTTCCCCCCCTTTTCTACGAGCCTTGAGGAGGACCACCACTGGGACGAAGTTACATCTCTGTGCACTTGCCAACATTTTTTTAAAGTTTAAATGTCTACTCTTCATCTATGCTGAGATATTTCGCAATACTGGTAAGCTCTGTGCCACACTAATGCCCATACTCTACAAAACCATGCTTTCATGTCCTTTATTTAAAATGGTTTAATAATTGACAAATTTGCATAATTAACTCTATGCCAATATGTAATATTATCACATTTTAATGTTTAAACATGAGTACTTATTTTTCCTCTTTGTTATCCCCAGCATAACAGACACCACAACCTAATCTCCTGAAGAAGCTCTGTCGAGCGAAACATGTAGAGAAAGTGGTATTGTCTGTTAAAAAGATAATATTAAGCGAACAAATGTCTCTATTCTATTGTCCTTTTTATACATTTTTTAATAACGTTTTTCAAAATTGCAATTTGAGTCCATTAGCGACCTCATTACTACCAACTTGACACCTTTAAAGTCCCGAGGCCAGTGACCTCCAGCCCCTCCAATTTTGTCATAATGCACAGAGAATATGCAACTGTGTGTTGCAGTGTACTATAATTCAGGTAATACTGTTGGTCAGGGGTCTCCAAACTCTCCAAGCAAAGGGCCAGTTCAGGTCCTTCAGGTTTAAAGGGGGCCAGACTGTGACCAGAAAATGCCAAGGCATCATCAGTGCCCCATTATTGGTTTTAATGGGATGAATTGTTGATATTAATTAAGAGCATAGTACCCCATTGATGGTGTCAGCCAGGGGAATAGTGTCCCCATCATTGGTGTCAGTGTGCCAGATAATTTTATTATAATATTTTCTGGATCACTTTTATTGCTGTCACAAAGAATGTAAACATCCCCTGTGACAGCAATAGGCATGTGACAGGTACTATTTATAGAGAGCTCTGGGGTCTATAAAACCCCAAACCCCTCCTCAGCCCTTAAAAAAAAAAGCATTCAAAACAGCAAGAAGCGTTTTTGAATGCTTTTGATTTTTCAAAAATTGTGCCATTGACATCTGGGTCAACTGGAAGCGATGCCAGGTCATTGCTTCCGGGTTACTATAGAAGAATGCTAATCAAGACTTTGTTCGGCCAGCCGATTGACAAGTCGACCACCCAAAAGTGGGAAGGGAATGTCCCCTTCCACTGCTTGCAAACACAATCCAGCAGTTTGTTATAGCTAGCAGCTAGGATTGCTTTTACCAGTTAGCCAACCACTGTCTCTAAGAAAAAAAAAAAACACAACAACAGTAGCAGGATAATGCCTGCGGCTGCGTACTGGTCAATAAAGCGGAGTTTCATCGATTTAGAAATCGGCAGCTACAAAAAGCGTAGCTGCTGACTTAATAATCAGACACTCACCTGTCCCACGGTCAAGCAATGCGGGTGCAGGAAGCCTTGCTCCTCTTCCCCCTCCTCTCTGCGGCATTCTAACTCTGGGTGCCCGGCTGTGGCTTCACATACAGGCGTGCACTGTGCATGTGCGAGCAGCGCGCTGTTAATGGCTAGGCAATCTTCTGGGACCTGTTGCGTGTCAGAGAAGATTGCAGGGAGGGAGTGAAGGTGGAGAGGTGATCTTCCTTCCTGTGCCGTGGCACCAGGGGTGGAAGTGGAATCTGGGTGCCTCTAAAAACAGGGTACCAGCTCCACCCCAAGAAAATGACATGCCAAGTGTGGCATGTCAGGGGGTCACCAGCACCTAAAGTGAAAGTTCAATTTTTGGGTGGAACTCCGCTTTAAGTGGATAATAAAGTCTGATACAGCTGTACAATGGGAATTGTTTTGGGCAGAAGTAGTTAAAGAGCACTGCTGAGAGGGAATAAGGGCTTAGGTGCCCTTTCCCCAATATCATATAGCTTTGTTTTAATCCTTACACCCACATTTCAACATCCCATTAACACTATAAAAAAAGGCACGTAGAAAGCAATGCATGACATATAGTACCTTCCACACCCAACCACAGTAGGATTTTGTTTTATCTGAATTTGATTGACGTTCAGTAATGTAGTCAGTACGGTTTTAAAAGTGTTTAAACACATTACTACAAGTATACACACACACACACACACATACACATCACAAATACCAGGAAGTACAAAAAGACATTAACCAGGTAATGTTACCTTTTTATTTTAGGTGGTTGTAAACAAAAATGCAAAACCTGTATACATAAAAATATTTTATTGGAACATGTACTGATACTAGCCTGGATTTTAGTCATTTTATCACCCTGGGAAACAATGAAACAAACAATGGAAATTTGTTTTGACTTGACATTAAAATGGACACTGGAACTAATAATCACAGTACCAGGCAACCACAGCCTTTAAAATAGCATATCTGCATAGGGCTTGGGACAGGAATTATAGTGAATTAACAATGTGGACCAATAATTCATCTGAACTCACCAAACCGGTGTGAAAACAGTGTGTAAACAAATAATAGTAAGCAATTACTGTACATTCAATTGAACCGTCTGATTTCCCTTGACAGCAAGCACAAAATAAAAAGGAAGCACAATTTAGGTTTCGGCAATTCATACGTATATTAAAAAAAGTAGGACAATTATAAATTCCAGATAAATTATGACTTTAATGTGTCTTAGAGTGGTTGTAAACGCTGTTACACCACTTTTACCTACAAGTAAGCCTATAATAAGGCCTACCTGTAGGTACCATGAATATCTCCTAAAAACTTGCACAGTTTAGGAGATATTCACTTTATCTGCATGTGCCGACGTAATCGGCCTGCTCGTGCCGTTTCTTTAGGAGCCGTGCGCAGGAGTGACGTCATCGCGTCTCTGGCCAATCTCAGCACCGGAGCCCACGAACCTGGAAATAACTCCGGGAGACATGTAGCAGGTCACAACGGTGTGCAACATCTTCGATCTAAGGTAAGTATTTCATACTAGCCCATTATGCTTTTGACTTGCAGGGTTTTGTTTTTTTTGGCGTTTACAACCACTTTAAAGAAGTTCTCCAGCATAAGTAAAACAATTTCCATTTGATACCGACTAGTCTATTTAACAGAAACAGCAGACACATAGCAGCAGTGGCTCCATTTGAATATGAGAACATTTAGACAATGATATTTAGAGACTTCAGGACTAGAAGGAAAGGCCATTCGACACTGGTGTGCTTTAAAACTATTCCCCCTGTCAGTTTTTTTAGGCGGACCCGATCAGACCCTCTATGGAGTGGTGAATCTCGACAAACACCCACCGACATCCCATTCGATCCTATCCGCTAAAAACAGACAAATGGGGGGATCTATTCTCCATCCATCTGACAGAGCAGACCGATCCTCTGGCGGAATCCACCTGTCTGAAAGGGGCGCAATTCCTTTTTAACTCTTAACACTGCAGCTATGCTGTGCTTTGAAAAGTCCTGCATGCTGTATCTTTGGTGCAGTATTTCAAACGCTCACCAAAAAGGCACTTTCCATTGTAAGTCAATAGGAATGCACTGAAAGCACATTAGTGCAAGAGGGCCCTAAACAATAAACCCGCTTTTATATATCTGTTTGCCCTGCAAACATTGTAGCAGAAGTTGACGTGGAGAAAAAAAAAAAGGTTTACATTTTTTTTATGCAGTTACATCAGTGGTTCTCAACCTCAGTCCTCTCAAATAACCCCCAACAGGCCATGTTTTGGGAATTTCTTATCTTAGATAAAATCACTGTCCAAAATACCAAGCTATTGACTCTAAATTTAAGGGGTTGTAAAGGTAAAAAAAATGTTTTCCTAAATGGCTTCCTTTACATTAGTGCAGTCCTCCTTCACTTACCTAAACCTTCCATTTTGCTTTTAAATGTCCCTATTTCTTCTGAGAAATCAGTAATGCAAGGCTTTCTCCCTGGTGTGGAGTGTCGTGCTCGCCCCCTCTCTTGGACTACAGGAGAGTCAGGACGCCCACTAACACACAGCTCCTTTATTGGCAACGTAGAGAGCGTCCTGACTCTCCAGTAGTCCAAGGCAGTGGAGTTACAGACAGAAGAACAGGAAGTGAGGATTTCTCAGAAGAAATAAGGACATTTAAAAACAAAAATCTAAAGAATGAGGCAAGTGAAGGAGGCCTGCACTAAGGTAAAGGAAGCTATTTAGGAAAAAATTGTACCTTTACAACCTCTTTAAAGCACCTGTGCAAGATAAAGGAAAATCGGCCAACATGGCCTGTTGGGGGTACTTAAGGACTGGGGTGGAGAACAACTGGGTTACGCAACCAAACAGCTCAAGCTTCTCTATATTAATGTGTGCTTCCTACAGGTGGCGGAAAGGAACTCAAGTCCTGGAGAAGTGGACAGCAGTGACATCATTGCTTTAGGTGACTGAACGTTTTGGTCAGCATTCCACATAAAGCCGACTATACAACTAGTAGATTTACTAGGTTCAAATGAACATTCGTACAAATATTCTTTGTACATTGGATACTTTCAAATAACATTTGGCCAGTTTTTTTTTATTTGCTTTTAACATCTGATTTTGAAATTAATGCAATTTCCTAAAAGAAAACCACATACACTGTTAGAAATTTGTTTGAGAAACATTTTTCATCCTGCTCCTTTAAATTTTCTCATCACGGTGGTCGAAAACAAATCAAAATTAGAAAAGTGAACAAACTTTGCCAAAATGAGTAACAAAATTCTACTAGTAGCCAGATTAAAGCAGAGATCCACCCAAAAGTGGAACTTCTCAGGGCAGGGAGCAGGCACCAGTTTTTGGCAGGTACCCGTCCCCGCTTCCTAGAGATCTTGGCACAACAAGATCACTCGGAAGTTCAGCCCCCCTCCTCCTCCCGCCGAGCCATTCAGAAAGAGCGGTGCGCATTCGCAGTAGGGAACCAGCTTTGACGCCGAAAAGCTTCATTGCCAGGCTCCCTTACCACAAATGGCGGCGGCAGCACCCGAGAGCCAATGGAAACATCGGCTGGGGTGCCGACATCGCTGGATTCCATGAGGGCAGAACTACTCTTTGACTTGCTAAAATGTATGCAGAGCAATGGGGAGGCAACATTTTAATGTAGGTTTATTGTTTAGCCTGGCCTACTTAAGATTTTAAGAAGGGCTGATTGAGTGGTACTGCTACTTGCTGGAATAGTCAATAGGTAGCATCTGGAAAATATTGATTTATCCTGGAGAACCTTGTTATGTTGAACAAAATCAGAAGTGAATGCACTTTTATAGCACCATTAAATTTCAGAACCGCTATAATAGCCTAAATTATTACTCTTTAATATCGCAATGTTTACTGGCCCCTAAAATGAACTGGGGAGATGTTCTTTACATATTGTGGTATCCTGTATAAACTAAAGTAAGAAAAAGCTGGACCAAAATATATATTAAACTATTAGACCTGTTACTAAAAATTTAAAGAACCAGGCTATGATGCCATAAGTTCATTTCACAGACATGTCTGTGCCCTGCTTCTAGTATGTCAGATAGTAAATGGCAGTATAAAAGCAAAACAAAATATATATATAAAAATTCAGTTCCTTTTCCCTGATGTGTAAAGTTTCATAGCGTTAAAGTTATGAAGTAAAAACAGAACATATACAAACTACACAGATTTGGGGGAAAAAAAAAAAAAAAGTCAAACTAAATGATTCAAAATTATTACTCAGCTAAAGACAGATACTAACTTGAAATGCATAACTTTGATTTGACCATAACACAAAAAAAAAAAAACGAAAAAAAAAAAAAAAAACAACAGCAAAGCAAACAAAAACAAACCAGCCAGCATTGTAATACACGGCAACTTGTTACAGCCATCCACAAAATCCAAAGTAACAGTTGCCCAAAATACACTTATAAAAAGAAAATAAAATGGCAACATTTCATACAAAGGCTTTATTTATATTTTTCCTATTTAAATCACACCAAGTACCAGCAGGTGCATTTAAAATAGTTACTTTGAGATTCCTGTAGCAGTAAAAGTTAACTAAATTCATTTGTTGAGCTGTATACGTAAAACTATGCATCACAATTTTCCAACCAAATAATACATATTTATGCAGCTTGAACTATATTTTTTTTTTTCAAAACATGCCTGTAAAATTCTATTCAAGAAGTGTTAGTACTGACTAACCTAAAAGTGAAGATGGAATTACTAATAACACTGCATAACAAAATGATCAACCACATCTCCATGGCACTTCAACATTAATTTGTAACATTTAAGACTACAAATGTGTGCTCAAACCTTTTGTGCCTGAAAATATTTAGTACACAGAGGGCTCTAGTGTATATCACCAATAATAGGGACTCATGTAAACAGTCATAATCAAGGAAAATACATCGTTCCCCTTCACCTTAACATTGAATACCGTTTTTGAAACTTATGTATGTGCAAGAAATATTCCTTAATTTGGTGCGTTATTTGATCCCCTTTTCCATTTCTTGTGTGTTTAGGACAGTCAGGTAGAAGTTCATTTGCATCATCAGCTAAATGCATAAAACAAACCACACAAATTATGGGGAAACCATTTTAGTGCTTATATTTTTTTTCACCATCTCAGCCTTTTCACAAGCTTAGTTCATTTGTAAATTATGCAAAAATCATATTTACAGTGTGATGTGACAATACTTCACGTTGATATTGAATACATTTGAAATCATGGGGTTGGGGTATCCCTCTCACCTATGCCCTTTAATTCAGGAAGAGATACTGGTTTCACCAACATCAGCTGACCTTAAAGTGGAGCTGCAGTTCTGCACAGGAAACTTGTTCTCCTGATCACACAGATGTCTAAACCTTAAAGTGGTTGTAAACCTCAGACAAGAAATATGAACAAAGCATAGAATTCTATAGTGTGTACTTGTCTCAGTTAAGAGCACCGAGTGTCATTGCTGTCTGCTGCGTCATTTCTCTGCTATCCGAGTCACTTCTGAGAGATTTTCCTGACACCAAGAGAAAAATGGTGTCAGAGCCGATTGACAGCCTCAGCTCTGTGCCTATGTGCTGCGCAAAGAGGTTCTGTTTCTTCCCTCCAATCAGCCGTCATGCCTCTCAGACCTCACTGAGCTCTCCAAAGTGTAAGGCAGGCCATACATTATACAATTTTGCTTCAGATTTACCAAAACCATATAATATGAGGACAAACCCAAATAACTTCAATTTGTATGCAATCAGGCAGGTCCTCACACTACATAGAAGAAAATAAATATAAAGAAAATTGTATGATATATGGCCAGCCCAACGTCAGCTCTGCACCCGTTTACTGGCCTGTCAGACAAGCGGATGAATTCAGCACTGTGAAAGGAAGACGAGAAGACTACAGATAAACAGGTACAACTTATGTAGGAGGATTTGTTCTATTTCTGTGTATTACCTGAAGATAGTCTCTTCACTAGGTATATGTAAGGGTTTACAATCACTTTACATCTGTAATACCAGGAGGCCAAGGGTATGTAGAGTATGTGTTTTGCATGTAACTGTATTTTCATTGTTCATAATCTCCAATTTAGCGGTTGGCATCTTCAAAAAAAACCTGCATTGACGGAAATTCATAGGCTGCTATATTACTTTCCAGCTCCTATGGCTTTGTTACTCCTCCAGTGGCTTACATGAAACAAGTGCACAGATCAAGTATCCCGACTTCACCAGCTGCATACTTTTTGACTCGCAGCATTAAAGTGAGGGAAAGCCCAGCAAACAGCAGTTTCATACGAAAGTCACAATGGCAGTCTAATTTCTTTCCAATGCACAAGTTTCTCTTAAACTGCAACTCAACTAATAAATGTCTATAAGACAGCAGACGTAATTCTCATCTCAGAACTTTCTAAACCCCAATATGACGGTTAGTGAAATCACTAGGTTTTCGATTACAACCAAACTCCAGCCATTTTTCTTTCTCCATTATAAAAAAAAAAAAAAGAGTGAGGGAGGTGGTTTAGATTTCTTACTGAGACCCACTGGGGAAATTTCCTCTCTTCCCATCCCAGAAAACGAGAGGGACTGGGACAGGAAGGCACCAAGGACAGTAATAAAAACAAACATTATCAAGAGTTACAACCCTTCCCCACTCTATTTAAAAATGGGATGTTGTTGTCTGTGTCCCTATTGGACAGATTCCCCATCAAAAAGGAAGGGAGGATGAATCTCCTCAATGAGGACACACAACACGCACACAGCAATAAAAACCTGGCACAGGCTTTAACCCTTCACAGGTCCATCTAAAACTAAATAAAATAAAAAAAAACTTGGCTGGGGTTGGGCTCTAAGCAATTGTCAGGGTCCCACCCAGAATATTAGTGGTGTATTTTTTTTTTATTATGTATTACAAGCACATAATGTAAGAAAGAATGGTTGGAAAGTACTCTAAACATTTATATATACGCACAGTAGTATTCCATCTTAAAGGGTTAGCAACACCTAAAAATGGAAGGGCTTCTATAACTTGATTCTCAGTTTCAGGTAGAAACATGCCAAGCTTTTCACAAGATAAAAACATTTGTATTGGGGCTTCTTTATGCTGGATGTGTGGTCATGCATTTTAGTAACATTTTCCATCTTAGGCAAAATGCTAGCAACAATCTATTGTTTTTAGTGGGACATGTTCACACCAACACATTCAGGGTTGTCAACTGTCAGTAAATTCACAGTTTCTAAAATTCATGATTTTTACATGTGTCTGTAAATGTCCATTATGGACATGCAGTCTGCATGTTTGTAATGGACATTCACAGACACATCTAAAAATCATGGATTCCACATATTGTCTGAATTTACCGACAGTTGGCAACCCTGAAATCACAGTTTGTTGGACAAAAAAACCCACATGCTACATTTTGCCTTTCAAGACAAAAAAAAATTCAAAAACACAGCACAGCTCAATGTCTCTAGGGTTCATCAACACTCATTAGCACATGTGTTACCGTGAACAAGTCTTTACTGACTTAGGCCATAATATATACATATAATCATCCATGTGAGGTCATATAATATAACCAACCTTCTGCAGCAGCAATAAGAACTGAAAAATGGATCGAATTTGTGAATTACACAAGTATTTACTCTTGTTTAGTCAGGAACTTTCCCACTTGCAGATCTATTTTTTTCTTGCAAGAGACCATTTACTCAGGTGATGTGTGCAACTTACATCGATAATCTCTATTCAAGTAGTGACTAAATTTCTTAAACATCTGTCTGTGAGAACCAGCATTAAAGGCAAAGTTCACCTTTCAAAAAAATGAAATAAAAACAAAAACATTTTTTGCAGGGAAAAAAAAAAAAAAAAAATGTGCATTTAATTTTTATTTTTTTACTGAAGCCTGCACAGCATTCCTGCAGTCTTCCTCTAGCTTTGTGCCCGCATCCCCGTACAAGCTTCCAGTCACAAAGCTAGAGGAAGACTGAATGCTGAGCAGCACGCTCACAGCCCATTCAAAATACGCCATGGTGGCAAATGGTAGTAGTTTTTGTTTTTACTAACAGGAACTTGTGAATGAATGATGCGTCTGTGTGGGTGGAGTTCTACACAGCCACGTCATTTACAAAAAGTGGAAGCGGGTGGGGAGTGAGAATCCCCCACCCACTGTCAAAGAGAGGGAAGCGCTGGTGGTGGGTGCATGGGAGCAGATTACACCCTTAATATGGGTGTAACCTGCTCCGAAAAGTGAACTTTAAAAGGTGGCCATACATTGTAGTATTAGGTAGTCTGAAAACAAATAGCTGGGACATTGAATGTTTGTTTTCCGGTCTACTATCTAAAGAAACAATTTAAAGTGATATAAGCAAAACTCATTACATGCTTTAACCGACAATGATGTTGTGCAAACAACTATGCTCCCAGATGTAAAGTGAAAATTGAGGTTAAAAGGAAGTCGAGGTTATTTATGAATGTAAACTTTTTATATAAAGACAAACTGGCAACATATATATATGCACCCTTTTGATAACACTTCAATCTTTACAATTTTTAGACTTTTCCAATGGCAAAACAGCTAAAACACCCTTAAAAAGACAGATTACCCAACAACGTGACAGAATTATTTGACATTCCTTTTATGTGTATGGCCACCTTTAGGAGTCTAGAGCAGACCTTGTGTTAAGGAGTCACAGACATTAACAGGTTTACATAAATTTGACCACCAACAAAACTGCTGTTGTGCAAAATGGTATATACAGAAAGCAATATATTCTAAGAATCAAAGATTATTCAAGAGTGTAAAGCATACACATCCAGTGATGGTGACCCTGAAGATCATCAGCTCTTTAGTAAGCCTGTATTGCTATTGCTTGGCTCTAGGCTACAGCATCCAGTAAACAAGTTATACATATTGAACAATTTTTGTAAATTTAAACAAGTCAAAATCTTGCCAAGATCAGATCAGGGGTACGCAAGCTTTTATTTTATAGGAACCCGTCTCATGATTTGGTGTCACTTACCTGAAAGCTGCATTTTCCAATGTGCACTTACAAATGTAGACTAAAAAAATAAGTGCATACCTAACCATTTTTTCTTCAGAAAAATATAAGATTAGCATTAGATTTTCCCTATGTAACTGTGGTGACTATTGGCAGAAGATGGTTGTCACAATATCAGTTAATGACTAGAAAAGGTGAAGAGAACTTTAATGCGATTCCCCATTTATTGATGATGTTTCTCCTCTGGGTGAAGATGACCTGGATATTCCTCTCTCTGTGTTTTCAGAGCCAGATCCACTTTGACTGTGCTGATCCACTAATGTGGCACTGGATGCAGGTGGGGATTTTGTTTTTTCCTTAAAGTCTGTAATAATCACAGTTAGGTCCCCCACAGTGACCTCCAAATGCTGTGCACTACTTCTATCCACATTTTTCAACCGGGGCCTAGAGTAGACAAGAAATGTAGCATATTCATTAATAGACAGAAGGCAGTCGGAAAGGTTGGTTTGATTCAAATATTTCTCCAAATCTTTACATAGCAAAAATATTACAAAATGGCCCTTGGTTCAGGAAAAAAACAGCTAAATAATGCCCCCAGGCTAGTCTTGGTTGTGCCAGTTCATGCACATCAAAGTATACTTACATTAACACGGCACAAGTGAAATTTGTAAGTACACTCTCTCCCTATACGAATCCAGCAATGCTTCAGAATAACGTAGGAGTTCTGGGAGTTGTTTAATAGCAATTACAGAATCCTCCTACTCAGAACAAAAATACATATTTTCCACTCATTTTAAGAAGAGTAAATCATACCTTGTTTTCTTATTACTGATCTTTTTAATGGGCGCTTCTTTTTCACTCTTTTCCTTCTCAATTTTATCTTTCTTTTCTTTCTTGGTCTGCATGGGTGGTACAAACTGCTGTGTTACTTGCTGTGACACCAGCTGGGAAACAGGTCGAGGTTTTCTGCATAAAGAAAAATACTAAACATGAATACACAGTAATTTTTTTATATAGAACCTAGGTTGTATTCCTAGTATTCTGGTGAAAACAAGTACCAGGGGTCTCCAAACAAAAAAAAAAAAAAAAAAAAAAAAAAAAAAAGGGACAGTTTACTGTCCTTCAGGGAGTAAAACTGTAGCCAGTATGGGTAGAAAATGTCCTGGCATCAGTGGGAGTAAACACTGCCCCACCATCATTGGTTTTAACAGGAAAAATAGTGCCCTATGGTGGGTATCGATGGAAGTAATAGTGCCCCACCATTGGTCTTAGCAGAAGGAGAAGTGCCCAATCGATGGTGTCAGTGGGAGGAATGGTGCCTTGTCATTGGAGTTAGTTAGAGGAATAGTGTCCCACGGGCTGAAGAGAGGCAAGCAAAGGGCTGCATCTGGCCCCCAGGCCTCAGTTTGGAGGTCACTGGCATAGATTTGATTTTCTCTCTTTATCATGGGTGGAAGGAAAGAAAAATTGATTCCCTTAACACAAATGAGTTGATGGGGGGGGGGGGGGGGGGGGGGGGGCTTGCCTCCCGCATTGCTGTGGTCTGCTAGCAGGGGGAGTCACGATGGCAGAACACAATGATTACCCATAGCGACTATAGCTTCTGGCAGTATATCGAATGTGACAGGCTGGTTGTACCAAAGTCGATTGATGGATCAATTTGGGTACGATCCGTCTGCCCATACATAGATCAAAAATCAAAAACGGCAAATTTCTTGAGCGCTAAAAGCTGCAAGTCATGTGTTGAGGTGTCATTAACCAACAAGGTTAATGGACTGGAACCCAGTGCAGCTGCCAACCACTGACACAATAGATATATAGCTAATAAAAACTTGAAAGCAGCGCTCTATGGGTTAACTTGAAAAATTGCACTATTCGCCAAACCAAGATAAATTGGACTGCAAAAAAAAAAAAAAAACAGTACCACTGGAAAACATTCGGGTGAGGAGGTGTTAAAACCATCCAAATGGCTTGCTAGTCTGGCATGGAAAAAGGGTGACAACATCTCACGGCGGTTGTTACATCTTACCGCCCGCAGCACAGTCTGGCCCCTCGATGCCACCAGCCCAGGATTTAAAATATTTTTTGCAGTCCAATTTATCTCAGTTTGGCCAATAGTTCCTTCATTTATCCAACGTTTTTTTATATGCATTTTTTGGAGGTAACCTATAGAGCGCTGCTTTAAAGTTTATATTTCCTACAGATCAAAAGTCCCTGGTGAAACAGCTGAATTTCGATCCAAGCATGGCTGGCTTTAGACCTGTAGAAATCAAAATACAATGTGGTGGTTTCCTATACTTAACTTTAAAGATCAAAATCTGCTGACAAGTGTTACGGCATCTTAATTTATTCTTTATATTCTGTCACTTCTCCAGTCAGTTCCACCATTTGCCCATACATAAAATCATACATCATTTGATAATAAAAACAACTCTACCTAATCTACCTAAAGCTGAATCCTATGTATGAATTTCTTTGCATAGTTACATTGGCTTAACTTGGACCAATGTTAAGTATACATGGAACATACCTGTGGGATCCCCATCAAAAGTTGAGAATCACTGTCTTCCAGGTCCCATGCTGAGAGGCTTGGCAAGGGTGACAATTCCAGAACTCCTTGCATTTTTCTCAGCGACTGCAAAAAGTTCTGACTGCATGAGGTGGAGATGCTGATGTCACCGTTCTGCACAACATCTAATGAATGTATGTCTTGCATAAATTGAGGGAAAAAAAAAAAAAAAAGCAGGACGTTCTGTGAATCGCCCCCGTGCTGAGCATGTGATCCCGTATTCACTATGCAGCAAGTAATCCTTTGATATTGGACCTGAGAGACAGTGGCGATCACTGTAGTAGCAAGCAGTGACTGCTAACAGTGATTTTCTGGTGCCACAGGTATGGCATATGAATACTGCTGGGCTGGCTATACATTAGTAGGATTTTGTTTGAAAGTAAGTTTGATTTTCTAATCAATGGTGGGGTCAAACTGGCATTCGTTTTCAGTCACATTGATTAGAAAGGGGGCAGGATGAAAAAAAAATCTTGATCAAACAAATTTATAACAGTGGATGTTTTTGGAAATTACATTAATTTGAACTGAATGTAAAAATTCTTACAGTCTTCAAAATGTACAAATTTTTTATATAAAATGTGCGTTTGAAAATCTACTAGTGCATAACCAGAATGTGCTAGTAATCCATACCTGGAATTCATGTTGAAGGCATATACAATATCTCACAAAAGTGAGTACACCCCACACATTTTTGGAAATATTTTATTATATCTTTATATGTGACAAAACTGAAGAAATTACACTTTGCTACAATGTAAAGTAGTGATTGTACAGCTTGTATAACAGTGTAAATTTGCTGTCCCCTCAAAATAACTCAACACACAGCCAACAAAAGTGAGTACACCCCTAAGTGAAAATGTCCAAATTGGGCCCAAAGTGTCAATATTTTGTGTGGCCACCATTATTTTCCAGCACTGTCTTAACCCTCTTGGGAATGGAGTTCACCAGAGCTTCACAGGTTGCCACTGGAGTCCTCTTTCACTCCTCCATGAGGACATCACTGACTTGGTGGATGTTAGAGACCTTGCGCTCCTCCACCTTCTGCTTGAAAATGCCCCACGGATGCTTAATAGGGTTTGGGTCTGGAGACATTCTTGGCCAGTCCATCACCTTTACCCTCTGCTCCTTTAGCAAGGCAGTGGTCTTCTTGGAAGTGTGTTTGGGGTCGTTATGTTGGAAAACTGCCATGTGGCTCAGAGGGGATCATGCTCTGCTTCAGTATGTCACAGTACATGTTGGCATTCATGGCACTATAGTTCCCCAGTGCCGGCAGCACTCATGCAGCCCCTGACCATAACACTCCCACCACCATGCTTGACTGTAGGCAAGACACATTTGTCTTTGTACTCCTCAACTGGTTGCCGCCACACACGCTTGACACCATCTGAACCAAATACGTTTATCTCGGTCTCATCAGACCACAGTACATGGTTCCAGTAATCCATGACCTAAGTCTGCTTGTCTTCAGCAAACTGTTTTCGGTCTTACTTGTGCATCATGTTTAGAAGAGGCTAATTAGGCCCAATTTGGACATTTTCACCCAGGGGTATACTCACTTTTGTTAACAGCAGTTTAGACATTAATGGCTGTGTGGTTTTTTTTTTTTTGTTTAATTTCTCTTTATTAAGTATTCCAATTCCATATAACATTTAACATTTAAGATTTCATTGACAATTACAAACACCTCCTTAACCACTTTCTTTACTAAATTGTGGTTTCTTCAATTCCTCAAAATAAAAAAATAAAAAAAGGGGGGGGGGTAAAAAGGAACAGGAAAAACAAGGGAAAAAAGGAAGTGGAGGTGGCAACTGAGGAGAGGGGAGTAAGGGGGTGTTGTGCTTGTAAAGGATATATTCATATATCTATATTTAGTGCTTTGTTGCTGTGATTTTATTGTGTTTTCTATGTGTCTTCTGCTTATTATGTGTCTTCTTCTACTTGTTTATCTGTGATTCCAAATTTACCTCCCTTAATTTAGGGGGGGGGGGGGGGGGGGGGAGTGTTTCCTTTATTTCTATACACACACACACACACACACACACTCTATATGTCCCCCTTAGAAGCAGCCATGTCCCCTATATATGCAGCCACGTCCCCTTAGAAGCAGCCATGTCCCCCCCCCCCCCCCAATACCTGGATGCTGCCGCGCCGCCTGGTTAATACGTGCGGGGAACATTACAGCTTTCATTTGAATAGCTGTAGTGATCCGCGCCGTGCTGCGTATAGACACTCCCCTATGCTCGGCGAGTACTTGAAAAAAAGTATTGGTACTCGTACTCGGTCCTAAAAAAGTGGTATCGGGACAACCCTTTGTGTGTGTGTATATATATATATATATATATATATATATATATATATATATATATATATATATATATATATATATATATATATATATATATATATATACACACACATACACACACACACGTGTCTTCTTATTATCGTGTTCTTATCCCCCCTCCCCCGAAAGAAAGAAAAAAGGGAAAACACTATTTGAATTAAATGAAGAGGATCGTCAACCACCTTCCTTTCTTCTTCTAGTGTCATATATTCTACTAATCTTTAACATGTTTACAACACAAAACATACATACATACACATAAAAAAAAAAAAAAAAAAAAAAGCTGTAGATTGTTCCCCTTCTTTCTTTCTATAGTTCCTATATCCTTTTCAGAGCTTCCTAAGGCTTTTAGATCTTCCATTATCCATCTATTTCTTGGTTATGTTTTTCCCAACTTTCCCAGATTATTTTTAATTTCTCTTGTTCATGCCTGGTATCATATATCCATTTTTCTGCTGCCTTTATTATGATCATTTCCCTTTTCCCTTCTTGGAGGATGGGAAATGTTTGCTTCCAGTGCGTTGGTATTAATCTTTTGGCCGCATTTAATAAATGCGGGACAATACTGTTTTTATATCTCTTGTGGTTCCATGGAACAGGAACCCCAATGGAGTAAACTCCATTGTCTCCTCTGACATTTTCCTGATCCATGGAGCCACTTCCTCCCAAAAGACTTTTATCCCCAGACATTCCTACCAGATATGAAGGTAGGTACCCCTCTCCCCACACCCCCTCCAGCATCGATCGTCTATTGTTGGATATATTTGTGCTAGTCGCACCGGGGTGCGATACCATCTGGCTGGGAACTTATATGCCATTTCCTGAATGGCTGAACTTGTGGATGTGGCATGTGTATTTATAATTAATTTCTTTAATTGTAATGGAGAGAATTTGCATCCTAGTTCTTTTTCCCATTCTCTGATAAAGTAAGGGGTTATTTTATTCTGTTCATTATGTATTTATTTATACATCTGTGACAGCAAGTGGTCCGGTTTTAATACCTTTCTACATGTTTTTTCAAATATCGTTAGGGAGTTAAGAGTTCTTACTTGAGGGTCTAATCGTCAAAAAAGCTTTGCATCTGGCTGTATCTGCCATTGCCATATTTCCTTGTGATGATATTAAATCTGCTTGAGGCATCAAAACCCCCAGTGGTGCATACCTCAAGCACATGTGTTACCTTCCAATTCCCATGGACCCAGTGCTCCTTTTTCCTCTCCTGAGAGGAACCATGGGTAACCCCCCAGTGGTGCTAGTGGGGATATTTTGGGGGCATATTGGCCTAGTTGATTTATCCTATCCCATACTGCCAGTGTGTTCCGATTTAATGGGGATGTCTTGAGTTATTTTGAGGGGACAGAAAATTTACACTGTTATACAAGCTGTACACTCACTACTTTACATTGTAGCAAAGTGTCATTTCTTCAGTGTTGTCACATGAAAAGATATAATAAAATATTTACAAAAATGTGAGGTGTGTACTCACTTTTGTGAGATACTGTATAGAAGTACTTCATTATTTTTTCGTGAAATGTATCTTAATTCATCCTTCTTGCAGCTTCATGTACAACGTGGGCCAAAACACAGGAGGAAATCACTAGGACCCAGTCAAGGTTTTCCAGCAGTCAGTCTACTAAAGAGAATCGAGCTATGCGTTATAGCAAGCTGTTCTGCTATTGCACTAGTTAGCCAATCTTGTTATCCAGACACTCCCACCCAATGAATCCCATTGGCTGCTATGTGATACTTTCACTTGGCAAACAGTCACTCACTGCATGCTATCTCATTAACAAAGCTCAAATGTGTCTGAACGTCCATTCAACTATATCAAGCCAGCTGACAGAATAGCACATTAGCAAACTATCACTGTATCCTGACATCCAAGCTTATTTGCAGCTTTAGATCTAATCAGCAGGCACCTTGCCTAGTAGAAAAAGCCAGAAAATAAATAAATATGCAAACCTGTACTACACATATGCTGGGCAGCCACAAGTGTGATGTTATAACCACAAATGTTTCCTAGGACTGCACACCAATGTAGTGACTCGCGATGCTACGATTAAAGTGGTAGTAATGTTACTTTGTTTTGTCAGTTAATTCTCGACATGTAGGGTATGACAGATCCTATCTCCCATTTGCAAAATAGCTCAAGCTCTGTCAGATTGGATAGAGAGTGTCTGTGTCTCGCTAAGATTATCAATTGAACTTTGACAGGGCCATTCTAACAAATGTATATGCTTTAATCTAACTCATTCCATTGTAGCCCTGGCTGTATGTTTAGGGCCTGCTGGAAGGTGAACCTCTACCCAGTCTCAAGTCTTTTGCAGACTAAAGGGCCAGTTCACACCAGACGCAGTTCCGTACAGTTTTGTGTGCATTTTTTCTGCACTAAAATTCAAGTTAGACTTACCGGTAACTTGTTTTCCAGAAGTCTTTCAGGACAGCACCTTAAGAGATAGTGGGTGTTATTTACAAAAGGAAAATCCACTTTGCACTTTAAGTGCACTTGCATGTGCAGTTGCTGTATATCTGAGGGGGACATGCAAGGAAAATAAAAAACAGCATTTTAGCTTGGACATGATAGGATGATAAAATCAGCAGAGCTTCCCCTCATTTCAGATCTACCCCTCAGATTTACAGCGACTGCACTTCCAAGTGCACTTGCAGTGCAAAGTGGATTTGCCTTTCGTAAATAACCCCCAGTGACTCTACCCACAACCATAGGAAACACCTTCTTCCTCTGGATCTTTAAAGGGAGGCACCTCCCTAGCATACCTCAGAGAACCTCCGGCCCCGACTGGAACACAAACACATACGTTAGTCACAGCATAGCATATTAAAACACTAGGGCGGGTCGTTGCTGTCCTGAAAGACTTCTGGAAAACGAATTACCGATAAGTCGAACTTGAATTTTTCCAAGGCGGCTTTCAGGACAGCACCTTGAGAGGAAAACAGAGACTTACCCCCTTAGGGTGGGACAACAGCTTGTAGGACCTTTCTGCTGAATGCCTGGTCACTGGCAGATGTGAGGTCCAATCTGTAATGCCGCATGAACGTACGGTAGCTTGACCACGTCGCCACTTTGCAAATTTGCTCAGGGGTGGCACCAGCTCTCTGCCCATGTGGTCGCAAGTGCTCTTGTTGAATGAGCACAGATTCCTACTGGTGGCAATGTTTGCGTGAGAGTAGGCTTCCACAATGGATAACTTTAACCATCTAGCCAAGGTAACTTTTGAAGCTTGGCAACCTTTTTTGTTGCCTCCAAAAAGAACAAATAATGACTCTGTGCGTCTGAAGCTCTTTATTTCTAGGTAGCATAACAAGGTCCTTCTTACATCCAACATATGAAAAAAAGTTTTTCTCCCCTGAGGGGTTTGCACAGATAGTAGGTAGCACAATATTCTGGGAATGATTAATTGTTGAAGCTACCTTATGCAAAAATGTTGGATCTGTTCTCAGAACAATTCTATCCGAAAATAAAGATAAATAAGGTTCCCTTATTGACAGGGCATGTAATTCACTGATCCTGCGCGCTGAAGTAATAGCAACCAGGAACAGAGTTTTTAAGGTAAGATCTCAGAGATATGTCTTCTAAAGGTTAAAACAGCTTTCCTGCCAGGGATTGCAGAACTACTGAGAGATTCCATTCGGGAAACCTTTGATCTGAGCCGGTCTAGACCTTGTAAGGGCTATGAAGAACCTAGCTACTAGAGGTTCTGAGGCCACAGATATTTCCATAAATACTGTTAGAGCAGATACTTGTACCTTTAAAGTACTGATTGCCAGACCCTTATCTGCTCCCTCTTGCAAAAACTCCAAAATGGACTTAAGATCGTTCGGGTCTTGACCAGATAAGTTACACCAGGAGCTTCACACTTTCCACACCTTGGTGTATATGGCCCTCGTCACATTCTTCCTGCTTTCTAGCAGTGTTGAAACTAAACGGTCTGAAAAACCTTTCTTCTTTAAGAGTTGCCTTTCAGATACCAGGCTGCAAGGGAGAGATTGGACACATCTGGGTGATTTACAGGACCCTGTATTAACAGATCCTGCCTGAGAGGCAGATGTCAACAGGGCTTGGTCACCATTCCTAGGACCGTCGAGAAATAAGCTCTCTTGGGACAGAACGGGGTGATCAAGATGACCGGTATCTTTTCCCTCTGAATTTTTCTCAGCACTAAAAGGGATTAACTGGAACAGGGGGTAAAGCAAAGCACAGGCGAAACCTAGGTAATTGAAGTGAGAAATAATACCGCTCTAAAAACTGCTGATCCCTTGGCTTTGCTTCCGTCCCACTGAACCAAAAGGGTGCTGGCTATGCACAGGTACATTGGATAGAAGAAGGTCCTGGACTGCCGCACTCCTTAAAACGATGTCTTTATTTGTACAAATAAAATCCAAAAACCAAAGCAATACAGTCAAAACGTGGTGAACAACAAGAAAAAGGTGGCTGACATGTTTCACATGATGTGATGCTTACTCATAGCTATGTGAAACATGTCAGCCACCTTTCTCTTGTTGTTCACCACGTTTTGACTGTATTGCTTTGGTTGTTTTTGGATTTTATTTGTACAAATAAAGACATCGTTTTAAGGAGTGCGGCAGTCCAGGACCTTCTATCCACAGGCGAAACCTCCAAGGATGCACCAGAGCATCTATTCCTAGAGACCCGTCCAGTCTGTTTAGGGAAAAGAATTGAGGTACTTGAGAATTTTCCCTTGAGGCAAACAAGTCCACTTCTGGTTGACCCCACTTGTTGGAAATTTCCACAAAGACCTCAGTGTTCAGAGACCACTCTGACTCCCATACTGGATGTCTGCTCAGGTAATCCGCCACCCTGTTCAGGGACCCCTTTAAATGGATAGCTGAAAGGGACCGCAAGTTCTTTTCTGCCCACAGAAGAATTTTTGCAGCAAGAATTTGCAGAGGTCTGCTTCTTGTGCCCCCTTGCCTGTTTAGGTATGCCACCACCGTGGCATTGTCCGTTAACACCTGAACATGGTGATTCTGGAGGTCCGGAGTAAACTTTGTTAGAGCCAATGCGATTGCCTTTGGCTCTCTCCAGTTTGAGGATCTTTTTGTCTCTTCTTTTATCCATTTTTTCCTAAGTGGGCTCCCCATCCCCACGCACTGGTGTCTGCAGTCAGTCTCTTTTCTACTGGAAAGGACCACTCCAGACCTCTTGAAAAGGACCTCCTGATACTTTCACCAATAAAGTGACCTCTTCACTCAAGATAGGATTTTTATCTGAGTGTCCAGGGATCTGGGATTGTAGTCTTGCCCATTGAAGAGACAGCATTGTTGAAGTCGGAACTCCCGATGCCGGCATTACCTGCCTTATTGTTATAGGCTGGTTGGACTGTAGCCACAACACGGCGTCCTGTACTCTGACCTTTTTCTCTTGGGGGAGAAACATTTTTTGGTTCACCTAATCGACTTTGTAACCCAAGAAATGGATCTCCTGAGATGGAACTGGGGAGGACTTTTGCAAGTTCAAAATCCAACCCAGAGATTCCAAATGGCTTTGCGCCTTGGATAGGTTGTCTAGTAACCCTTCTTTCGATGGGGCGAAGAATAACAGGTCGTCTAGGTAGGGTATAACTGCAACCCCCTGTAGACGAAGCGGGCTAGGGCTTCCGCCATCACTTTGGTAAAAAAATTTGAGGAGGGGATGACAGCCCGAATGGAAGGGCCCTGAATTGTAGATGTTGTACTACTCCCTTCATGTTTACGGCCAACCTCTGTGACTGAGGGGAGATTGGGATGTGCAGATATTAAGATTTTTGACCGAAAATATTGAGTATGTCTTGAATTTTCTGTATTTGACAGATTTGTTCAGAGGCTTCAAGTTTAGGATCATTCTGAATTTTCCTGTTGGTTTCTTTATCAGGAAGATGTGTGAATAGAACCCCAGTTGCTGCTCTTCTGGAGGTACTTGTACCACCACACCCTGTTGAATTGGCTCTCTCAATGAGGACTTCATGGTCAGCGATTTTTCTGGGTCTTTTGGGGTATTTGTTATCAAAAACCTCTTTAGAGGGGCCTCCAAGAACTCTATGATGTAACCCTGGGCAAGAGTGGTCAGGATATACTGATTGGATGTTACAGCTGACCCCTGCAGAAGGAACTTTTGTTGTCTTCCACCTACCCACAAGGCTGAGTCATTGGGATTTCTCGGCTTGTGTAGGAGGATGGAAAAGGATTCCCCCTTTTCTATATGCCTTCTGTGCGGCCCAGTTCCTCCTACCTCCTTGGGGTTTGTTCTCTTTTTCTTGAGCTTTTTTTTTTTCATGTAAACTCAAATCCTTCCTCTCCTCACTTAGGCACAACGTAACATGAATGGCCCCAAGTAACCCATTCACCTCTTCTATGGATAGTTTAAATCTGGAAGGGGAAACTGCTGACTCCTCTCCTGAGTCCTCTGAATCTTTGCTAGAAGGTACACGAGACTGTCCATCCCTGGCGACAGGCTCTTCAGCTGAAGATTCTAATGCTGGTATGGTCATCGACCCCTGGGAGGACTGTGAAGTGGAGGCCTGAGAAGCAGCCAGGGTAACCAATGATTTACAAAAAGTCTGAATCGTGGCAAAAAGTTATTTCTTTACGGAGGCTCTTCCCGTACTGAGGCGGATTCCTCCTGAACTAAAGAAGAAATGCAAGTGCTGCATAGCGCTTTCTTCCAATTCTCTCCCATCTTTGTCCTACACGAAGGACATTTATTTTTTGGGTCAGAGCTCTTGACCTGGAGAGAAGAAAAAAAAAAGGGGAAGAAAGCAGGGGAATCCTTAATGAGACCCAGTCTCTGTAGATGAATCCCCCTAATAGGTGCACTAGGAAGGAAAAGTGAAACTCCAGTGCCCAGACAGGCCCCTTGCCACTAGAAGGTATAGAAAAAGAAAGACCGGAAAAAAAATAGGTAAGTTAAAAGGGAGACTTACAGTGCTGCCTCCTACCTGCGCCTTGCTGGTGCCTGTCCCCGCCGCTGTAACTTCCGCATCCTCCATTGCAGATGTACAGCGTCCACAAGTGGCTCACACACCGTTTCCAGACTCACATAGTGCCTCTGCACTAGACCGGAAACGGAAATAGTCCCCAGCCTCGGTCTTGCCTCTTCCACCTGCGGTCACGCCGGAAACGACGATTGCGCTGACCCGGCGACCTGCTGTGTCATCTTGGACCACGCCAAAATGGCGGCGGTGTGTGCACGACCGCCGTTCCCCAGGCAACCGAGTGCTTTTGGCTCTCCCCGAGCACTGAGGGGGAAAAGGAGCCCGAACACTACCGCTGCCGTATTGGGTAGGACAGGAGGACCGACGTCTCAAAACGGAGGGGGAAAAAAAAGTAAGAGGGAAGCCTGTCTCCCAGAAACACCCGAGAGATACTGACTCCCCTCGCCGAAGACGTTCCGTCCAGGCTGGAGGAAACACAAAAACTGAGGTATGCTAGGGAGTTGCCTCCCTTTAACCACTTAAAGAACCGCCTCCTGCACATATACGTCGGAAAAATGGCACGGCTGGGCACATGTACGTACAGGTACGTCCTGTACATGTACCCAGCCGTAAGTCGCGGGCGCGCTCCGGTCCGAAAGCTCCGGGACCCGCAGACCTGATCGCCGCAGGAGTCCCGCGATCGGTCCCCAGAGCTGAAGAACGGGGAGAGCCGCGTGTAAACACGGCTTCCCTGTTCTTCACTGTGGCGGCTGCATCGATTGTGTCATCCCTTTTATAGGTGGACACAATCGATGACGTCACTCCTACAGCCACACCCCCATACAGTTGTAAACACACTTCAGGGAACACATAACCCCAACAGCGCACCCTAGTGGTTAACTCCCAAACTGCAACTGTCATTTTCACAACAATGCATTTTAAATGCATTTTTTGCTGTGAAAATTACAATGGTCCCAAAAATGTGTCAAAATTGTCCGAAGTGTCCGCCATAATGTCGCAGTCATGGAAAAATAAATAAAATCGCCGATCGCCGCCATTAGTAGTAAAAAAAATAAATAAATAAATAAAAATGCAATAAAACTATCCCCTATTTTGTAAACGCTATAAATTTTGCACAAACCAACCGATAAACGCTTATTGCGATTTTTTTACCAAAAATAGGTAGAAGAATACGTATCAGCCTAAAATGAGGTAAAAAAACAATATTTTTTATATATTTTTGGGGGATATTTATTATAGCAAAAAGTAAATATTGCATTTTTTTCAAAATTGTCGCTCTATTTTTGTTTATAGCGCAAAAAATAAAAACCGCAGAGGTGATCAAATACCACCAAAAGAAAGCTCTATTTGTGGGAAAAAAAAGGACGCCAATTTTGTTTGGGAGCCACGTCGCACGACCGCGCAATTGTCAGTTAAAGCAACGCAGTGCCGAATCGCAAAAAGGGGCAAGGTCCTTTAGCTGCATTTTGGTCCGGGTCTTAAGTGGTTAAAGATCTGGAGGAAGAAGGTGTTTCCTATGGTTGTGGGTGGAGTCACTATCTCAAGGTGCTGTCCTGAAAGACACCTTGGGAAAAATGCATGCACAGCGTTTCCATGTAATCCAATGGCTCTAGATCAGAAACTGACTGCATGGTGTGAACTAGAGCCAAGTAGAGCCATTGGAATACATGGAAAACACACTGCATGCATTTTGTGCAGAAAAAAAGCACACAGAACTGAACCGAACTGTGTCTGGTGTGAACTGGCCCTAACAGGTTTTCTTCTAAGATTGCCCTGTATGTGGCTCCATCCATCTTCCCATGAACTCTGATCAGCTTCCCTGTCCCTGCTAAAGAAAAGAATACCCACAACATGATGCTACCACCGCCATGTTTCATGGTGGGGATGGTGTGTTCAGGGTGATATGTGCAATGTTAGTTTTCTGCCACACAGCGTTTTGTTTTTAAACCAAAAAGGTACATTTTGGTCTCAACTGACCAGAGCACCTACTTCCACGTTTGCTATGTCCCCCACATGGCTTCTTGCAAACTGAAAATGGGACTTCTTATGGCTTTCAACAATTGCTTTCTTCTTGCCACTCTTCCATAAAAGGTCAGATATGTGAAGTGCACGACTAATGATTATCCTGTGGACAGATTCTCCAACCCGAGCTGTGGATCTCTACAGCTCCTCTGGAGTTACCATGGGCCTCTTAGCTGCGTCTCTGATTAATGCTCTCCTTGCCCGGCCTGTCAGTTTAGGTGGTCAGCCATGTCTTGGTAGGTTTGCAGTTTGGCCATACTCTTTCCATTTTCGGATGATGGATTAAACCGTGTTTCAAAGTTTAGGAAAACATTTTTTATAACCTAACCCTGCTTTAAACGTTTCCACAACTTTAACTCTGACCTGTCTGATGTGTTCCCTGGCCTTCACTATGTGGTTTGTTTTCTAAGATTCTCTAACAAACCTCAGAGGGCTTCACAGAACAGCTGTATTTATACTGAGATTAAATTACACACAGGTGGACTCCATTTAATAATTAGGTCCAATTGGTCCCACTAGATTTTATTTGTAAAGCGTTTTAAAAACCATTTATCAATTTGCTTCCACTTCGCGTTGGTCCATCACATAAAATACATTTACGGTTTTGGTTGTAACATGACAATGTGGAAAATTTTAAGGTGTATGAATACTTTTTCAAAGCACTGTATGTTACCGTTAAATCCTTCCACATCATATCACAATATATCAAAAACACCAGCAATAATTCAGACTGTCTCCCGGGACTGAGCTGAAATTATCACAAAGATGGGCTATGCATTTCCCCTATGTGCTTCTTCAGAAGGATGTTCTAAAAGGCAAAAAGACAAAGTAAAGCAAAAAAGGTAAAACATCTTTTAGACCACACACAAAGTGACAGCAAGTGTGTTCTGCAGTGACCACGTGGAACTCCTAGAAATCCACAATACTAATCAACTGGATCTTAGTGTAACCAACACTAGATCAAAATAGCACTTGAAAACAAATAACAAATTTACCACACTTTCTCTAGGTCCGAATATGCTTTCGGCATATAGCCCTGGTTCCTTTCCAGTGGCGGCCATCATTTCTGGAGGGCAAGCATGCAGGTTTTCCAAGTGGGCATGCGTGGTGCCAGCACATGCTGATTACAAATTCAACAGTCACGCCCCATCCATATTTAGCTTTCCTATATACGGAGGACAACGGTGTGGTGGGTGGGGATTTTGACAGCCAGCATAAGCATATTAGGATCCAGTATAATATATATATATATATATATATATATATATATATATATATATATATATATATATATATATATATATATATATATATATATATATATATATATATATATATATATGTGTATGTATAGGATAAAATTATTATTATTTCTTTTACCAACACTATGATCTAGTTGATTAGTATTGTTGATTTCTGGGATTCCCACATGGTCACTGCAGTACATGCTTGATGTCCCATGGTGGCCTAAATGGCTTAATAAGTTGCTTTACTTTGCCTTTTTTCACATAATTTTAGAACATTCTTCTCTGACGAGGAAACATAAGCAAAACATGTTGAGGTTAAGAATCCTTCCACCACACATCCATGTCATTGTAGGTCAGTCCTGGAAGGAATTTAAATTATTGCTGCTCCTTGGGGTTGTGTTTTTGAGATATTCTGATTAATGAGAAGGCTGTGGATGGATTTAAAAGGGACGCTCCAACAGTATCATATGCTGTATGTCTTGTAGAATATGTACTTCCAGTTTGGAAAAAAAATAAGTCAGCAGCTACAAATACTGTACCTGCTGACTTTAAATATAAGGACATTGACGGGAGTCACTTTGGGTGGGGGCTTGCCGACATAGTCATGTTGAGGACAGGGGGTCCATCACAGACACTTACCTGTCCAGGGATCCCGCAAAGTCTGCACCCCGAGCCGATTTGTTAAACGGTTTCGGTTGTGGGCAACAAAATTGTAATGGAAACTGCCAGTGAAGCCATCAGGCTTCACAGCTTTCTCAATCGTCCCGTTGTCTTCTGGGACCTGTGTGTGTCCCAGAAGGCAGGGGAGGGAGGAGGAGGGGCCAGAAAAGCTAGAAGATCGCTACTGTGATCTTACCCAGAAGTGGGAGCGGGTACCTCCCCCAAGTACCCAGTTCCTCCTCCCCCTAAAAAGTGCCAAATGTGGAAGGGGGGGGGGGGCATGCAAACAAGTGGAGCTTCCCCTTTCGGGTGGACCTCCGCTTTAAGTGTTTTTTTAATGATGTAGAGGGACAATTTTTCCTCCTTTTTAATAATCAGTTATTTGATAGGAATAAAGAATTGTTTTTTAGGAATTGTTTAGTGCAATGACATTTCTTTGAGAGATCCTCCACCTGGAAGGTCCCAACATGAATTGGGAAATAGTGATTAGTACATGAACAGACATTAGGGATGTGGTAAAATAATGTAGTACTAACTATAGTGGATTTTCACCAAAAACCTACACGCAGCCACATTCTAAACCTAATGTAAATAACCCTGTAAAAGGAAAAAAAAAAAATTCACTATACTTACCTTTTTCTGACGCCAACCCAGTCCAGTCTCCAGCGGCAACTGCTGTGTAGAGAGAGAAAGCCATTAACGGCTGGAACATGCCTGGGAAGTGATGTCACCTATAGACTTATTATGAGGCTTCTGTTGTCAGCTGCCTCTCCTGCACACTCCCACACACTGAAGCCGCCGCTGACAGCTCAGCCTGGGACCGGACTGGCTGCAGCAAAGGTAAGTATAGCAATTTCTTCTTTACAGGACTAGATAAATTAGGCATAGAATGTGGCTGAGAGTAGGTTTAAAGTTAGACAGGTTTTGGCTAAACTTCCACTTTGAGCCTGCTCACACCCTTATTCTATCCTGTAAAGAAAAGAGGTCTATATGTGCCTATTGTGAGGGTGCCTTGGTCCAGTTATATGATCTCTTCAGCGGCAGCTTCAGTGAAGCGGAGAGGATAGATCGCCGAAAATGGCTGCAGAGCGTAGTGACTCCATCCATAGGCTTACTATGGGGCATCTGTTGTAAGATATCCCTCCTCTACACTGAAACCGGTGCTAGGAGCTGATCATGTGACCAGAGAACACTTTCCTTTAGAGCATCAACCTTCGGCCCTCGAGTTGTTGCAGAACTACAATTCCCATCATGCCTCTGCCTTTGACAGTCATGCTTGTAACTGACAGTGACTTGCAATGCCTCATGGGACTTGTAGTTCTGCAACATCTGGAGGGCCACAGGTTGAGCACAAATGCTTTAGAGCATGGGTCCTCAAACTATGGCCCTCCAGTTGTTCAGGAACTACAATTCCCATCATGCCTAGTCATGTCTGTGAATGTCAGAGTTTTGCAATGCCTCATGGGATGTGTAGTTCCGCAACAGCTGGAGGGCCGTAGTTTGAGGATCCCTGCTTTAGAGGGTAGTTAGAAAAGGCTTATAATGTGGGTGGGAGCAGATTTGGGTATAGCTAGTTTTTGTCTAGCCTATTTTAACCACTTGCCGACAATGCACTGTACATTTACTGCTAAAGTGCGAGATGACTGTGCAGAATCGTGGTTATATACGCGATGCTGCATTTATGGGTAAGGGAACTGTGCTCTGATTCGTTACAGCACATGCCAATCACCAGGTCCCGGCCAATGATTGACTGCCAGCACCTGGTGATCGGCTCTGAACTTCCCTGAACACAGCCTATGTGAGTGTAAACAATACAGAGCCGTGTTCAGTGACAGGGGAACAACATGATTTCCAGTAGAAGCAGCAGACAGTACACACAAACACCTGTAAAAGCGGGGGTTCACCCTAAAAAAAAAAGAAAATCTGACATTACATCCAGCATACGAACGACATTTACAGTATGCAGGTCTTTTTTTTTTTTCGCCGTACATACCGTTATATTGTGATTTTCTCCCCGGCTTCCGGGTTCCGATTCCCGCGGGACTGGGCGTTCCTATCCCTGGGTTAGATGATTGACGTCTGGTGAAACAGTTCCCATGTCGCACAAGGCGCGTCACCAGATTTTCGTAAATAGCCGAGCTGCGAGTCGGCGCCTGCGCCCGCCGTGTAGAGCTGACTGCGCAGGCGCCGTATAGCGCTGATTTGCAGCTCGGCTATTTACGGAAATCTGGTGACGCGCCTTGTGCGACATGGGAACTGTTTCACCAGACGTCAATCATCTAACCCAGGGGTAGGAAGCCGGGGAGAAAAATCACAATATAAAAAGGTATGTACGGCAAAAAAAAAAAAAAAAAAAAAGACCTGCATACTGTAAATGTCGTTAGTATGCTGGATGTAATGTTAGAATTTTTTTTTAGGGTGAACCCCCGCTTTAAGCACATACAGTACAGACCAAAAGTTTGGACACAACATCTCATTCAAAGAGTTTTCTTTATTTTCATGACTATGAAAATTGTAGATTCACACTGAAGGCATCAAAACTATGAATTAACACATGTGGAATTATACATAATAAAAAAGTGTGAAACAACTGAAAATATGTTTCATATTCTAGGTTCTTCAAAGTAGCCACCTTTTGCAGCAGACACATCTCTAGAACTGTTAAGAGGAGACTGTGTGAATCAGGCCTTCATGGTAGAATATCTGCTAGGAAACCACTGCTAAAGAAAGGCAACAAGCAGAAGAGACTTGTTTGGGCTAAAGAACACAAGGAATGGACATTAGACCAGTGGAAATCTGTGCTTTGGTCTGATGAGTCCAAACTTGAGATCTTTGGTTCCAACCCCCGTGTCTTTGTGCAACGCAGAAAAGGTGAACGGATGGACTCTACATGCCTGGTTCCCACCGTGAAGCATGGAGGAGGAGGTGTGATGGTGTGGGGGTGCTTTGCTGGTGACACTGTTGGGGATTTATTCAAAATTGAAGGCATACTGAACCAGCATGGCTACCACAGCATCTTGCAGCGGCATGCTATTCCATCCGGTTTGCGTTTAGTTGGACCATCATTTATTTTTCAACAGGACAATGACCCCAAACACACCTCCAGGCTGTGTAAGGGCTATTTGACCAAGAAGGAGAGTGATGGGATGCTGCGTCAGGTGACTACCTCTTGAAGCTCATCAAGAGAATGCCAAGAGTGTGCCAAGCAGTAATCAAAGCAAAAGGTGGCTACTTTGAAGAACCTAGAATGTGAAATATATTTTCTGTTGTTTCACACTTTTTTGTTATGTAGAATTCCAAATGTGTTAATTCATAGTTTTGATGCCTTCAGTGTGAATCTACAATTTTCATAGTCATGAAAATAAAGAAAACTCTTTGAATGAGAAGGTGTGTCCAAATTTTTGGTCTGTACTGTATGTATGTATGTATGTATGTATGTATGTGTATATATATATATATATATATATATATATATATACATATATACACACACACACACACACACACACACACAGGCGCACCGAATGGATGCTGAGCAGGAGCCAGGAAGACGTGACAAATAGAGGACACGATGCTCAACCCACAGCTCGCCGCCGTCAGCCGCTGCCTGATCCCCCCATCAAGATGGAGTAAGTGCCGGGCAGTCGGCGGTGACAGCGACAGCATTCGTTGGGGCACAGTGGCGGCATTTGATGGGTTTTTTCAGTTGTTTGAGACCCCAAAAAAAATTGGAGCCCCAGCAGTCATCGGGTGACTAAAAAAAAAGAAAGAAAACCCCACCAGGCTGGTTGCACTGGAGTTGATCGGTGGATTGACTTTAGTACAACCAGCCTGCCCATAGACAAATCAAAAAGTAGCCGATTCCTGCTGAACCAGACACATTTTGATCCATCTGTTTAAGTCACATAAATCCTTGCACAAGCCAATTATTTCTGATTTTAGCTTCAGGGACAACATGTTCACTTGCTGTCTAATATCTCTCATCCACTTCCAGGTGCCATTGTCATGGGATCATCGATATTATTGACTTGTAATGTTCTGGATGATGGTGTGGTGATGGGTAGTCTCTATGGTCATATTGCAGTCTATGTCATACAAGTAATACACAATGTAGAGTCCAGGAAGATGGAGGCAGGAGAAGTGAGACTCACCGAGTGGAGGTCCCCTTGCGCACATCACATATCAGGCACTTGAAGGCCTCGGCGCTGTTCTTGAAGGTGCAAACGCTGCAATCCCAGTAGCCTTCGTCTGAGGAGGGCTTCGGTTGTCGCTTCGGTCTGCGGGGGGAAGACGCACACACGGGTCATATATATACACAGGTCTCATACATATACAGGTCCCATATACACAACAAGGCCTCTCCCCGTCTGCCGGCCGCCCTCCTCCCCGGGACTCCCGCCCGCCGTGTCCCCCGGCACCGCTCACCTGGTAGGGCTCTTTTTGTCTCCCATGCTGTGACGGACGAGGAGAGCCGGAGGCCCAGCGCTGAGGCCCGGACGGCGAGGCGGGAGCAAGCGGCTGCGCCGACCGCGATCCCCCGCAGCCAGCTGTCCGCCGCTGCCGCACGTGACCCAGTTCGGCCAATCACAGGGCGCCCATCGCTGAGCCAGGACAGCCAGGGAGGCTGCTAATTGAGAGCGGCGGTCGGAGCGCAGTCAGTCAGTGAAAGAATGAATGTGAGGGGAAGGCGAGATCTGACATGGCCGAGAGAAAGAGAGAGAGGCTTCAGTGTGAGACATGGGACGGATCACGGCGGTGTATCATCCCCACACATGTCACTACAACAACAGGCAGTGGGGAGCGCTGTGCTCACTGCACAATGTACATCTACACACAACCCACTTTTCACCTCAGCAAACACAAATATGTATATAGATAGCAGTGACATCACACCGGGTTATAGGTCAGTGTGCATCCATTCCCCAAAACAATCCTCAACTGTATTACACTTTCCTTAGGCCTATTTTACATTCAGGTTCCTTTCATTCTGCGTTTAGCTGCACTGCAAATTCCAGCAGCAACAATCTACCGATTCCTGCGGCTGGGATATGCTGGGCGCTCCACCGATTCCTGCGGCTGGGATACGCTGGGCGCTCCACCGATTCCTGCGGCTGGCATACGCTGGGCGCTCCACCGATTCCTGCGGCTGGGATATTCTGGGCGCTCCACCGATTCCTGCGGCTGGGATACGCTGGGCGCTCCACCGATTCCTGCGGCTGGGATACGCTGGGCACTCCACCGATTCCTGCGGCTGCGATATTCTGGGCGCTCCACCGATTCCTGCGGCTGGGATACGCTGGGCGCTCCACCGATTCCTGCGGCTGGGATACGCTGGGCGATCCACCGATTCCTGCGGCTGAGCGCTCCACCGATTCCTGCGGCTGGGATACGCTGGGCGTTCCACCGATTCCTGCGGCTGGGATACGCTGGGCGCTCCAATGATTCCTGCGGCTGGGATATTCTGGGCGCTCCACCGATTCCTGCTGCTGGGATACGCTGGGCGCTCCACCGATTCCTGCGGCTGGGCGCTCCACCGATTCCTGCGGCTGGGATACGCTGGGCGCTCCACCGATTCCTGCGGCTGGGATATTCTGGGTGCTCCACCGATTCCTGCGGCTGGGATACGCTGGGCGCTCCACCGATTCCTGCCGCTGGGATACGCTGGGTGCTCCACCGATTCCTGCGGCTGGGATACGCTGGGCGCTCCACCGATTCCTGCAGCTGGGATATTCTGGGCGCTCCACCGATTCCTGCGGCTGGGATACGCTGGGTGCTCCATCGATTCCTGTGGCTGGGATACGCTGGGCGCTCCACCGATTCCTGCGGCTGGGATACGCTGGGCGCTCCACCGATTCCTGCAGCTGGGATATTCTGGGCGCTCCACCGATTCCTGCGGCTGGGATACGCTGGGCGCTCCACCGATTCCTGCGGCTGGGATACGCTGGGCGCTCCACCGATTCCTGCTGCTGGGATATTCTGGGTGCTCCACCGATTCCTGCTGCTGGGATATTCTGGGTGCTCCACCGATTCCTGCGGCTGGGATACGCTGGGCGCTCCACCGATTCCTGCAGCTGGGTGCCCCACCCATTCCTGCGGCTGGCATACGCTGGGTGCTCCATCGATTCCTGTGGCTGGGATACGCTGGGCGCTCCACCGATTCCTGCAGCTGGGATATTCTGGGCGCTCCACCGATTCCTGCGGCTGGGATACGCTGGGCGCTCCACCGATTCCTGCGGCTGGGATACGCTGGGCGCTCCACCGATTCCTGCTGCTGGGATATTCTGGGTGCTCCACCGATTCCTGCTGCTGGGATATTCTGGGTGCTCCACCGATTCCTGCGGCTGGGATACGCTGGGCGCTCCACCGATTCCTGCGGCTGGTATACGCTGGGGGCTCCACCGATTCCTGCTGCTGGGATATTCTGGATGCTCCACCGATTCCTGCGGCTGGTATACGCTGGGTGATCCACCGATTCCTGCAGCTGGGATATTCTGGGTGCTTCACCGATTCCTGCGGCTGGGATACGCTGGGCACTCCACCGATTCCTGCGGCTGGGATACGCTGGGTGCTCCACCGATTCCTGCGGCTGGGATACGCTGGGCGCTCCACCGATTCCTGCGGCTGGGATACGCTGGGTGATCCACCGATTCCTGCGCCTGGGATACGCTGGGCGCTCCACCGATTCCTGCGGCTGGGATACGCTGGGCGCTCCACCGATTTCTGCGGCTGGGATATTCTGGGTGCTCCACCGATTCCTGCGGCTGGGATACGCTGGGCGCTCCACCGATTCCTGCGGCTGGGATACACTGGGCGCTCCACCGATTCCTGCGGCTGCGATATTCTGGGTGCTCCACCGATTCCTGCGGCTGGGATATTCTGGGTGCTCCACCGATTCCTGCGGCTGGGATACGCTGGGCGCTCCACCGATTCCTGCGGCTGGAATACGCTGGGCGCTCCACCTATTCCTGCGGCTGGGATACGCTGGGCGCTCCACCGATTCCTGCGACTGGGATTCGATGGGCGCTCCACCGATTCCTGCGGCTGGGATACGCTGGGCGCTCCACCGATTCCTGCGACTGGGATTCGATGGGCGCTCCACCGATTCCTGCGGCTGGGATACGCTGGGCGCTCCACCGATTCCTGCGGCTGGGATACGCTGGGCGCTCCACCGATTCCTGCGGCTGGGATACGCTGGGCGCTCCACCGATTCCTGCGGCTGGGATACGCTGGGCGCTCCACCGATTCCTGCGGCTGGGATACGCTGGGCGCTCCACCGGTTCCTGCGGCTGGGATACGCTGTGCTCTCCACTGATTCCTGCAGCTGGGATACGCTGGGCCCTCCACCGATTCCTGCGGCTGGGATACGCTGGGCGCTCCACCGATTCCTGCGGCTGGGATACGCTGGGCGCTCCACCGATTCCTGCGGCTGGGATACGCTGGGCGCTCCACCGATTCCTGCGGCTGGGATACGCTGGGCGCTCCACCGATTCCTGCGGCTGGGATACGCTGGGCGCTCCACCGATTCCTGCGGCTGGGATACGCTGGGCGCTCCACCGATTCCTGCGGCTGGGATACGCTGGGCGCTCCACCGATTCCTGCGGCTGGGATACGCTGGGCGCTCCACCGATTCCTGCGGCTGCGATATTCTGGGTGCTCCACCGATTCCTGCAGCTGGGATACGCTGGGTGCTCCACCGATTCCTGCAGCTGGGATACGCTGGGCGCTCCACTGATTCCTGTGGCTGGGATATGCTGGGTGTTGCACCGATTTCTGCAGCTGGAATATGCTGGGCGCTCCACCCATTCCTGCGGCTGGGATACGCTGGGCGCTCCACTGATTCCTGCAGCTGGGTTCCCTACCCATTCCTGCGGCTGGCATATGCTGGGTGCTCCACTGATTCCTGCGGCTGGGATACGCTGGGCGCTCCACCGATTCCTGCAGCTGGGATATGCTGGATCCTCCACCGATTCCTGCAGCTTGGATATGCTGGATCCTCCACCGATTCCTGCAGCTGGGATATGCTGGGCGCTCCACTTGATTCCTGCGGCTGGGATATGCTGGGTGCTCCACAGATTTCCCGGCAGGGATACACTGGACATTCAACATATTCCTGAGGCTAGGACACACTGGGAACGCTACTGATTCCTGCAGCTGGGATACACTGGGAACGCTACCGATTCCTGCAGCTGGGATACACAGGGCACTCTACCGATTCCTGCAGCTGGGATACAGTGGGTACACTACCGATTCCTGCAGCTGGGATACAGTGGGTACACTACCGATTCCTGCAGCCTGGAAACACTGGGCATTCTACTGTTTCCTGCAGCCAGGATACACTGGGTGCTCCACCAATTCCTGCAGCCAGGATACAGTTGGTAACCTACTAATTCCTACCTCTGGAATATGCTGGGCCTCAATCAAAGTCCCACGGGCAATTCATGTTTCTTGTGATATGCTGGGCACTCCACCGGTTCCTGCGGCTGGGATACGCTGGGCGCTCCACCGATTCCTGTAGCTGGGATATGCTGGGTGCTCCACCGATTCCTGCGGCTGGGATACGCTGGGCGCTCCACGGATTTCTGCGGCTGGGATACGCTGGGCGCTCCATCAATTCCTGCGGTTGGGCGCTCCACCGATTCCTGCAGCTGGGATATGCTGGGCGCTCCACTTGATTCCTGCGGCCGGGATACACTTGGTACTCCACTGATTCCTGCTGCTGGGATACCATGGACATTGGACAACCTACTGATTCCTGCCGATAGGATACACTGGGTATTCTACCAATTCCTGTAGCTGGGATACAATGGGTAACCTACTTATTCCTGTGGCCGGAATACACTGGGCATTCCATCAATTCCCTTGGGCTGACCATAGATTATGCAGCTTTCTTTCCTTCAACCATGGGTTGAAGGAAAGGAAATTGCTTGTGTTGATGCTGCTATTGTATTCTGACAGTGGGAGTTTTCCTTGCCATTAGGATGCACTCATCACTGCTTGCTGCTTTAGCCATCTGCATGGAGTTAGAAGGCCACATATCACCTCCTTGCCGTCTGTCAAAAAACACCCTCTGGAAAGTAGACCACTGCAGATCGCTTCTGTTTTTTACAACCCCCTTTAAGCTGAAAAAGCAGCCAGATGGGGATGTACACATGCCACAATGCTTTGCGGCATTGGCAAAAATGATCCCCCATTTCATTCGGGAAGCAATGCCGCCGCCTCCAAACGCAACCAATTCAAGTCAGTAGGGCCTGTGCTGTCACAAACGCTAGGCTCGCAGTTCAGTTGTGGTGCAATATTTCCACCCTTTCAAGCCCTTAGTTTACTTTTTTTCAGGCATTACTTCTCCTTATTGTCACCTGGTAATGCTGCAAATAACACACTTCCTGTTTACACTAATTCTCTATTGTATCTATGGAGGCCAGTGTTGCCAACCGTCCGTATTTTTACGGACAGTTCGTAAAAATGGGCACTTTTTTCCCCCGTTCGTAAATGTCCGTGGTTGAGGAAATGTGCCAGTAAAAATAGCCAAGATCGGTTCGGCTTGGAACTGCGCATGGAGATTGGAGGCAGGGGGTGATGGTGGCACCGCAGAGGGGGATGGAGGTAGGGGGCAATGGAGGCAGGGGGTGTTAGTGGCAGGGGGTGATTGGAGGCAGGGGGTGATGGTGGCACCGCAGAGGGTGGGGATGGAGACAGGGGTTGTTGGTGGCACCGCAGAGGGGGATGGAGGCAGGGGGTGATTGGAGGCAGGGGGCCTGGGGGAGATTGGAGGCAGGGAGAGATTGTGGCACCACAGAGGAGGGTGAAGGCAGGGGGTGTTGCTGGACGTCTGACATGTCTGCTTGTTTATTCATCTCTATTACATAGGGAATGATGTGATAAGTAGTCCACACAAATAAGGTAACATTGTTTTCTGGCTCTTTCACATGTAATTATTGGCAAACTGCGGATTCCTGCAGCTGGAATTAAAGGTGCGTTCAAACAGTTGTGGCCCAGAAACCTATACAAAGCAATAACAGGATGAATGGTGGGTGACACGGCTGTCTTCTGCTGTTTGCATGTATCCACACATTGGGTAGTTACCTGCAGTAAGGCCCCTTTCACACTGGGGCGGGAGGTGCTGTGGCGGTATAGCGCCACTATATTTAGCGGCGCTATACCGTCGGAATTACGGCGTACTCGGCCACTATTGGTGCGGTTTTAACCCCCGCTAGCGGCCGAAAAGGGGTTAATACCGCCGGCAATGTGCCTCTGTAGGGGCGCATTGCCAGCGGTATAGCTGTGGTTTCCCATTGCTTTCTAGATGCTGCTATCAGGACTTTTGGAGCGGTATTGCTAGTGCACCGCTCCAGTGTCAAAGCCCTTGGGGCTTTGACACTGGAGAAACAGCAGCCGCCGATTTTTCATTCGGCTCTCAGATACTGCTGCCGCCATTTCTTGTCTTTACAGCTGGCTCCCTACTCTAAATGCGTGAAGCGTGCTGTGCATTGTAAACGGCCTGGCGGCAAGGGAAGGAGGGGGGCTGAACGTCTGGGTGACTTCACCGTGGCAAGATTAGCCAGAAGTGGGAGCGGGTACCTGTCAAAACCAGGTACCCGCTCCCCCCTCCCCGAAAGGTGCCAAATGTGACAGCGGAGAGGGGGAGGAAGCAAACAAGTGGAGCTTCCCCTTTTGGGTTGAGTTCTGATTATATAAAGGTTCCTGCACTATCATAATGCAAATAGATCTGTTTTAGGATGGATCAGAGCATGCAGCTCAAGCTGCAATGGTCTGTGTTGTGTCTGTTAGGGACTGACTGATATCGTTTTTTCGGTGCAGATACAATAACGATTTTTTGCCTGGGAAATGTATGTTATCTTCCTGTATTGTTGCTTCAGTTAAGACAGTGATCAGACTTCTGAGGCAACTTCCATTGAAATCAATGGGTACAAGTTGCCTAGAAGTCGGATTGAAGTAGTACAGGAACCTTTTCTGAAGTCCGAGCGACTTCAGTAGTGTGTATTAAGACGGCTCCATTCACTTCCATTGATTTTTCTCAACCACACGACTTGGGGCAACTTCAAGTCGGATCCCAGGTCGCCCCTGTGTGAACCGGCTCTTATGGAGGGATCGGGGGTCTATAAGACCCCAAACTAGGGTTGCCACCTGTACGGTTTCCCCCCGGACAGTACGGGTTTTGAAACATGTGTCCGGGTCTCTGCCTGCCTGAGACCCGGACACATTATTCAGACCCGCCAGTGGCTCCCTGTGCCTGAAGCTGTGCTGCCACGGCCCGTGTGAGTCTCGAGTTCGGGCTGCTTGACCTGCTTCTGCTGCCTGAGTGCGACTACGAGCACCTCCCCATCTACCCCTGCACTGTTTCCAAACCTCCGTCATCTGCTCTGTGTGCTGCAAACGGAACACAGAGGCGGAGGCAGAGTCTCCATGTTCCCGGGTGCACTCCTCTGGCTGGCTGCAGAAGGGACAAGGAGGTGGGGTTGAAGGCGGAGCCTCCCCATTCCCTGCTGCTCTGTAGGAAAGTGTGAAGAGATCGTGCTTAGACTGGAGCTCAGCTTGTAAGGTCAGTTTTTGCCAAGTTAGTAAGCCAGTATGTCAGTACTCGGCAGTCTCACCCCCCCCCCCCCCCACTATACAAACAGTCCTCACCACTTCCCCCCACCATACACCATATATACAGTCCCCCCACCCATATATACAATTCTCCCCATGTACACAGTTACCCCACCCCATATGTACAGTCCCCCCCCCCCTACACCATCCATATATACAGTCCCCCCCCATATACACAGTTCTCCCCTCATACACCATCCATATATACAGTTCTCCCCATATACACAGTTACCCCCCCCCCATGTACAGTTTTCCCCCCATACACTATCCATATATACAGTCCACCCATATATACAGTCCCCCCCCATATATACAGTTCTCCCCTCATACACCATCCATATATACAATTCTCCCCATGTACACAGTTACCCCCCCCCCCTCATATGTACAGTTTTCCCCCCATACACCATCCATATATACAGTCCCCCCCCCCATATATACAGTTCTCCCCTCATACACCATCCATATATACAGTTCTCCCCATATACACAGTTCCCCCCCCCCCCCCCCATGTACAATTTTCCCCCCATACACCATCCATATATACAGTTCCCCCCATATATACAGTTATCCCTCCATATATACAGTCCCCCCCCATTCACCATCCATATATACAGCCCCCCATATTTTTAGTCCCCCCTATATGTACAGTTCCCCCCCCCCCATACACCATCCATATATACAGTCCCCCCATATATACAGTTATCCCCCATATATACAATTCTCCCTCCCCATATGGTTACATCTAGGGTTGTCCAGATACCGATACCAGTATCGGTATCGGGACCGATACCGAGTATTTGCGCTAGTACTCGTACTCGCGCAAATACTCCCGATACCAAAATAGAATACTTTTTTTTTTTTTTTTGTGACATCGAACACAAATTGGATGGCACCATTGGATGGCACTGATAGGTGGCACTGGCATTGATTGAATGGCACTCATAAATGGATGGCACTGATAGGTGGCACTGGCATTGATTGGGTGGCACTGATGAGATGCACTAATAAGCTGCCTCCCTGCACTGATGCACTAATGGGCACTGATCTGCACTGATAGGTGGCACTGGCTAGCTGCACTTTTGGGCACTGGCACCGATGAGCTGCACTGACAGTGATCACTCCTTCAATGATATGTAGTTTTCCAGTACCGTATGCTAAAAAACAGCCCCACACCATGATGTACCAGTTCTTCATAATTCTAAAGAAAATATCTTTGGTCTGTATTGTGGTTTGAAAACGGTCACATGACATTAAAAAAAAGTATCGGTATTCGGTATCGGCGACTACTTGAAAAAAAGTATCGGTACTTGTACTCGGTCCTAAAAAAGTGGTATCGGGACAACCCTAGTTACATCCATATATACAGTTGGGGGGGGGGGGTATTGGGGGGCACTGTCCTCTGCTCTACTGACGCCATCCACTGATCATCTGACACCGTCCCCTGCCCTACTGACACCGTCCTTTTCTCTACTGACACCGTCCTCTGCTCTACTGACACCGTCCCCTGCTCTACTGACACCGTCCCCTGCTCTACTGACACCGTCCCCTGCCCTACTGACACCGTCCTTTGCTCTACTGACACCGTCCTCTGCTCTACTGACACCGTTCTCTGCTCTACTGACACCGTCCCCTGCTCTACTGACACCGTCCCCTGCCCTACTGACACCGTCCCCTGCCCTACTGACACCGTCCACTGCCCTACTGACACCGTCCTCTGCTCTACTGACACCGCCCCCTGCCCTACTGACACTGCCCATTGCCCTACTGGCTGACAGTGTACACTTTTAAGCTAGGCTATTTTCATATTTTTACTGACATTACTTTTATTAATCGAATCATATTTTATGGGTACACGAATGCTTTTGTTTTATTTAACCAAGCCCCTTTAGGTCCCCCCACCTGTTGCAATGCAATGCAATTTGGCCACAGCCACTGTTCACCATAGCACACCTCATTATTACTCTCTTTGGGTAAACCAAAAGGTGTCCCAGGTATTTTACATTCCTGTAGCGTGTACTACAAAAAAAATTGCCATGTGCCGCAAAAGTGTTCGGGTTTGGCTTGACGAAAAGGTGGCAACCCTACCCCAAACCCCTCCTCTGCACTTGAAAGTAATCAAAACTTCAAGATCTGCGTTTTTGAATACTATATATTTTTTAAAACTGGCGCCAGTAATCTGGAAAGTGATGTCATGACATCGCTTCCGGGTTGCTAGATCTGAAACCTGAACGAAGCATCGGCTTTGTTCGGGTCTCCCGGTGGAACGAGAGAGCCTGGGCGATCGGTGGACGGAGGGGTGGGGAATGTCCCCTCCCACTGCTTGTAATAACAGCTGAGTGGCTGCTAAACCTGGTTGTTGTGGAAACAAGCCTTGGTGATAAAGCATCAGTGAAGGTACCTTTTTCCCATAATAACTCTTACAGGAGTGAATTTCCCTTCCTAGGAGGAGATTTCCTCTCACTTCCTGTTGTCTCCCTATGTTTGTAAGTAGGAGTCGTTTTTAAGTTGGATGTTTAACTAGGTGACCGCTTGTAATCAAATAAACTAGCTCATAACTAAGGGTGGGACAGCACTCTGTATTACTTTCCTGCCAAAGGCCAGATCCTGATGCGAGAGCACCTCCATAATGCTTGATGAAGAGGTCTAGTTTCAACCAAATGGCAACCTCTCAACCAAATTTGTTCCACGGATGTTCCTGCTCTTTCCGCCCACGGTGTAACCAAAGAATGGATGGAGTGAGCCTTAACCGATGATGGAATTTGATTCTCTTCTGAATTGTAGAACACTTGTAGTCTGCAAAACAACTTGCAAGGGCAAACCATAAAAACAAAAGGGAAAACAGTACTCACTGGGTTCTAATCTGCTCCTGTAACTAGCCTGAGGCCCCATACACACGATAGAATTTATCCGCAGATACGGTTCAGCGGACCGTATCCGCGGATAAATCCTCTCTAAGATTTCAGAGGATTTCAATGCGATGGCGTGTACACACCATCGCATTGAAATCCGCGCTGAAATCCTCTGCCGATGACGTGTCGCGCCGTCGCCGCTATTATGACGCGGCGACACTGTCATATAAGGAATTCCACGCATGCGTCTATTCATTACGGCGCGTGCGGGGAATCCCTTTGGACGGATGGATCCGGTAAGTCTGTACAGACGAGCGGATCCATCCGTTGGAATGGATTCCAGCAGATAGATATTCTGTGCATGTCGACAAATATTTATCTGCTGGAAATCCATTCCAGGGGAGATTTATCTGCGGATAGATATCCGACGGAGTGTACACACCATAGGATCTATCCGCAGAAACCCATTTGATGGGATTTATCTGCGGATAGATTCTATGGTGTGTATGGGGCCTTACTCTCTAGTCTGTCCCTGCTTACTACCTTGCAGGGTGTGGGAGAACCTCTTTTCTCTGTCAGAGACCAGCAACTTCTTGTGGTCAGCTGTTCGGCTATTCAAAGCGGGGGGGGGGGGGCCTAGCCCTCAATAAGGGTCATGACCTCTAAAATGCACCAGTCCACCATCAGTCTTATGTGGCCACTTTGGCCAGATCTACCCTGTGTGATGTGGAGGTGCAGTAAAAAATGTCAGCAGGGTAGTGTACATTGTGTCAGCAGGAAAATTACAGGAATTGGTAGGGCAGTGTACAGGAGGTCAGTACGGCAGTGGAGCCGAGGATAGTGGTCACTGCTGGGGAAGCAGAGGACAGGGATCACTGCTGGAGAGGCACAGTACAGGGATTACTTTAAAGCACTCAGCAGAGCTCGTTTCTCATCTCAACACAGCACAGCACAGCACACAGCTCCTCCCCAAATTAAACACAGCTGAGATCACATTCCTATACACACAGCCACGATCTGCCTGGCTTGCTATGTTGCAGTGAAATTCCCTGGCAGAAACGGCAGTGTAGCTGCAGTAGCCAACTACACCCTGTGCACATCGTAGCTGTGTGTAAGGGAATTTGATCTCAGCTGTATATAATGTGAGGAGGAGGAGCTGGGATGGGAAAGAAGCTCAGCAGTTGGGCACAGTATCCAGGGTGGGCAGAAGGCACAACTGATATTAGGGGGGCAGCCCTCCCCAGCACCCCCCTAGATCTGGCCATGGTGCTCAGGACCGAGATCCAGAAGTAACCTGCATCCTCAAGCCCCTTCCAGACTCCCAGTGGATGTAGTGTCATTCCTGGAAGTGAGACCATGGCACCCCTGGTCCCAGACTATAGACTGGTACCAGAACTGATACCCACACTAGACTTAACAGTGCCACCCAAGGAGCCATGTGGCACTCCACAAACTGGTGCCAGAGCAATACAGGACCAGAGGAAAACAAAAAAACATTTCAGACCTGCCCTCAACAAAAATCCAGAGGCAGCAAGATCCACACAGAGGAAAAATGTTTGGGGCTTCAGGAGTCACCCCCTAAACTCTTTTGGGGGAGTAACATCCTGAGGGAAAAAAGGCCCATGCCCAGAATATAAGTGAAACAGCTTTGGCCTACATCCAAACAGGCAACTGCAAGTCTGGGACCAGAGGAAGACCACTGAATAGAGATATAACATTTCTGAAGTCATTAGAAAAAAAAAAATATGGAAATTTTCGGTAAAATTAAAAAAATACAGTGTAGAGTCATTTTACAAAATTTAAAAAGTCATTTTGTTACACTGGGAATGTGAAATGCATTGCATATAAAAGTAATATGCTTTAAATAAAAGAAGTGCAGCTTATTCGGTAGTTAACCACTTAGGCTTCTTTCACACTATGGATTGTATGTCCGTTTTATAATATCCGTTTTACACCTATTAACGGACGTTTATTAACGGATTTAATAACGGATACATACGGATAAATATTTTACCATTCTTCCTTTATTGAAAACGGATAATGTTTATCCGTATATATCCGTATACATCCGTTATATCATTCCTTTCTAACGTCCGTTAATAAAAAACATTTCTCCCTTTCTTGAAGTCCAGCTCCAGAAGTCGTATGGATATTCAGGGGAACCCCGCCGTCAATTTAAAACAAAAATGACGTGCGGTTCCCGGTAAATATCCATAACCAGACCCTTCAGGTCTGGTATGGATATTCAGGGGAACCCCGCCGTCAATTTAAAACAAAAATGACGTGCGGTTCCCCCTAAATATCCATAACCAGACCCATTATCCGAGCACGTTGACCTGGCCGGCCGCAGAAAAGAGGGGGGGACAGAGTGCGGCCCCCCCTCTCTCCTGAACCGCACCAGGCCACATGCCCTCAACATGGGGAGGATGTCCCCATGTTGATGGGGACAAGGGTCTCATCCCCACAACCCTTGCCCGGTGGTTGTGGGGGTATGCGGGCGGGAGGTTTATCAGAATCTGGAAGACCCCTTTAACAAAGGGGACCCCCAGATCCTGACCCCCCCCCTGTGTGAAATGGTAATGGGGTACACTGTACCTCTACCATTTCACGAAGGAAGTAAAAAGTATTGTAAAAAAACACACTGACACAAAAGAATAAAGTCCTTTATTAAAAAAAAAAAAAAATACTCCAGCGCTGACATAACTTAACATAACGGACATTTACGGAGACATTTACTAACGTCCATGTGCCATAGACTTCAATGTTAAAATATAACGGACGTTAATATATCCGTTACTTGCAACGGACAAACAATTTACAAAAAATAGTGCAAGACCCGTCACATATTCCGTTATAACTAACGTCCGTATGTTATAACGGACTATTACGGATCTTTACGGAACATAAAAAAATCCCATAGACTTTAATGATATTTTATAAAGGACGTATAACTTCCGTTTTTTAACATTATCTGACGGATTTTAAAACGGATTTATTTTGTAGTGTGAAAAGGGCCTTAAGACCCGGACCAATATGCAGGTAAAGGACCGGGCCCCATTTTGTGATTCGGCACTGCGTCGCTTTAACTGACAATTGCGCGGTCGTGCGACGTGGCTCCCAAACAAAATTGGCATCCTTTTTTCCCCACAAATAGAGCTTTCTTTTGGTGGTATTTGATCACCTCTGCGGTTTTTATTTTTTGCGCTATAAACAAAAATAGAGCGACAATTTTTGCTATAATAAATATCCCCCAAAAATATATTAAAAAAACTTTTTTTTCATCAGTTTAGGCCGATACGTATTCTTCTACCTATTTTTGGTAAAAAAATCGCAATAATCGTTTATCGATTGGTTTGCGCAAAATGTATAGTGTTTACAAAATAGGGGATAGTTTTATTTTTCATTTTTATTAATAGTTTTTTTTACTAATGGCGGCGATCAGCGATTTTTTTCGTAACTGCGACATTATGGCGGACACATCGGACAATTTTGACACATTTTTGGGACTATTGTCATTTTCACAGCAAAAAGTGCTATAAAAATGCATTGTTTACTGTGAAAATGTCAATTGCAGTTTAGGAGTTAACCACTAGGGGGCACTGTGACCACATATGTGTTTCTAACTGTAGGGGGGCGGGGCTGGACGTGTGACATCATTGATCGTCCTTCCCTATATCAGGGAGCAGACGATCAATGACATTGCCACAATGAAGAACAGGGAAGGTGTGTTTACACACACCTCTCCCCTTTCTTCAGCTCCGGTGACCGATCGCGGGACACCAGTGGCGATCGGGTCCCGGAGCTTTGGACCGGGGTCGCGAGCGCGCCACCGCGGCTGGGCTTAAGGAATCACGTATGGGTACGTGATTGTGCCCAGCCGTGCCATTCTGCCGACGTATATCGGCGTTAGGCGGTCCTTAAGTGGTTAAACTAAACTTGTTTTAAAAATTGTATTTCTCTTTTCATCCATGGACGGACACAGCCCCCCCCCCCTGGTCAGTGCAGCAAGGAGGGTGGACTTATTGAGTGTCTTCATTTAGTCCCTGAGGGCTGTCAGTGGGTTGTTATGGAGTCAGTACCTGGCCTTTCTTCCACAAACATGCAGCAACCAGTGCCCCTGCGGTTCCCATGAATACTTTGTCAGCAGTCCTGGAGTCCTTTGTTGCCAGGGTGGAAGCAGCGTGTGGGCGTAGGGGGGAGGTAAAAAGCGCCCCCACCATCTTCTGGGGAATGCTCTGACTCGGATTCGGGCCTGGCTGTGGCTCAGGACCCCAGTTCTGGTATGTCAGAGGATGCTGACCAGGACCTCCCTGGTGAGGAGGACCCCTTGTCCGGGTCAGCGCAAGACACAGCACTTGTGAGTGCACTTATTGATGCTGTGAGGGACTCTCTCAAGCTGGAGGATACAGCTGTGACTTCCACAGAGGGTTCTGTCTCTTTCGGGTCACACAAATCGAAACGGTCTTTTAAAGTTTTTCCTTATGTTACTTTCTTTGATAAGTTCATAGATAAGGAATGGGAACGGCCGCAGAAGTCCTTTGTGGTCCCTCAGCACATGGCAGTCCGTTATCCTTTTGAGGAGAGCCTTTTGAAAAAAATGTCCCTCTCCTCCTGTCGTGGACCCCCCGGTCTCTCGGCTAAATAAAGTAACCACTCTCCCGGTAGAAGGGACCCCTGCTGTTAGGAGGTCCGAAGCGGTGACCCGTTCCATGTTCATGGACCTCAATGCCTTTGTGAGGGTGCAAAATTGAAATCAATTCGTTCAGTGGTTGCTGTGCTTCATCCGGGGGACTTTCTGGCATCCCTGGACATCAAGGATGCATACTTGCATGTCCCCATCTGCGTCAGGCATCAGAGCTTTCTGCGCTTTGAGATCGGCAAAGACCACTATCAGTTTGTGGCTCTTCCCTTTGGCCTAGCGTCAGCACCAAGAGTTTTCACCAAGGTGCTCGCCCTGATTCTGGCTTTGCTGAGACAGCGAGGCATTGCTGTCATGGGCTACCTAGACGATCTCCTTCTGAGAGCTGCTTTCTGGTTCAGAATTAGAGGTGGACCTGTCTATAGCCAGTCAGATCCTCTGGAAATTTGGTTGGGTGCTGAACATGCAGAAGTCGGTCTTAGTACTGACTCAACGTCTGGAGTACCTAGGATTGATTCTGGACTCCTCGAAGGTCTTCCTTCCTTTGGAAAAGTTGCAGACATTTCAGTCGGCAGTGAAATTGTTAGCATCCCGCAAATGGTCGTCTCTCCGTTTTTGCATGCAAGTTCTGGGCCTCATGGTAGCCTCCTTCGAGGCAGTACCGTATGCCCAATGTTCTTGCAAGAGCTTGATGAATGTTCTCTTGATTTTCAGGTGTCATTTTCTCTATAGATGAAGGGATGGTGTATTTTTGGTAGGCCATGGTTGGTTACACTTCCTTACTTGAAGATGCTGCCGGTGAAGAAACACTTTGTGATGATCCAGAAGCAGCAGAAAGTGTGGTTCTGGAATGAAAACGCTGAAGGGAAAAGCTACTCGCACTTTCATTCTGGTCCTCAGCATTTCATTTCATGAAAGGATTTTTAATGTCTTTAGGGCATGCATTTTCTCATCCTTGCAGCATTTGGAAAATAATATTTCTTCTCGCAATATTTGCAAATTGCCGCTTTGCACTATGGAAAGGTTTTCAAACTCTAGATGCTGGTCTCATCATTTTACGGAGAGTAAAGAAAAAAAAAAAAAATCTATTTTAGTGACCAGACTATAGAGAAACATTATGCTGCGATGGTGGAGAACATTATTAGGAATCAGTTAAAGGTTATAAAGATAAACTAATTTGTCAGACATAGTTACCCTCTTATCTGTCAATTAAGGTCTGAGAGGACAAAAATGTACCATACCCCAACAATTACCCAACTGTATGGAGGTACAAGATTGAGCACACAAGCAAACTAAACTGGAGCTTTTCCCCTGCAGTGCCCCCTAGTGTCAGTAATGCATATTTCTTTTGTTTGAGAACTGTACCGGTATTAAGAAGTAAAAGTGTTAATTGAACTGTATGCTAGGATTTGCTTGTCTTCAGCTGAGTAAACTTGCAATAGTTTCAGACTTTACATACATTTTCAGAAATCTTTCATTAAGCTCTTCATGTTATAGAATTCGAATACCATGTCATAGATATGTTTTTTTTACAATGATAAATATTGTTTTTTTCAAATTTTTCTGAAAAAAAAAAAACAAATAAATAAATAATAACTGTTTCCCCCCCCCCAATTTTTTAGTTTTCTTTCCAGGCCTTCCCATCTCTACATGAAAAGAAAAGGGCGCACCAGCCTAGTGTGTTACCGTTATAACACATTTAATATAATAAAGTGTATAAAAAAAAATCACAGTATAGGCTAAATCGACATAGGCTGTAGTAGATTGCCCTCAAACCACACTCCAACAGGTCATGGAGGAAGTGAAAAAGGGTCACTGCCAGCTGACACATTTCGAAGCCCAAAGCCTCTTCATCAGAGCCCAGCAGCCTGCCGATTCTTTCTACTACCATTGCGAGTAGGTTTTTTTATACACTTATTATATTAAATTTGTTATAACGGTAACACACTAGGCTGGTGCGCCCTTTTCTTGTTTGCTACTAGGAAATCCCCATCCATGAAGGGCAGCAAGGCCGATGGCATCGTTGTGTGTATTTTTTATGGATTATTGATTGCTTGACAATCCACTCGTGCGAAGGAGAGTTTGTTTTCTGTGTTGCAAAGTACTTCCCATCTCTATCACTGACACTAAAAATAATTTTAATATACTCCTGGACGGTAAGAAATGCACACTAAACTGAGGGATGAGAGGGGCTTTTTAATCCATTGGCTTGAGAGAAGAACCAATAATCTCATGTGGCAGTCCTGGAAGATAATTGGGAGAAATTATGCAATTACTCCAGAATGCAGACTTTGGGGTGCTTTTTCCATAGGGTGCAGTGATGGGTGTTCTCCTAGGAAATTTCATCATCTGGAGTGATGATGATGATGACATTTCCTAGGAGAAAACCGCACCCTATGGAAAAAGCACCCCAAAGTCTGCATTCTGGAGTAATTACATACATAGTAATTTCAAGTATGTCAGCATATCAATTTTTAGTCATGGCTGTTCTTTTTCCTTTCTTTTTATGCTGATCATCCTGCCAGTAACACACTTTGTGAATATGGGGGGGAGGGGGGGGGCATCAGTTTTCTTTAGGACCAAGTGTATTGAGACTATAGAATGCATCCATATCTCAAAAACATATGTGGGGTATCCTATAGTACTCAGTGGACACCTCTGTGGGGGTTACCTGGGATAAGACTGAGAAGCAGAGGTGACAGACAGCACTGAATTTCAGGATCAACAGTTTTTTTTGGAACTTCCTGAATAGATATAACAAAATGCTAACAATATTATATGTATTTATCAGAACAAAAAAAAAAAAAAAAAAAAGGAGCAAAAGTTCTTTGTTGGGATATACTGTACAGACACTTTAATATAATCCATATTACTGTTTCTAAATTTGGATTATACAATACTGGGTAAAAAAAAAAAAAAGTAAAAAACGGACCAAGGTGTGATGTTGCACCCAAGAGCCAGATATTGGTTTTAGTTTTAAAGATGACAATGGAAATGTCCAATATCATCCAAAAAAATAAAAAGCAGACAGCAGTGTCATCCGTTAATAAATAACAAAACAGGTAAAATGTAGACAAATCTGCTTTTCTGTTAATAAAGTCATATTCCACAAGGCCTATTTAATGCCAATGGTAGCTTCATATATAAAACTATTTACACAATAAATGTACACCAATTCAGTCACTCAGTTCTTCCTCATCACTGAAGTATGCACTCTTTTTTATTCTTGGTTTTCTTGAATCTTCAGATGTAGTGGCATCCCCTTTGGTCTGTCTGTATTTCTTTGTTTCTTCTTCTATTTTTGCTTGCTAAAATGAAGAGGAAAAAAAAAAAAAAAGAACACACTTGTGTGTTGTGGAAATTGCATATAAGCAATGGCATGACATTACAGTATTAGAATGTGCAATATAGTCAAACATGGAATTGCCCATTTAAATAAACTGGGGATACAACATACCTGTACATATCCTGTAACTTTTATTCTAGCAATAACTATTGTCAGGAGTAGTCATTACTAATAACTGTGTTCTGGAATTGCAAGTTCCTGAAACTACAAATATACAGACCGCACGCGGTTGTTGTATTATTGGTGGCCCATACTTACTTACGTCCATTATATTTCCAACCAGGAGTAGCATATTTTTGCTTTGGGCTCCTATCCCCAGTTGTTCTCGTTCTACTCCCGTGTCTGCCCAGGGAGTATCATAATGCCGCACTGGTTGTTTTACACACACTCACGTACGTAGCCACATATGTACCTTCATAATCTGTTAGTAATACCATTATATTAATTTGTGTATTGTTGAATTTTGTCTAGCACAATAATGTTCCATCTTGAGGAAGCGTACTATCTGCGAAAAAACTCAATCTTATGGAAAGCTGTCCCATCATTTACTAATTCTCGAAGCAACATATGCTGGGCTGCCAATTACGTGGCTTTAAAACTGCAATGCATGTTTAATTTGAGAACGATACAAGCTCTCCATTTGGAATGGAACCAACTTAAATATATTCATAATATCTAATAACTTGTGATATTATAGGGCCATCCCTGGTCCAAAAGGTTTCCAAATGATATCAATAAAATATTTAAAAAAATTGTGGAACCAGTAAAGTTCACTCACTAAGTTTTTTTTTTGTCTTGTAAACAAAACAGTAAATGTAATACACGAGAGTAGCTCATTATCATTTTATTTCCATGGGATGCAGCATTGAAACGATACCTTTCTGAATATTTTAATCTATTCATAGAGCAAACTTGGATGACCAAGGGGATACAAAAAAAAAAAAAAAAAAAAAAAAAAAAAAGTCAAAATGTAAAAACTTTCTCATGCACATTTCATGCCACTGGCTTGGACAATTCTTCCCAAACTCTAAAGGCTTGTACACATGTGCCGAATACCAGCAGATATCGGGCGGTTTAACAGAAACCGTCCAACAATTAGCCAATGTGTACAGTAGCCCATCTAACGACTTTCTATTAAACAGGCATAGCGGAAAACCAGCCTCCAGTCAGTGCTGGAAGCCAGTGGCTGCGAGCGCTGAACATTATGTTCTGGTTGGGGGGTAGGTAAGAACACAACAGCACAGCGGGGGGGGTGGGAGATCGCTGCATCACTTAGTAGGGCAACCTCTCCGTTTTTTCTTTCAGCCGCTGAAAGAAAAAACCTAGCATTAAACCCAGGTCCAAATAATACTTAGGCTTTCATCAGACATACTGTATGCAGTTGTCACCCCTCTCCCCCATATATTCAGTTCACCTCCTCCCACCCTAACAGCTTTGCATAATCCGAAATGATGCTGACCAAAAGATTCTTGACACAGAGCACAGGCAAAGATGGCAGTGTACAATGTCACTCAAGGAACGTTGCAATGAATGATTACCACTATACCCACTTGCTGTAAAGCGTAGTAGTTTTATAGCAATATGGACTAAACGCTCCACCTAACAGTGGTGTAACTGGATGGGGATACCTGTCCTCTGCAGGAAAAGGGTCCCCCCCCCCCTTTTTGTTAAAAAAAAAAATATATATATATATATATATATATATATATATATATATATATATATATATATATATATATATATATATATGATAACCCTTTTATTTATCTGAACCGCCTCCCCATGCACATCATTCCCCTTGGGCGGATGACAGGCACGCTGCCCACTGTGCCTCCCGGGATATGCAAGTCGCATATCCCAAGGGGCATAGGCTTTCAATGAAGAAAGGCGTAGGAGGGGGCGGGCTCTGTCCACGCATCAGCGGGAAGCGTGGCGACTAAACCCGGAACAGCGGGAAGCCCAACGATGACATTACAGGGAAACATGGCACAGTGGGAAGTCTCTTAGCCGGACAGCGCTGGATGAGTGGGTATCAAAAGTTAGCAGAACTCACCACTAGGTAGGTAAAGCTTTAATATAAAAAAAAAAAAAATAAATAAAATAAGGGGTGGGGTGGTGGATTATAAAGTCCTGCTGCTTTAAGGGCAAACTTTTCTGGATGTCCAGAATCAGTGTGTTTATATTGACAATGCATTTTACCAGATATCCCCCCTTTTTATTTTCCCCAAAAGAAAAAACGCAAAGGGGGGATATCTGGTAAAATGCATTGTCAATATAAACACACAATGATTCTGGACATCCAGAATAGTTTCTATTAACCAGAAAAGTTTGCCCTTAAAGCAGCAGGACTTTATAATCCACCACCCCACCCCTTATTTTTTTCCCCTAAAAGAAAAAACGCAATCACATCATGTATTGCACCTTGAAATCCTAATCCTCAACCTGCACTTCTTTTGTTGCATTACTGGTACCTTATGCATCATATGATCCTCCATTGAGATTGTAAGCTCTAAATGAGCAGGGCCTTCAGATTCCTCCTGTACTGAATTGTATTGTAACTGTACTGTCTGCCCCCACATTGTAAAGCGCAGTGCAAACTGTTGGCACAATATAAATCCTGTATAATAACGACATGTACCTGGAAAGCTATTGCTTGACTAAGGCTGTCAAGAGCTGGATCTTCACCTTCTTCCTCACTCTGATCCTCTTCAGGTCTGAAATATAATGCGTTTTCTTAAGTAAAATGCATGCAATGCAATATTGATAGTACATTTAGTCAAATGACATGATGAGAATACATACAGTTCTTCCACTTCAACTTCTTTTTTCCGTTTCCCCTTTTTTTCTTTCTTCGGCGGAGGCTCACGATCACCTAGCATGTTTTTGGGACATGCATAGCTCAAGTGACCTGTATCCTTTAGCACAAATAAAAAAAGTCAGTGTATGAACATCATTACTGTAAGGATCATTAGAGCAGTGAATACATGTTTTTTAAGTTAAATCACTTTATGTTCAGGATTTTACTCACCCCACATTCATAACATCTGGACTTGTCAGTGTAATTTCGCCTCCGGATGAACTCTGTCGCTCTGCCATTGTCTACAGCAATGCTTGCCTTCAGTACTCTGCCAAACAGCTGCATGACAAGTACATATTTACAGTCTAGATCTCTGCAAGACAATTAGCACTTGTATGTGGCAATATTATCCAGAAATGTACCTGTTTATTGTTTAATGCCCTAGAACAGTTTTGTGCACCTTCCTTATCTAAAAATAAGACAAATGCAACTCCTTTACTTCTCCGGGTTTCTTTGTCTTTCACAATGGTGACTCTAATAGATGGAGAAAAACACAGAAATATTTGTGTTAGACATAGAGACAATGCACGGTTCAACTCCTGCGGACCCAATCTCTAAAACATGTCACTCTCCCTCAGTTTTTCTGGACCCTGTTTCAAGACCATGCATGCTTGGGTCACCCCAATACATCCAAGCAAGTGTGTTAACAGAAGATAAGAGGGTAAGCTGACAGTAGGGCACCAGCTTATCTTGAAAGGAGCAATGGTAATTAAATCTCCCCTGAGAATTGTTGGCCTGTGAACGTCTTCTGATGCTATAGGCATGGGGTTAAAGTAAAATGTTCTGCATTGAGGTTTAACCAGATCACACAAAATCCAATACAAGCAAAAAAAATTAAGAACCTCCTCACAAACCCACCCATTCCCCTTCAATATGCTGAGAATATTTTCAAACCTAAAAAAGGAGGCACCTCTGCACTGCGAACCAAGCGATTAAACACAGTCAAAGGCGCAGTTCTGACAGCTCCCTGAGCAGAGAGGTGTTGATGTCAGGTACAGCTCTCTGCTCTGCCACCTCCACGCTCACTGGAGTGCTGGGCTGAGAGGCGGGTGTTGATCCAGAGACCTGGGAAGATCCCAACTTCCATTGTCACGATGACGCAGGCCCTGGACCGACTTCTGTGACGTCAGCAGAAAGCGGACTTCAGCCTGCTCTCTGCTGAAAATGGGTCACAGGAGTGCACTCCTGTGAGCCATAGGAGGAGTACAGCTAAACAAGCTTTGGCTATACTTCTCTTTTTAGGCCCCTTTTACACCGACTCGCTTCTAAACTGCCAGTAAAACGCTTCGTACGCCTTCGGATAGTAGGTGTAATTTTCCGGCGGCCGCTGGGTGGAGTTTGCGTAGTTTTCCAGCGTCGGGTATGCAAATTAGCGGTTTACGGCGATCCACGAAGGTACGCGCGTTCGTCGCATTCTCTTACGTCGTCGCTAGTCGGTTTTTCCCATCGCAATCTTAAGCCTGCTATTTCATGGCTTATGTTAAAGTATGGTCATCGTTCCCGCGTTGAATTTCAATTTTTTCTTAGCGTAAGACGTCCGTGAATACGAAAGTACATTACGCACGTCGCCGTTCAAAAAACACGTCGGAGCGCCGTAATTTCGCGCAAATCACGGCGGGAAATTTCTTAACGGAGCATGCGCAGAACGTTCGGCGCGGGAACGCGCCTAATTTAAATGGTACACGCCCCATTTGAATTAGGCGGGCTTGCGCCGGACGGCTTTACGCTACGCCGCCGCAAGTTTACAGGCAAGTGCTTTGTGAATCAAGCACTTACGCCGAAAACTTGCGGCGGCGTAACGTAAAGGGGATACCTTACTCCGCCGTAATTATTCCTGAATCTGGCCCTGAGTGCTTTTGAAAAGCTTTCCATTCATTTCAATGGAGAGGGGCGTTCTTTCACCGCCCTGTCAGTGCACTGCCCCGGTGTGAAAGCATTCATTTATTTTATCGGAAATAGGTTTTCGTGAGCTTTTCAGGCACTTTTTTTAGCGTGAAAGCGCCTGAAAAGCACCTCAGTGTGAAAGGGACTTTAAAGAATACAAAAAAAAAAACTGATGATGTTGCATTTTGAAGCAGCAGCCCATTCTTCAGATTTAAGTTGACAAAATATATCAATTTCAGCCAAATTTCGAGCCATGTATGGGCAGGGAAATTGCACAGAAGTTCACCGATTGACTCCTGTACAAGTGCCCTGTTGGATTTTTCCCACTTGATCAGCGCAGCCAGCTATAGTCAGCAGCAATGATCAGTGTATTCTGATGGTGGGGGGAGTACAATAGCTCAGCAGGGAGGATCCTCCCATCCACATGGAGTGTTTGGATGGGGGAATCGGGTAATTTTTTCCATTCACCCCACTGGCTGAACGAGAAAAAAAAAAAGGGGGAGGACTTATCGATAGGCTGCCTTAGTCTCAAGAAGGAGATAAAGCTCCAAGACCTACAACCTTTAACCTCAAGTGGAGCTTCAACATCAATCTTAAAAGAAAAATAAATTGACACTGACAATTCCCTATTTACACAGTTTTAACAGTAAAAAAAATACTTACTTTACTACATTTCCATACTTAGAAAATATCTGAAAAAAATAAATGGAAAACTAGGTGATACATTTGCTTTTAAGCCTAGTGAGATACCAAACCAGCACAGGTTATAAACTTACCCTGTGTAGGTCATTGTTGGTGAGAGAGAATGGCAGATTAGATACATACACAGTACTCTTACTGGGAGCAAGACCACCACTCATTGTAACTACAAAAAGACAAAGAAATGCAGCTTAAGAAATTTTAGAATTGCTTTAGTATATAATAAAATAAAAAAAAGACACTGCATCTCAAAATACTTGAAGTCCTACTTCACAGGCATTTATCCTTTCAAATGCAAGTCAAATGAACATTATTAAGGTGGCTGTAAACCCTTCAAATGTACCCAGTGAAGTGACTGACCTCAGGGGATACACAGAGATGAACTGAAGCAACCGCCCCTGCTTAAGTTGCACCTGTTATATATATATATATATATACACACACACACACACACACACACACACACACACACACACACACACACACACACGCATACATACATACATAGAACCTTAGCCTTAAAGTGAAGTGCCACCCAAAAGTGGAAGCGTCGCTTATCTGCTTCCTCCCCCTCTCCGGTGGTACCTTTGGGGGGGGTGGATACCTGTCAAACACAAGCATTCGATCCCACTTCCATGTAAGGTCGCTGTGGTGCCCTAAGTTATTTATGGCCCCTCCTCCTTCCCTCCACTGCCTTCTGGGAGACAACCAAACACAGACCTCAGAAGACTGCAGGACAACTCGCGTATGCACAGTAGGAAACAGGCTGTGGAGCCGCAAGGCTTAATTTCCTGTTTCTCTTAGTAAGGATGCCTACGCTTGCACCCCGAAGCCGGTGGACAGCTTCAGACGCCAAGATCGCTGGGCTCCCTGGTAAGGATGAGCTCCGGCGTGTTACACGTGCAGAGCCCGCCAGGAAGTCGGCACCCGCGCTGCGCTAATCACAGCCAGGCAGACATTGTGCGATGCTCGGCTGCAAAGATCGGGAAATGTCTGCCTGGCTGTGATTAGCGCAGCGCGGTGCCAACTTCCTGGCGGGCTCGGCACGTGTTCTATGCGAACACACCGGAGCTCATCCTTACTCCCTGGATAGGGAAGTGTCCTTATATTAAAAGTCAGCAGCTATAGTATTTGTAGCTGCTGACTTTATTTTATTTTTTTTAATACAGACTGGAACTCCGCTTTAGCTTAAGTTCAGACTAGTGCGATCTCAGGCATTGCATGCGATTTGCACCCGCACTGTGCCAATCACATGTGATGTCTGAGCAATATGACTGAACTCGCATTGCAATTACACAGAAAAAGGTGCAGGGACTCTTGTGCCCCCCGCCCCCCCCCCCCCCCCCCGGAATGGTATCGAATGGGCGTTCTCAAAAATGCGATCTGATTCCTGTACGAATCCATAGTTTGCACTGCGATCTGTGAACCGTTCTGGGGGGGGGGGGGTGTCATGAACATTGTATTGACACTCGCAGCGGTTCGCAGAGGGCAGTGTGAACTGCTTGCAGGAGAGATGCAAGGCAGGAACCAGTGCGATTCCAAGCGTGAACCTGGGCTTAGGGTGTTAAATTAACCATGGTCTCATTTCCGGAACCATCGCTCCAGTGACTGCAGCAGAGGGAATCAGATCCCAATTCAGAATTGTAGTCCATGGGTCACATCTACCAGCCCCATAGGCAAAGGTGCGTACCGCCATACAGATCTGGGGCTGAGAAGTAAACAATACTGTAGCCTGTACACAGCGCAATAATGCAATCATTTTATAAATGCATGCAATTTCCTTTATTAATTGGGGGGGGGGGGGTATTACATGTGTGCAAAAGGTGAACTATAATGTCACTGTGACAAAACAGTGAACAATCAGGTAAACATCAATAGTAATTGCATGCTCTCTGCTTGTGATCACACATGGCAGACTAAACCAGTATGCAGCCAGAACATATTTCTATCCCTCCTCCCACTGATCCTCAAACCTGTGAGCACTTACCGGTGTTTCTTCCACAAGCCCTCCACCATGCAAGCCTCACTCCTGCACCATCATTATTTTACTCTTTTGCCTTCCTGCAACACACAGTCCAGTCCTCCAGCGAGCCGTGCTTCAAAGGGTTACACATAGCTTTGTTTTCCGTCTGCAGTACAGGAGCCATTTTCCTTTAGTTCCATATATGTAGACGGTCTCCAAGAAAATGGCTGACGTATTGATCGCATGGTCCACAAGGGGGTGCTTTGTGCATCTCTGGTTGGTCACTTCAGTGTCAGACAAGAACCTGGCTGAATGCAATGTGAGGGAAAGATGGAGGAGAGGTGTAATGAAGAACACTACAGTAATAACTGATTTAACCTGCCCTTCAGTGATTGTTACACAGCACAACAGTTTCAAACACATGATATTTGTTATCCTAGTTTTCTGAGAGGGCTTCTTCACACATACAGCAGGTGGGCAGTAAAACCAGGTGGTTGAGCTGTTTACTGCCCGCGGCCCACCGGAACACATAAAGCTGCTCAGCCCCATGCAGCTGCAAAACGTATATGACATGTTGTCACCTCATCCCTTTAAAACTGAACACATATTAATTACACATGTTCTGTGGCTGATTAAGGGGGTAATCAAACTCACTTGGTGCCTTATCTGCATTAAATTAGCCTAAAACCGCTTTCACACTGGGGAGGTTTGCAGGCGCTATTGCGCTAAAAATAGCGCCTGCAAACCGACCTGATACAGCGGCTGCTGTTTCTCCAGTGTGAAAGCCCGAGGGCTTTCACACTAGAGCGGTGCGCTAGCAGGATGTAAAAAAAAAAGTCCAGCTAGCTGCATGTTTGGAGCAGTGAAGGAGTGATTTGTATACCGCTCCTTCACTGCTCCCGCCCATTGAAATCAATGGGGCAGCGCGGCTATACCGATGGAGGCGCATTGCGGGCGGTATTAACCCTTTTCCGGCCGCTAACGGAGGTAAAACCGCACCGATATCGGCCGAATACCGCCACAAGTCTGACGGTAAAGCGGCTATAAAAAATAGCGGCGCTTTACTGCCACCGCACCTTCCGCCCTAGTGTGAAAGGGGCCTAAGAAATAAGGGTGAGGTTATGCGTAAGCTATGACTAAGCTCTAAGGTTTGGTGTGAAACGCGTCAGCTGGTACCCCATTTGCTGTGGCATGTATTTTGTGTTTTTTTTTGTTTTACAAATAAAATCGACACGTTTTGGAGTGCAGTCTCACCAGCGCCCATCAATGCAGCCTACCAGTGCTCATCAAAGCAGCCTCACCAGCACCCATCAATGCAGCCTCACCAGCGCCCATGGAATGCAGACTCACCAGGGCCAATCAAATGCAGCCTCACCAGCACCCATCAATGCAGCCTATCAGTGCCCATCAGTGCAGCCTACCAGTGCCCATCAATAAATGTTTGCTTGCTTCCATTCATTCAGGAGTCGGGACACAGACACAGTCCTCTGCCAAATGCAGCCTCACCAGCGCCCATCAATGAAGCCTACCAGTGCCCATCAATGCAGCCTACCAGTGCCCATCAATGAATGTTTGCTTGCTTCCATTCATTCGGGAGTCGGGACACAGAAACAGTCCTCGGCCACTGCTGGACCTCTGCCACTATGTGTAAATGGAGCTGCTGATGCTGAGACTTACAGTAGTTGCTTGCTGCAGAGAGAAGAGAGTAGGAACACTAGTGGCTGGGCGCCCTAGGCAGCAGGGTGCCCTAGGTGACTGCCTAGTTTGCCTAGCGGTAGCACCGACCCTCGCAGTACCACTGCTGAACACAACTAATACAGATAATGGGACCACCATGCAACCGTCCGGCAATCGTGTGCAATGCACGCGATTGCAGGGCAGTAGCGCATACCTCCCAACTGTCCTTGATTTCGGCTTATTTGTCCATCATTTTGATCTGATCTATATAAATGTATATAAAATGCACTATTTATCTTAAAAAAGGTATTTTCCAGTGCTAAATCTTTCATCCAATTACTAAATTGCTGTATTTATAAACTTCAAAAGCCAATATAAAGGAATAGTAGTGGCAAAAATAAAGCACTTGTGGGTTTAACTATTTTTTTTGTATAATTCTCTTTTAAGGGGGCGTGGCAGGGGGTGTGTCCTATGCCTACATACATTTGCTAATAGGTGTCCCTCGCTCCTATTTCAAAAAGTTAAGAGGTATGGTAGCGCTGCATTTAAAGGGTTAACCCAGGCAGTAACAACGCAATATATCACCTCCTCACTGTGTGTGGTACACCTCTGAAAAGCGAAGTGAGCGTCAGTCTCTGCTGCACGTATGAATGAGCCTTAAGGCTAGATTCACACTAATGCGATGCAAGAAATGCACCAGAATCACTGCGTTTCCCCGCACTGCACGTCCAGGCGATTTGCTGCGGGTGTCAATGTTATTTTAACGACACCCCGAAACAGATGGCAAAACGCAGTGCGATTGCCAGAATTACATCACATCGGTGTTCACATTGTTTGGGAGAAAAAGTAGGTCCGCAACCATTTTGGCGCGGCTGTGATGCAATTTGAGCCATACAAAATGTACGACTCAAATCGCACCGCGCAGACATTGCATGTGATGTGCACAGGAATGCGATTCCAGTGCGATTCACATGCAGTGTTTTTCCATGCACAAGCGTGAACCTATTCTAAAGCAGACCAGCGACCAGCTTCAAAAGGCGCAGTTTGCCGCGATTCTGTTGCCAAGTAACTTACATTCGCGGGCAGATTCCAAATCGCCAAGTTTGGAGCTGGGTACATACTATGAGAAGATCCGATCCGGTTTTCCTCAATGTTTTACAGCAAGTCGGAAACCGAGGAAGGAAATAGCGTACAAAGCTTCTCGCACAACAAAGGCTTTTCTTTTTTATTGTTTCTGATCATGCTCAGTCTTTCACGTCTGATTTTTTTCTCGTACAAAAACAGCACAGTGTGAAAGTAGCCTAAGTCAAAGCACTTCCCCCACAGTTAGAAAGCACACATAGGGAACACATTTACCCTTTGACTGTACCTGATGTTAACCCCTTCCCTGCCAGTGTCATTTATACAGTGACAGTGTATTTTTTTTCAATGATCACTGATCATTGTATTGGTGTCACTGGTCCCCAAAAAAGTGTCGCTTAGTGGCTGATTTGTCCACCGCAATGTCACAGTCCCACTAAAAATTGCTGCATTTACTAGTAAAAAATATAAAAAAAAATCATCCTTTACCTGCAGACATTCCTCTTTTCACTTCCTCATTGTTCGTTTTTGCTCAGAAGTTGCTCTATTTCTTCTCTGTTCTGTTCACTTCCTGCTTGTCTGATTGTTACTCACCACCGTGAAGGGAGGCTTTACTGCGGTGGTCAGTAACATGCTCGCCCCCTCCTGGGAACTACATCTGTGTGGCAGGATGCTCTCTACGTGTTAGAGACCTCAAGGAGGTGTGAATTACTGGGCGTGCCGCAATTCATACTGGGAAATGTAGTTCTTACATGAACGAACGCCGCAAACCAGGAAGTGAATGAGAGAACAGAAACTAGAACGCCGGAGGTGATATAGATGAAGGAATTTAATAGGTATTTACTTGTTTTTTAACAGAATTATTACACTATTCTGTCTGTCTACCTTGCAGACATTAATTTTAGGCAAAAAATCTTTTTCCTTTACAAAACCTTTTGTAGACGCTAAAACTTTTGCGCAACCCAATCAATATACGCTTATCAGGATTTATTTTACCTAAAATATGTAGCAGAATAAATATTGACATCAATTTTATTTGGTTACAGCGTTGCATGGCTCCGCAATTGTCAGTTAAAGTAACACAGCCACAAAATGGCCTGGGCATGAAGGGGGTAAAACTTGTCTATTGTGCAACAGAAGATTCTTCTTTGTTCCCCATTGCCATCCATCTGGCGTTATATCAGTACAATGAGAGAGCAGTAATGAGCTATGAATGAGGTTGTTATAGCAACCAGAGAGGTGATTCGAGCTTTGAGGAAGATTGTCCCGGCCGAGTTTCCGTAGAACTTCTTGACGTTTCCGTGTCACGTGACCGGCGTAAGGCAACACCGGAAGTTGTGTGCGATCCGGGGGAGACTGGGAAGAATTGAAAAGAGATAAGGAGGAGGAAGAAGAAGCCTCACCTGCTGCTGGGGTGAGTGGCCCATTGGGGAGTCCTGGCTCTGTTAGTGGGCACAGGGGTTCTAGGGAGGACGGGGGACCCCGGGGTTGTGGGAGCGGGGCCCTGAACTCTACTCTCAAGGCTTGCTCCGGGGCCACATGTTTTACACACCTTTATTCTGGTACCAGCAGCTCCTGTGTCCTACAGGGAGGGAAGGGGAGCCTGTCTGATTACATTCCACAAGTCTCATGCTGTGTCTTTTCTGCCTCTTCACTGCATGGAAGGCAAGAGACCTCTGATGTATGTCCTTACATAGCTTGCTGGTCTCTGGAGCAGGGCTTTAGTAATTGTTTACATCAGACATGAAATATAAACAAAGCCGATTCCTCTATAGTGCCTGCTGCCCTAGTCCTCAGCATCAATCACTTCTGACACGTTTTCCTGACACCAAGAGAAAAAATAAAGGTGATGGGAAGGATCCCCAGTACACAACCTGTGATTGACAGCCTCAGATCAGTTCCTGTGGGGAGGAGGGGGGGTGGGGTATTCCCTTCCCCCTTCCCCTCCAATCGGCTCTCCTGACCGAGTGTAACGTCAACTCTCCACCCCCCTGGTTTTTCTACACTCAGACAAGCTTTATACATTCTGTACTTTGAGCAAAGAGGAGAAGATTTTTTTCATCTCTGTTTATCACCAGTCACTTCACTGGGTACATGTAAGGGTTTACGGATATTTTGAAATGGTTCTAAAGGCTCATGTGTTTTTTTTTTTCCTTCATTTATTCTATGCATGGCACTAAATAACCTTTTCTGAGCAGAATCACCTCTCCCCTCATACTTACCTGCGGCCCCATTGTGATCAAGCAATGTGCTTTGGCAACCATTCCTTCTCATTGGCTGAGATGGCAGCAGGAGCCATTGTCAATCACAGCCAGTAAATCAATCAGGTGAGAAAAGGGGACGAGCCATAGATCTGTGTGTGAATGGACATGAATCACGGAGGGACCAGGAGCGCTTGTGGGGGACCTGAGAAGAGGAGGATACTCTCTGCAAAACCATTGCACAGAGCAGGTAAGTAATTTTTTTTTTTTTTTTTTTTAATTCAGCCTTTAATATCACATTAAAGCGGAGCTTCACCCAAAAGGGCAAGCCCCCCCCCCCCCCCATGCCACACTTAGCATGTCATTTTTTTTGGGGGGGGGGGTTACCTAGTTTTGATAGGTACCTGCTCCCACTTCCGCTCGGGCCGCCTAGGTGACTCAAGTGTAAGTTTTCCACTCCCCCCTCCCTGCACTCTTCTGGGACATGTCACAGGAGATTTCTTGCTCATTGAGGAGGCACAGCGTGACTTGCACTCAGCTGTGAAGCCACAAGCTGTCATGCCCAGGTGCCCACACTTGTGATGCCAGGGAGAGGCAAGGTAGAGAAACAATGGTTCAGGCAGCCGCAACGTTTTATCCTGGGACAGGTGAGTGTGTTTTTATTAAAAGTCAGCAGTTACTTTTTGTGGCTGCTGACTTTTAATAAACGCAAAAACGTCTGGAGCTCCGCTTTAGGTTTGTAATAAGGTAAAGAGGGATTAGAACCCCTGTCGGGCTTTTATTTCCATCTGTGTCCCTGTAGGGAGATTCACCCTCTCTATATGTGTCTGGTATTCAGGCTATATGGGAAGACAGACTGCATAGTAAAAGTCTGTCACTGCAGGCTTACACAGGAAATGATTGTTTCCTATGTGTCCCATTCACTCTGCAACACAACCTAGCACTAAAATGCAGACATGCCACGTTTTATCGTAGTGCACCAGTCTTTATTGCACTGCAATATTGGACAGCACAGCACCCGACATTGCAATGAACAAAGTGTGGTGTAGGTTTTGTACACCTCAAATAAAGCTTGTGCAATGTGCCATGCGCGCCTTGCACTGCCTTCAAGCACAGCCGGCAATACAGAGCATCCGGAGGGGCGATCGCTCCAACTGCGCTGCAATCTGCTGGGTTGTATAGTGTGAATTTGCCCTGAAAGTGGAAGAAAATCCTAATAGAGGAGAACCCCAATTCTGGTGACTTCCAGGGATTTCCCTCAATTTGGAGAGGTGTCCTTGGCTTTAAAACTGCCACTGAGTAATCAGAACTCACCCCTGCCCCCATGCTGACACTGACCAATCAGATCTGTCAGAAGAGAGGAGGTTTCAAAACACCTGGGTCACTGTACTGACTTCATGGGCACTGACAGCTCTGCAGCTGGGAAGGTAAGTACAGCAGGGTGGTTAGTGTTGACTTTTTTTTTCTGAAAAGGTGAACTAACACTTGAAGAGTGATTGAACTAAGCTGATGGGAGCAAAAACTTTCCTGGGGTTATATCCCCCTTTTCTGTATTTAATATGTTAAAGAAAGTGTATCTCTAGGCCACACTTTATTATTATTTATTTTTTTTGGACAGAGCAGGAAAGGGTTATCTCTGTCAAGTTTTTATTTAAAAATGGAGGCAAAACCCCTGAGGAAAACAATAAAAACATTTAGGAGTACCAAAACCCTGACTCCAAAGTCAAAAGTGAAAAGTACTATTGTTAAAGAGGTTGTAAACCCTTACGTCTATCCAGTGAAGTGACTGGCCTGACGCCGCGTACACACCATCACTTTATGTGATGGGAAAAAAAACGACATTTTTAAAAACGTCACTTTAAATGACCGTGTGTGGGGGAAAACATCGTTTTATGTCTTGTGAAAAACGAAAAAAAAAATCGAAACATGCTTCAATTTTATGTGTCGTTTTTCAAAACGTTGTTTTTTACTTCACAGAAATTGACCGTGTGTAGCAAAAAACAACGTTTTTACACCCGCGCATGCCCAGAAGCTAGTTATGAAGCGAGCTTCAATGGAAAAAAGTGGTGAACGTAACCTCGCTTTGTGAAAAAACGATGGTGTGTAGGCAACTTCGTCTTTGAAAATTGAAGTTTCAAAAACGTCGTTTTTTACTTCACAGAAAATGTCGTTTTTTTTTCATCACATAAAGTGATAGTGTGTATGCGGCATTAGGTGATACACAGAGATGGAACAATGTATCCTACATATGTTTTACCTGTTTTTCTGCAGTCTGCTCTACATCTATTCAAAGTCAAGAAGTTGATAAAGCTGTTCTCTTTTTCTATCGGAAAAAAATGGGCAGAGAGCTGAAGTTACACTTTGCAGAGCTATCAAGAGAGCTCTTAGAGTTGATTGGAGGGAAGGGGCCCCCTTCATCCAGCACAGAACTTTTCTGAGGCTGTGAGTCATCCGGAGCTCCCTCCTCTGTCCCCCCCCCCTTTTTTTTTTCTCTTGGTGTCAGGATAACTTGTCAAATGTTATTAATGCTGACAGCAGAGGAATGAAGCAGCAGACAGAAATTACACTTAATGCTCTGGATTAAGATAAGTACACGCTATAGAGGAATGCACTTTGTTCATATTTCATGTCTGACGTTTACAACCCCATAAAGTAAGTTGAAAAATTATCTAATTGCCACTCAACCCGCCCCCCTCGACATATAAAACATTAAAAAGACATTGGCCATACCCTCTGACAGTTATTGCAAACCTTGGCACCCCAGATGTTTTGGAACTATATTTCCCATGATACTGAACTACACTGCAGAGTGCATGAGCATCATGGGAAATGTAGTTCCAAAACATCTGGGGCGCCAAGGTTCGCCATCACTGCTCTATGACAACAATAACTGTATCACCACTAATTTGTCTAAAGGGGTGAGCACATCATCAGGTGAAGTTAGTCTTGTATAATGTTTTTAAGAGGAGAATAATAACCACTAAGTTCCTTAACACAACCCCAAGGCATATTCATAAGTGCAATATATCACTTGAGGAGCATTTTTATAATCTTGTAGGATCCATCCATTGTAAGACTCAAAGCGGGTGTATTTGCAGAGAACTCAAAGATATATACAGGCTGTTTTCCACAAGGCGTATATCTATACTAGGCTAAATCCCCTTCTGGTGGTAAAAAGCTACTTGGATCACCGAAGGCAGAATGTGCTGTGGTACAGAATCAAGTCAAGCAACAAAATGGCAGCATAGCAAGATCAATCCACAGAATATAATATATTGTCCCTCTTGGCATTAAGATCATGCCTTGTAATCATGTGGGCGTCAAAAGAGAAATAGTCACTTGTAGTGAAGTCCTCTAATGCAGTCCATGGTAACAAATACTGGTATCAAGAATCAAAGCATAAACACCTGTGACAACTGAAGTATTGTAGTCAGATTGTAGTTCAATCATGGTAGGCACATACACCCTTCCTGATGCCAGCATGGCACCAGATGGACAGATTCAAGATTCTGAAACGTATTCTTCTACCCCGAGACTAGCATTTTATCCATGTAGTGTAAGGGCGGCACCACTCTAAGGGTATATTTTTATTTATATAAAGGGGAACTAAACTCAAAAATAAAATGGTTGATAGGAGGTAGAGTTCTTGTTTTTTGAAAGGGTCGCTTTTGCCAAATGAAACCTCTTTCCCTTCTCCCCTGGCACTTATATTTTATGTTTACACCTGCTTGTGGATAATCTCTAAGATGATGGAAATGGAGCGGAGAGGTCATACGTAGTAGAGTGACCGAATCGGTGGCATGCAATGACCAAAGGAGAAAGAAATGGCATACAGAATGGCGAGGCATTTCCCTTAACTGTCAGCTTTGGAGGAGTGCAAACACAACATTATGTTGTGGGTACTTCACATTATTAGCAAGAACTACCTAGAACAGTGATGGCGAACCTTGGCACCCCAGATGTTTTGAAACTACTTTTCCCATGATGCTCATGCAGTCTGCAGTGTAGCTGAGCATCATGGGAAATGTAGTTCCAAAACATCTGGGGTGCCAAGATTCGCCATCACTGACCTAGAAGATGGTGGTCTAGTTCTGCTTTAACCCCTTTGGAAGTGATAGTAAACTTTCAGTAGTTTTGTTATTGATAATTGCTGTTGCTCAGTTTAAGAGGCCTCCCATTTAACAATAAATTCAGGCAGTGGTTTCCAAGCTCATTCCTTAAAGCGGTTCTCACCCCAGGGGAAAAGTAATAATTTAAAGTCAGAAGCTAAAAATCCTGTAGCTGCTGACTTTTAATAACAGGATACTTGCCTGTCCAGGGATCCAGCGACATCCTCACCTGGGCTAGTTAGTTCTTCACTGTCCTTTGGGATCCTGGTGCTGGTATCTTACCGTGGGCACTGCAACCAGCTGTGCTGTTTGTGGCTTCACACCCGGCTGCCCCACTGCTCATGCGCAAGCTGTGCTGCACTTTGTAAATGGTCCTGCAGTTTTCTGGGAGTTTGTGGGGACCTGACAAATTGCCTGCCAAATGTGGCAGAGGGGGCAGGAGGCGTTAAAGTGAAATTTACCCTTTTGAGTGCAGCTCTGCTTTAAACTGATTGTAAAGGTATTCTACGCATTAAGATAAAGCCTGTGTGCAGCAGCCCCCCTAATACTTACCTGAGCCCCCCCTCTATCCAGCGATTGTTGCACGAGAGACTCGGCTGCCCAGGCTCTCCCCCTCATTGGCTGAGGCAACAGCAGAGTGCCATTGGCTTTTGCTGCTCTCAATCAAAATGAGGGAGCTAATGAGGGGGAGAGAAAGGGGGCAGGGCCTAGCCTGGGCTCTGTGTCTGAATGGACACACAAAGCTGTGGCTTGCCTCGGGTGTCCCCATTGCAAGCTGCTTGCTGTGGGGGCACTTGTCTGGAGGGAGGGGCCAGGAGAGCCGAAGAGGGACCCGAGGAGTGGCGGATCTGGGCTGCTCTGTGCAAAAACCCTGCACAGGTCAGGTAAGTATAAAAAAAAAATTTTTTAACCAAAAAAAACTCCCCAAGACTTTAGTATCACTTTAAGAACACATGACTGATCATGTTTGGGGAATTTCCCTTCTTCTATAAAATTAGCTTTTGTAAATTCCAAGCCATTGACATGAATTTAAAGCTTATGTTTGCAGCTTGTATTTGCTTTCCTGTTCTTTGATTATAATGACTTTATTTCTCTCACAGAAACCTGTTTTTGAATGTGGGTCGTTTTTGAAGTATAATAAAAACTGATAGAAGTAAGTATAACTTTTACACTTATTTTTGTTTTCAGCTGCCTATTATTTGCAATGTCTTTTATTAAAGCCCATCTCTTTTTCTTGTGTGTGTGTGTGTGTGTGTGTGTGTGTGTGTGTGTGTATATATATATATATATATATATAGTGTGTGTGTGTGTGTAAATTTAGGCTGGGAAAGAGGTTCTGTGAGTTTTTTTTTTTTTTTTATTATTGCTGTGTGTTTTTTCCCATTCGAAAGCTATTCTGAGACAAGGAAAGGCAACAGTGGCAACCTTACAGAGATTGGCATCAAAAGATTTGTGTTGCTGTTTTGGTATCACGGACAGTACTCTTTTTCTCCTCGAGTGCTAGCCAACATGTGAGCAAGGGACTTTTATACATTCAATGTTTGTAGCTAAAATATACTCTCCTGACATGGTACTTTTCTTAGATGAGAAGGAAGCTAGCATAGCCTTTGCTTTGGAATCGCATTAAAGGGGTTGTAAAGGTACATTTTTTTCCCCCTAAATAGCTTCCTTTACCTTAGTGCAGTCCTCCTCCACTTACCTCATCCTTCAATTTTGCTTTTAAATGTCTTTATTTCTTCTGAGAAATCCTCACTTCCTGTTCTTCTGTCTGTAACTCCACACACTAATGCAAGGCTTTCTCCCTGGTGTTGAGTGTTGTGCTCTCCCCCTCCCTTAAGGGGGGAGGGGGTGAGCAGGAGAGTCAGGACGCTCTCTACATTGCAGATAGAGAAAGGAGCTGTGTGTTAAGGGGCGTCCTGACTCTCCTGCTCCCCCCCCTCAAGGGAGGGGACGAGCACGATACTCCACACCAGTGAGAAAGCCTTGCATTACGGTGTGTAGTTACAGGCAGAAGAACAGGAAGTGAGAATTTCTCAGAAGAAATAAGGACATTTAAAATCAAAATAGAAGAATGAGGTAAGTGAAGGAGGACTGCACTAAGGTAAAGGAAGCTATTTTTTTTTTTTTTTTTTTTTACCTTTACAACCCCTTTAATTGCTGTCTCTGTTCGGTTTGTATAGAACAGTGAAATGTATTTAAGAAAATTATACATGGTAGAAATGTCCTTGAACTGGTTTTGGTAGGATAATGTTCTCTCTTGCTGCTGATTAATTAGTCTTTGTCATATATGTTGTTCTCCAATACATTTAAATGAATGTGCCATTAACAACAACCACAACACTAACCACAACTTACAAAGCCATCCACAACTCTGCCCAAAGCCACATCACCAATCTTGTCTCCAAACATATCCCAAACCGTCCTCTCCGCTCTTCTCAAGCTCTCTCATCTCCTCCTCCCATGCTCGTCTCCAGGATTTCTCCAGAGCCTCTCCCATCCTCTGGAGCTCTTTACCTCAACCTGTCCGGCTATCCCCTACTCTTGCTACCTTCAGACGATCCCTGAAAACTCATCTCTTCAGGGAAGCTTATCACGTCTCCAACTAATCTTTTACCACTTCCATCAGCTCATTTCCCACAGTTACAACCTTTTGTACCACCTGCCCCACCTTATTGGATTGTAAGCCCTTCTGAGCAGGGCCCACTTAATCCTCCTTGTTTTTTATTGTATTATAACTGTATTGTCTCCCTTGTATATGGTAAAGCGCTGCGTAAACTGTTGTCGCTGTTTAAATCCTGTATAATAATAATAATAATAATAACAAGGCAGTCACCTTGCTGAGTAGCCTCAGATTAAAGAGTAAACACAGTTTTGTTATCCAGTGGCCCAAATGCACCCATCACACCTACAAATCCTAACACAGACCTTAGATCAGATGATCCCCATTCCTTGATGGTGGTTTCAGACTATGCTTCATTCTCCCTGAAGCTGCCCTATTACTCATGGGTGGATCTTAATTCTAGACTTTAATGGAGAGACTGTCTACCTGTACGATCTGCTCCCTAATGATAAAAGCAGTGCATGCCCACTAATGCCTTGTACACACAATTGGTTTTCCCAACGGTAAATAGTCAGCCGGGAAAACCGAGAACCTGCTTGGTAGCTTTTTCCCCCCTACACACGGCCAATTTTCCTAACAGGAAAACTGCCATGAGAGCTTTGGTCGGGAAACCCGGCCGTTTGTATGCTCCATAGGAAAACTGCCGGCTTAAAAACTGCCGGGAATCCCGTCTGGAAAAAGAAAACATGTTCTAATTTTTTTTCGGCGGTTTTCCAGTTAGGAAAACTGCCATGGAGCATACACACGGCCAGTTTTTCCGGCCAAAAGCTTTTGTGGCAGTTTTCCCGACACAAAACTGGTCGTGTGTACGAGGCATAAGGCAGTTTTCTTGCTGGTTATAGGGATGAAGAGAGCGGGGAGGGTTGGTTTAAAAATGTATAGCAGTTTCACTGCTACAGGGTGGTGTGTTGTAAGGAGAGAGAGAGAGAGAGAGAGAGAATATATATATGTTATTTAGATGTTTACAAATGTGGAGGCACTCATGTACACTTTAGGGGTGTTCTGTAGGAATGGTGCATGAACATCAGTGCTATTATTACCTTTGCAATGTTTTAGGCCAAGCCTGGTCAGGTTCACTTTAATGTAGGATAAGTAAAACGGTATACAGGAGCCAACAGATTCTCAATAGGCCATTGCTGGTCTATGGGCTTGTGATTTCTTTCTCCAGGAAAAGCTGTTTTGTGATTAAACTATATTGCATATTGACTTTTAATATCACATTTGGATGGGCTGACAGTTTATTGGTTATTATTGTGGTTATTCTTTTTTGTTTATTGGGGGGAGAATGTCGTGCACTCTAGATTTATGCAATTTAAATCTGTTTTTCATTTAAAAATTATACATCTTTAATTTAGTGGAGTACAGAAAAGATGAACTCTGGGCTGAAGGTCGATATGAGTATGAGAGGGTTCCTAGACACCGCCTTCCTCCACGTGACATTCCTCCAGATGTGAGTATTTTTTGGACTAGTCTCCACATATTTTACATACTGTTCCATAAAATGTATACTTTGCTACCTCAGACTTCTGCAGTACCACTGCATGATATGCTTTTAACCTCAAAATGCATGGCTGATCTGTTGATCTGGCTTTAGTGTCCCCTGAAAGTTTTGTTAGTTGAATGGAGGAGAGAGGGGCTTAGTTCAAATAGGGATTGATGCATTTTCATATTCCACCTTTTTGTAAATGTCTTGTTACACATATACTTAAGGTGTAACATGAAACATGGTGGTAATGTCAGAAAGATGGAATTGACCATTATACACTGGTAGGCAAAGCTTAAATGGGTTGTAAAGGTAATTCTTATTTTTTTGAATAGCAAAATAGTCTATACTTACCTACTCTGTGCAATGGAATTGCACAGAACGGGCAGGAACTTCCTCTTCTCTGGCCAGTGTGCCCATGGGATGCTGCTTCCCATGGGGGCACTCGTGCGCGCTTGCGCCTGAGTCCCTCTGCTCTGTCCCTCTGCTGTGTCCATTGACAGACAGCAGCACTCGGACGTTTTCGTCTCCCTCTTCTGGCCATTCACAACGTTTTTTCATTATTTGTAAGTCTATTGTCGTTTTAGAGTATATTTATTTTTTGTTTTGCTTATGTTAAGGGTGAATATCACAGAGTGGTAAATCTAGTCAGAAGGCCAGAGGAAGAAGGATATCATCGATATGAAGAATATGGTGAACCAGATTACAGAGATTATGAAGAAAGCCATGCTTATGAAAGAAAAGGTGGACCATATAGAGGGGTATGTTATTGATTGGAGTAGAGCACGTTTTAGCATTTTACTTTACTGCCTCCACTAATTTATGACTAATTGTGGGTTTTGTAACTAGGGATAATAAGTTTGACTACTTCTTGTGAGGGTCCAACTAAGTAGGCTGATATCTGTGTCTTTGTTTCTAATATTGGAATTTAAATCCACTTTTTTTAAGTGTCCATTGAGAGGCACAGGAGTTGGAGTGTTGGGTTATATTGCTGCCCGCTACGAGATTTGGACTCTGACAAACAAAAACATGTCAGCCTGGTATTTCCCTTCAACTCCCAGCATGCCTTAGTTTTTAGCTTTTGTCCTAGGAGGGTGGTCACTTTTTTTCTCCATGGAGAAAAGTCTAACCTATTTGCTAGTTATAGTATTCTTCAATCGAGATTCCACTACATAGTGCTTGAGCTGGTCTCAAACTGGAACTTTAATTGCTAAAGCCTTGTACACAGTCGTGTGTGCGTGTGTTTCTTTTTTTTTTCTTTTCGTTCAACCCAGCAGAGGTGCAATGGCTCTCCCCGGGTCTCTTCCTCCTCATTGGCTGAGATAGCAGTGAGAGCCATTGGCTCCTGCTACTATCAATAACAGCCAGTGAGCCTATGAGAAGTGCGCGAGGGACAGGCCAAGCCACAATCCGTGTGTTAATGGAAACACAGAGCAGTGGCTCCAGAGCCCGCATAGCACCCTGTTTGCTATGGGGGCACTCGGCAGGAGGGAAGGGCCAGGAACATCGGCTGGAGACCCGGGGAGAGGCATATCGGCCGGGGCTGCTTTGTGCAAAACAACTGCACAAACATGTTGTTTAAAAAATATCAAGATTTAATATCACTTTAAAGTTAGGGCAACAGCTTGTAGCATCTAACAAGTGTTTTGTTATTTTTAAACTGTAGTTACTTTTTAAACCCATATCTGGTTTAGTCATTTGGTAGGTGTTCTTCTGTAACTTCACAAATCCTTTCATACACAGGGCAAACAATAAGCTTAGCATGGTTTACTCTACAGTGAATAGAATTGTCTACATCTGTGTTTTTCATTTATATATTCAGTTTTTTCGTTAATTGATGTATAATTGACGTGGATGCTACAGTATTGAAAATCTACAGATGAAAATGTGTTTTATGCCTTGTTCCCGAACTGTTTACTGCAGGAAGAACCAGGGTATAGGTGGGCAAGAGGTGAAGCACACATGAGTCGGCATGCAGAATACAGGTAACTGTGCTACTTGCTTTTTTCTGTGAAGACATATACAAAATGCAACATACACATCAAATGGGTTTACACTTCCAAACATATGCTGAGATTAATAAAAAGTTAATTGTAGATTTGACATGATGAATATAAGTTTGGGAAACACAAAATTATACAAATTTCCTTACCCAATATATCACACTTTATAAATCTAGTATGGAGAAACCAAAAAGTAAAAGCTTTTTTTAACTTATAAGAATTCTCATTGTTTTTACTTTTGGCATTGCTAAGGACTAAGTTCTAATACAAGTGGGGTCCCCCGGGGTTCTGTGTTCTGGGACCAATGCTGTTTATCCCATCCTCCAGGTCATTTATGAACAAATTAAATGGCTCAATCTCTGTATTTGCAGACAACACTAAGCTAAGCAGGGCAATAACTTCTCTGCAGGATGTGGAAACCTTGCAAGAACATCTGAACAAAGTAATGGGGTTTGCAACTACATGGCAAATGAGGTTTAATGTAGAAAAATGTAAAATAATGCATTTGGTTGGCAAAAATAGGAATGCAATCTACTCGCTAGTGGGTGAACCTCTGGGGGAATCTAGGATGGAAAAGGACCTGGGGGTCCTAGTAGGTGACAGGATCAGCAATGGCATGCAATGCCAAGCTGCTGCTAACAAAGCAAACTGATTATTGGCATGCATTAAAAAGGGGATTAAATCCAGAGATAAAACGATAATTCTTCCACCCTACAAGACTTTGGTCTGGCTGCATCTGTAGTATGCTGTCCAGTTCTGGGCACCAGTCCTCAGGAAGGATGTACTGGAAATGGAGCAAGTACAAAGAAGGGCAACAAAGCTAATAAAGGGTCTGGAGGATATTGGTTATGAAGAAAGGTTGAATTGCGTACCTGAAAAGAAAACAATGGTAACGATAAAGAAAACATTAATTCAATAAAACAAAAACAATCTGTGCCAAAAAAATATATGCCGAAGCATGGTGGCAATCCGCCCCTAATGTTGGGGGCAAATCTCCCCTCCACCCCTACCCCCATGCTTTGGCATATATGCTCCTTTTTTATTTATTTATTTTTAACTGTAGTGGTGAAATCGCCTCCTACAGCGCTGGAGTCGATGATTTATGTATTGTGAGAGCAAACACTGTTGCTGTCCAGATGTCTAACAATAAAACGCAGTAAACAGTAAAGTATAAAATAATTGCATACCTGAACAACTAACATGGTGATAAAACATAGTAGCAATAAAACATTTCAGGTAAAAAATACAGTAAAGCAGAGCAGAATAGAGAGAGAGAACAGTAGAGAGAGAATAGAACGACAACTATTTTGGGCTTTTTGATTTTATATACTTTCTGGGGTTATTTTTTTAAACTCCTAGTCTGTGCAGTGCTGTACCCTACGCTAATACTCCACTAGTGTGTGGTAGCGTTCGAAACATTCACCAATGCAAAGACCAGGATGGTCAGGACAGGAAAGACAATAATAGCGGGTGTCACACCTAAATCCATGCTTGCTACAGATACGACGTCTTCTTTGGGGTGATCGATTGGTAGGGGTACCAGGGAGCACATACCGAAAAGGCCTCCCATGCAGCTGGCTCACTGCATTTACTTTGGGAAGTTGCATTTACTTTTTGTACCAGCGTCTGGCCTTACGGGCAATTAAGTATGGCACCAACAACTGGTCGTTGAGGTCCACCCCTCACATATTAAGGTTATATTCGTGGACACAGAGGGGTTTCTCCACAACACCAGTCGGGAATTTGGACCGTCGTGTCTACGTGAAGGGAGGACAGAAAGAAAACATTCTTATCCCTCCACTTTACTGCAAGCAAATTATTACACTTCAAGCAGGCTCTCACCCCCGCCTAAGATGGAAATCTACAAGCTGCTGGGGTAAGCTCCGGCGATTAGATCGCACGGTGCCACATGCGCCAATTCCATGATTAAACAAGTGACTAAAAAGTGGCACGCTAGGGGCGTGGCCTGACGCAGCATGGAGTAGGACAGGTGTAATATGTGCTCCGTCCATTACTCCTTTTTCAACAAAATCCTGCACTCCAGCATAATCCTCCACTAGCCCAGCGGGATCACCTGAGGGTGCTGAACACTAGCAGCCGCGGCTCCACGCCGTTCCGATCGCACGGCGGCCTCCGCGGAGCAGCGATCCCTCCCACGGCCGCCGCATTCAGGAAAGGCTGTGGCTTCGGCCTAACTCTGGAGGTCCGCGCCCATCTTGCTCCACCCGGCCTGCGGGTAAGTGCAGAGCGCCAGCCCTGTGAGATCCCCCTGAAGGCCCTGCACACCGGTGGCCACTACCATCTGCCTATATACTACCCACACATGGCTGCCGTGTTTGGCGGGGGGGCGCGGCTTCGGCCTAGTATCAGAGGACGGTGGCCATCTTGCTTCACCCAGCTTACTGACCATTTCTGCTCCCAGGCCTTGCTGGCTCACAACTCTATACCCTCAGAGACAGCCTAACTAGTCAGACACAGTGGGGGTGAGGACCACCGCAGATCTTTTGCCATGACCCAACGGAAAACACCAAAGGCCACCCTGGCTAAACATGATCAATACCGCCGCCAGGTGAAAGAGGGCGCTGGGGAGGATGGCGGCGCTGAATGCGGGAAACGCCGAGAAATTACACTGCAAAAGTGCTGGAGGCGATCACACTCTGCCGGACGTCTTTGACAGCCCAAATTGAGGAGGTCAAGGTGGACATCTCGCTTATACAACAGGACTTTCAAAAACTCTGTGAGAGGGTCATAACAGCCAAAACCTGCATAGGAGTGGTGGAGGACGCCATCGCGCCGCTTCAGGTCAGCTCGGATAGTATGCAGCTCCAAATCAACCAGATCCTGAGCAAGCAAGATGTTATAGAGAATTTGCTCAGTTTCATCGGTCTCCCCTAGGGACCTAGAAGGGCAGCGGAGTCTGTCATCATTATTCACATATACCGCACCACCGAGGGAGTCCGCAAATGCATCGAATCCTGGTACGTTACCTTTCAGTTGTCCTTTCTTGGCTGCCCGCGGCCAATACTCCTCACCCCTGGGCTATCCTGAGACGCCTCCTTGCCTTCCCCTGTTTCTATCCTACCTCACTGCAACTTACAAGGAGAGACTCCTACACTTGGTTCTTCCTATTAAAGGTGGATCCCTAGACGTACCCTGGAGACTATAATTGCGGAGCACAATTGGTCCTACATCCCATATGCATAAAACAGCGAATTTTCGCCCCCCCCCCAGCAACCGGAACAAGCATTCCTTTTTTTTTATGACTGCAGCACGTTGGCTCCCATTGTCCCCTTATTGTATTTTTTTGTTAACCGTACAAGAAGAGCCTGTTGCTCTTTATTTGTTGGTCCTTTGCCACCTGCACCATTCATGTGGACTGATCGCTGTAGTTTTTTCAAGTAACAGCAGGACATTGTTTTTACCTGCTCCCAGTTGTCACTTATGTTTGGTTTTGGGCACATACCCGCATCAGTTGGGGAAGATGCAGGGTGGGAAGGGGGGGGGGGGGAGGGGAGGTTAGTTTTCATTTGATGGAATGCAATACAATGGATTGCGAGCCGATACTGCACAGATGGCAAGCCTTAGGTTCATGTAATATGCACAATGTCTTTATGCTAGAACTGAAATGTGGACCACATATTCACTTAGGGGAGGGGAGGGGCGGGTCTCTACTGTCCCACGATATATCTTGTTGTCTGACTTATGGCCTCGATAAAACTGCTCACTTGGAATGTACGTGGGCTTGGGAACAGGGTGAAGAGATCTGCGGTCTTCTCATTTCTCAAAAAACAACGTGCTGACATTGTGGTGCTGGTGGAGACGCACGTGGAGGGTCGGCTCCAGATGGCACTCCGCCGGCCATGGATCGGGTGGGGCCTATCATTCATCCCACTCCTCCCATGCGCGCGGAGTCTCAGTCTTGGTGGCCAAGTCTGTACATTTTGAGCTCTGTGATGTCCAGTCTGACCCGCAGGGGCGATATGTTTTTCTTTCTGTTAAACTATATGGTGAACCTTTTCTTTTGATGGCATTCTATGTACCTCCCCAATTTTTCTCTGCTATAGTTACAGAGGGCTTGCTGTATATGACTCGTCTTCCTTCGATTCAGTCGGTGTGGCTGGGGGATTTTAATATCGCGCTGAACCCAGCACTAGACAAACTCACCTTCACCACTACCTAATACAGCTCCAACTCACACTAGATTCTCCCGACTTATCACCTCCTTTAATCTCACCGATACCTGGCGCTTTAAATTCCCGCTCGGTCGCTCTTACTCCTGTTTCTCAGCCACTCATAACACTATGTCCCGCATAGACTTCATACTAATCTCCAACACCCTCACTCCAAGGTTGCTGAGTGCTGAGTTTTTTCCCCTAGGCTACGTTCAGACCATAGCCCATATTGGATTAGCCTCTCTGTCCCGCTAGACAACCCACCTCGTACATGGCGCCTGAATCCATTCTGGCTCACCCTGCTTTCGGAGGGTGACAAGCTTGGTAACAGTTGGAGGACCTACTTTTCTTGAGAATGACGGATCCGCATCCCCAGATATAGTATGGGAAACCTTTAAACTACATGCACGCCTGACTCTGACATCCCATATCAACAGGCTGAAGGCCAACTCAGCAGCCGCACTGGACGGGGCAGTACAGGACTTGTCCTCCTCTGAACAAAATTATCTGTCAGACCCCACTCCTGCTGGGGCTGCCCAACTTAAGTTGCAAACCAGGGTGGTCAACCAGTTACAGCAAGAGTCGGCCAGGAAAAAACTTTTCTTTGCCGGGCAAAAATTGTTTGAGCAATTACTGGCCCTAACGGGGAGAGGGTCACTGAGCCCCAGGCTGTGGCCACCAGGTTTAGAGACTTCTACACACAGCTTTACACAACTCAGGTCTCCACCACCGAAGCCCAATTGTAGGATCTACTGGCGTGAATTACTTTCCCACAGTTAAACAATGCCCAAATGGCTATGCTAGACGCGCCTCTCACACAGGATGAAATGGCTACAGCGATTGCGAGCTTTGCTAGATCCAAGGCCCTGGGTTCGGACGGGTTACCCATAGAATTCTATGCTTAATACAGCGAGATACTTACTCCCAAGTTATTATCCCTCTATAACCACTTGTTCGACAACTCCACTCTGCCCCCATCGATGAGCGAAGCGGTTATTATCCTCATACCCAAACCGGGCAAAGACCCGGGCCTCCCGGAATCTTATAGACCCATATCGCTCCTCCAGGTAGACATAAAGATTTTGGCCAAAGTGCTTGCCCTTCGCCTTAACCAAGTGATACTGACCCTGATACATGCAGACCAAGCCAGATTTATGCCGGGGCGTAACACCTCATTCAACCTTAGAAAATTATATATTAACTTGCAAGCGATGCACACTAATGTTGGGTCACGGATGGTGGTGGCCTTGGACACAGCTAAGGCCTTTGTTTCGGTGGAGTGTAGATACCTTTGGGGATGCTTACGCAACTTTGGCTTTGTACCCATCTTTATTAAGTGGGTGGAACTGTTATACCTGGTGCCCAACGGGAGGGCTTCCCAGACGTCCGACCTGCCCATGGGCACTAGACAGGGCTGCCATCTGTCTCCGCTCCTTTATGCTCTGGCAGGGGAGCCACTTGCAATCTCCATTAGAGACGACCCCGAGATCCAGGGTCTTTGCCTTGGATCCCTGACTGAGAAAATTTTCCTATATGCAGATGACACACTACTGTATCTAGCCGACCCCGCCACGTCCCTTAAGAAGGCACTACACACAATCAAACATTAAGGCCAGTTTTCCGGCCTCAAAATTAATTGGGAAAAATCCCAAATACTCGCCATGGACAGCTTCCCCTCTCCCAGGCTACAGGAACAGTTACCTCTTCAGCGAGTTAACCCTATTAAATATCTTGGAGTGTTGGTGAATAGGACACCGGCTGACTATCACTGAACATAGAGCCCTTTTTCAATCTCATCAAGTCTAGGACTCGGGTGTGGGCGAGACTGCCCCTTGGTGCATGGGGACGCATTAATATTATTAAAATTATACTACTTCCCAAAATATTGTACATACTCTGGCATACGCCTGTATACTTGCCCCTAAAACTTTTTAAATCCAATGGAGGCCATACTCAGGGCATTTATCTGGGACACCAACAGACATAAGCTGGCCTGGAGAGTCCTTAAGAACCCCACTGACCTGGGTGGAACGGCCCTCCCGGACCTGAATCTCTATTACCTTGCAATCCCAACTGTCTCAGCTATACCACATTGATAAAACAGACAGACTAAGATTCCTCATGCTCCTCTGCCCACAGTGGGCGCAACTGACCATGGATCCACTTACTGCAATTAAAGTGGGTCAACTCCAACAGGGACTGGGGGTCTCTCCTGTACCAATATAGGCACATATGGGACATTGCTGCCAAGATGTTGGGGACCCCTACCCACAACGATTATATACCCCTCTATGGCACAATAAATTACTTCCAGAGTTTATCTCGATCCCTAACACAAACATATGGAGCGAACATGGGATATATTACTTGCATCACATATTTTCGAATGGCACGCTTAAAAACTTTGAGAGACTCCAAAACGAGTTCCGACTGCCCAATTCACTACTCTTTCAATTCTTTCATGTACACCATGCAGTTCAGGCACAGTTCACCCAGCCTTTACCACAGTCCACTCCTAATGTCGTTATGGCAGTAGTTAAAGGGTCACTAAAGGAAAAAAATTTTTTTGCTGAAATGACTGTTTATTGGGTATAGAGACATAAAAGTTAACTGATTCCTTTTTAAAAATGATTAAAAATAGATTCAATTCAATCATATAATGTGCCTTTAGTTTCACTTTCGCTTTTAAAGGTACATACATGAAGTTCCGGGTGAGAGGTGAGTCGGGAAGACTTGCAGAACAAAAACAAACAAATCCAGGGCAGTGTTTTGTTTTTAAAATGAATCTGATTGGTTCTGAGTTTTAGACACACAGTAATGACAGCTTAGACCACCGTGAAAAGCTCCCAGTACTGTGGTTATAAGGAAACAGGCAACCAGGAAGTGTGGAGATCAGAGCAGAATTAGTTACTTCAAAGCAAAAACGAACAATAAGGACATGAAACCAGTACTGCAGTAAGGTAAAGGAAGCTATTTAGCTAAAAAATGTTTTTCCTTTAGTGACCCTTTAACCAGTTCCCGACCCCCGCATGTACATATACGTCCACAATATGGCACGTACAGGCACATGGGCGTACAGGTACGTCCTCGCCTATTAGCGGGTGGGGGGTCCGATCGGGACCCCCCCCGCTACATGCGGAGGTTGGGTCCACTCGGGGAGCGATCCGGGACCACGGCGGCGGCTATTTGTTTATAGCCGCTCCGTCGCGATCGCTCCCCGGAGCTGAAGAACGGGGAGAGCCGTGTGTAAACACGGCTTCCCCGTGCTTCACTGTGTCGGCGCATCGATCGCGTCATTCCCTTTATAGGGAAGACACGATCGATGACGTCATTCCTACAGCCACACCCCCCCAACAGTTGTAAACACATACTAGGTGCACCCTAACTCCTACAGCGCCCCCTGTGGTTAACTTCCAAACTGCAACTGTCATTTTCACAATAAAGAATGCAATTTAAATGCATTTTTTGCTGTGAAAATGACAATGGTCCCAAAAATGTGTCAAAATTGTCCGAAGTGTCCGCCATAATGTCGCAGTCACGAAAAAAAACGCTGATCGCCGCCATTAGTAGTAAAAAAAAAAAAATTAACAAAAATGCAATAAAACTATCCCCTATTTTGTAAACGCTATAAATTTTGCGCAAACCAATCGATAAACGCTTATTGCGATTTTTTTTACTAAAAATAGGTAGAAGAATACGTATCGGCCTAAACTGAGGAAAAAAAATGTTTTTATATATGTTTTTGGGGGATATTTATTACAGCAAAAAGTAAAAAATATTGCATTTTTTTCAAAATTGTCGCTCTATTTTTGTTTATAGCGCAAAAAATAAAAACCGCAGAGGTGATCAAATACCACCAAAAGAAAGCTCTAATTGTGGGGAAAAAAGGACGCCAATTTTGTTTGGGAGCCACGTCGCACGACCGCGCAATTGTCTTAAAGCGACACAGTCCCGAACTGTAAAAACCCCTTGGGTCTTTAGGCAGCAATATGGTCCGGGGCTTAAGTGGTTAAGGGGGAGCATCCACGGAGGCTGATATCTGATTTTTATGTCATGCTCCTAACCCCATCATCAACCGTGCTAGCCTACAACCTTAAACCAAGATGGGAAAGAGAGGTGGGCCTGCTAGAGGTTGAGGAGTGGAGTGAAGCACTTGACTCATGCAAGACTGTATCCCCCAAACTCTCTGACAGGTTGACCTAGTTGTATATCGTGCACCGAGCATATCTTACCCCCTTAAGAATAGCCTGCTTTAGGCAACAGTCTTCTACCTTGTGCACAATGTGTAAACAGGTGACGGGCTCTTTTTTCCATTTAATTTGGGAGTGCCCGGTCCTTCAGAGTCTATGGAAGCAGATTGTGGACTTCCTCCATGATGACATGGGATCCCCCTTGACCCTGGACCCCAAACAATGTCTACTAGGGATATTCCCTGATTCTGAGATGGACACATTCACCAAAACATTCCTACATGAAACACTGTTCTCTGCAAGGAAAATTATAGCCAGGCAGTGGATAAGACCCATTCCCCCTAGCTTCAGTGACTGGAAAATAGATATGAATAACACGCCGCCCTACAAGAAGTTCATATACATCAACAGAGGTTGCCCAGATAAGTACAACAAAATTTGGGACAGGTAGCTTGCGTCCGGACACATGTACTGGTGGTTCATAGTCATAACCCCTCCCAGCGAGGAACCTCATGATTAGCATAGACAGAAGGTTTCCACCCAACTAAGATTTGTTGAGCATCTGGTTTAATTTGTATGAGTTCCTGACTTGCTGTATTTACATGTACATGAGGCACATATCCTTCTATGCATTTCCACAGTATTGCCTTATAACCTGCAGAAATATGTTTAACCACTTCCCGCCCGGCCTATGGCCGATTTACGTCCGGGAAGTGGTTATGAAATCCTGACAGGACGTTCTAGAACGTCCTGCAGGATTTCATGCCGCGCGCGCCCGTGGGGGCGCGCATCGCGGCGATCGGTGATGCGGGGTGTCAGTCTGACACCCTGCATCTCCGATCTCGGTAAAGAGCCTCCGGCGGAGACTCTTTACCACGTGATCAGCCGTGTCCAACCACGGCTGATCACGATGTAAACAGGAAGAGCCGTTGATGGCTCTTCCTCACTCGCGTCTGAAAGACGCGAGTAGAGGATAGCCGATCGGCGGCTCTCCTGACAGGGGGGGTAAGCGCTGATTGTTTATCAGCGCAGCCCCCCCTCGGATCGCCACACTGGACCACCAGGGATGCCCACCCTGGAGCACCAGGGTGGGCAAAAAAAAAAAGAAAGCCAAAAAAAAAAGTCTAAAAAATAAATAAAAAAAAAAGCATAAAGAAAAAAGATGCCAGTCAGTGCCCACAAATGGGCACTGACTGGCAACAATTAGTGCTGCCACCCCAGTGTCCATCAGCGCCACCCCAGTGTCCATCAGCGCCACCCCAGTGTCCATCAGCGCCACCCCAGTGTCCATCAGTGCCACCCCACAGTGCCCATCCATGCCCAGTGCCCACCTAGCAGTGCCCATCTGTGCCACCCATAAGTATCCATCTGTGCCGCCCATGAGTGCCCATCTGTGCCGCCCATGAGTGCCCATCAGTGCCGCCTATGTGTGCCCATCAGTGCCGCCTATGTGTGCCCATCAGTGCCGCCTATGTGTGCCCATCAGTGCCGCCTATGTGTGCCCATCAGTGTCGCATACCAGCGCCGCCAATCAGTGCCACCTCATCTGTGCCCGTCAGTACTACCTCATCGATGTCCATCAGTGCCATCTCATCGGTGCCCATTAGTGCCGCCATATCAGTGCCCGTAATTGAAAGAGAAAACTTATTTACAAAAAAATTAACAGAAAAAAATAAAAACTTAGTTTTTTTTTCCAAATTTTCAGCCTTTTTTTAGTTGTTGCGCAAAAAAAAAAATCGCAGAGGTGATCAAATACGACCAAAAGAAAGCTCTATTTGTGGGGAAAAAAGGACGCCAATTTTGTTTGGGTACAATGTAGCATGACCGCGCAATTGCCATTCAAAGTGCGACAGTGCTGAAAGCTGAAAATTGGCTTGGGCGGGAAGCTGCGTAAGTACCTGGTATGGAAGTGGTTAACCACTTCAAGACCTTAGGTGTTTTTCAGATTTGGTGTTTGCAAGACTAAAACAGTTTTTTCTGCTAGAAAATTACTTAAAACCCCCAAACATTATATATATGTTTTTTCTAACACCCTAGAGAATAAAATGGTGGTCATTCCAATACTTTTTGTCACACCGTATTTGCGCAGCGGTCTTACAAGCGCACTTTTTTTGGAAAAAAATCACTTTTTTGAATTAAAAAATAAGACAACAATAAATTTGGCCCAATTTTTTTATATATTGTGAAAGATAATGTTACGCCGAGTAAAATGATACCCAACATGTTACGCTTAAAAATTGCGCCCGCTCGTGGCATGGCGTCAAACTTTTACCCTTAAAAATCTCGATAGGCGATGTTTAAAACATTCTAGAGGTTGCATTTTTGGAGCTACAGTGTAGGCCTAGGGCTAGAATTATTGCTCTCGCTCGAACGATCACGGCGATACCTCACTTGTGTGATTTGAACACCGTTTTCATATGCGGGCGCTACTCGCGTATGCTTCTGCGCGCGAGCTCGTCAGGACGGGGCGCTTTAAAAAATTTTTTTTTTTGTTTTCTTATTTATTTTATTACTTTTTACACTGAAAAAAAAATTGATCACTTTTATTCCTATTATAAGGAATGTAAACATCCCTTGTAATATAAAAAAGCATGACAGGTCCACTTAAATATGAGATCTGGGGTCAAAAAGACCTCAGATCTCATATTTAGACTAAAATGCAAAAAAAATATTTGAAACTGTCATTTTTTTCAAATGACCAAAAAAAAAATTGTCTCTTTAAGACAAGACAAGAGGCGGAAGTGACGTTTTGACGTCACTTCCGCCCAGCAGAGCTATGCGGACGGGTGAAGGAGATTTTTCCTTCAGTCTCGTCCCCGCTCAGCTGCCGAACAGTCCCGATCTCCTCCGCCGCTACCGACGCCTCCGGTAAGCGGCGGATGGCGCGGGAGAGCGGCGGGAGGGGGGGGCCCCTCTCCCGCCACCGATAACGGCGATCTCGCGGCGAATCTGCCGCGGAGACCGCCGTTATCGTGTACCAGACCGCGCACACTAAAGATCGATACCTCGGTTGTGGCAGCAGCTGCTGCCGTTACCGATATATCAATCTTTAAAAAAAGGACGTACATCGTCGTGCGCAGGTCTGGAAGTGGTTAAACTGTAAATTGTTCAATAAAAGCTTTAAATACAAAAAAAAAAGTGGCACGCTCGTGTAATAATTGTCCACATACAAGTGGTACCCCTTTCCGAATAAGGGTGACACCAAGTCCTACATTATCTTAGCAGCGCTCTCTATGTAGTCTGGGCAGTCCTCCCGCTCTACGTATCCATCTCTTCCCTCGTAAACATAAATATAAGCATGTATAGCCTGTGGCCCTATCACAGAGCTTGTACATATTGACCCCATATCTGGCATGCTTGCTGGGAAGATACTGTTTGAATGACAAGCGGCCGGAAAACTTAATCCGGGACTCGTCAACGCAGTCAACTTGATTAAGAGTAAACAAGGCTGCAAACTGTTGGTTGAAGTGGTTTATGAGGGGCCGAATTTTGTAGAGCCGATCGTATCAAGGGTCACCCCGAGGGCGAGTTCATTATCATTGAAATGCACGAACCGCAAGATCTGCTTGTGTCCTGCTCATGGAGGCAGAGAACACGGGCAAAAGGTGAATTGGGTCAGTGGACCTCAACTCTCTTTTTAACTGTGCCCATAAGGAGGGATAGGCCCAGGAAGGTCTTAAATTCGGAAACCGTAATAGGTTTCCAATCTCTGGCAAGGGTAAACTGGGGATTAGTGGCGATGAATTGACCAGCATACAAATTACTTTGGTCCACAATAGATCTATAGAGATCTTCAGTGAAAAACGGCATGTAAAAATTATGTAAAATCAACTGTTAATACCTGAATTCCGGGTTGGCCAGTGAATGGGGGAAGTACGGTTGCTGCGGAAGTGGTGGGCTCCCTATTCGGATTGGAAAATGTAGCAGGAAGGGCACTATGGGCTCGACAGCTTGTCTGTTTTTTTGGTGGCTGCAGGACCATAGTTGTGCTAGCCACCTAACCAGCTTCAAGTGCACTTATGGGACTCGCCACGTGATACTGCAGTGCTGGTTTGACTACGACCAGGATGTACTAGGCCGCTGATGCTTGCCAGTTCACCAGAAGGATGAGCGGCACTAGTACTGGCTCTCTGCTCCATGCGAGAGCTATGCGGTTCTTGCACCTCAACGGCAGAAGAACGGGGTTGGGTACGCCTGACTTTGGCAAAGACCACAACTCCGTAGTCAGAGCTATCTGTCAGGGTGCCACTGCTGTCTACCAGATCATATTCTGAGCCTGAATCTGACAGATGGGTGACTTCCCCCTTCACTATCTGTCATGCTCAGAAACGTGTAGGCCTCTTTACTGGTGTACCTTCGATTTGAGATTTTGGCCTCTAAATTTACTGGTACACTAGTGAGACTCAAAGGAAAAAGAGCTCCTGACTGTCAGCGACTGATTCAAACGATACCAAAAAAACTGTTGGCGTTCGCAGGGATCAGGCCTGACTCTGTGAATGCTGCAGTTATGTGTTTAGTAAGTGACCGTGATCGATCCTGCACTTGGCTGGGCGGAGGGACTAAACGCAGGTGCAACAGGTATCTGGGCTGATCCCGCTAACACTGCATTTTTGGGACAATAGTATAGATCTGGTCTGATATTGGTCCGTTCAGACACTATACTACTAAGGGAGGTGTATGGTGCGTGCGTGGGTGTTGGCGCTACTGGCACTAATCTGATGCTGCATGGGGTGACACAGGCCCTATCTGACGCTAAAACCTAACTAATATCAGCCGGGTGGTCAGGGGGTTAAACCTTTATTAGGTAATATACGGCGGGTACCCTGATGCTAAAAAAATAACTAACTAATGTCACCTGTGATGGGGTGATCAAGGGGTTAAACCTTGGGGGGGGGGGTGGGTTACCCTAAAGCTACCTGGGCCTACCACTAATTGCCCTAACGCTGATTGGTGTCACAAATGACTCCAGTACAGTGATCAGTTCAAAATATGACAACTGCACTGGGTGACACAGTGACAGGGAGTGAAGGGGGTTAACTGGGGGGGGGGGGGGGGATCGGGGGGTGACAAGTGTACTGGTGTAGTGTTGGTGAAACTCACAGTAAGGTGTTATCTCTCCTCTCTCTGGAACTAAAGACTTGAGACGGGTGGAGATTCACCTTCCAGCAGGATAACGACCCTAAACATACAGCCAGAGCTACAATGGAATGGCTTGGATCAAAGTATATTCATGTGTTAGAATGGTCCAGACCTAGATTCAACTGGGAATCTGTGACAAAACTTGATAATTTGACATTCAGAAGCTCTCCATCCAATCTGACAGAGCTTGAGTTATTTTGCAAGAAGAATGGGAAAAAATGTCACTCTCTCTAGATGTGCAAAGCTGGTAGAGACATCCCCAAAAAGACTTGCAGCTGTAATTGCAGCGAAAGGTGATTCTACAAAGTATTGACTCAGGGGGGCTGAATACAAAAGAGCGCCACCATTTTTGCATATTTATTTGTAAAAAAAAATTGAAAATCATTTATAATTTTCCTTCCATTTACGAATTATGTGCCACTTTGTGTTGGTCTATCACATAGAATCCCAATATAATACATTCAGTTTTTGGTTGTAACATGACAAAATTTGGAAAATTTCAAGGGGTATGAATACTTTTTTTTTTTAGGGCACTGTACATGATGCCTTGACTTTGGCCCCGATTGATCTCTGCCTTTTACCATTCAACTGTCAAATTCCAGAAACCCAGTGGACAGAGGCTCTGGCATTTTTCTTCATCTAAAGATGTAGGCAGGGCCAAATAATGACTTTTTTAGAAGTTGAGGCCTCATATACTCCCAGGATCTAAGGAACCCTGCAGGGACACGCACATCGAATTGAAAGACTAATGCTGGCCATACACTATACGAAAAATCGTTCAAATCCATTTTTTGGCCGTGAGAGCAAACAGTGCCATTATGTAATGACAGATTTAAATTGTTCAATGGGAGGGAGAAAAGGTTACCGCTCTGGGCAGGTGTGTTGTAGGTAACAGTGGAAGCAGCAGATGCCGGCTCAGCATGTAGTAATGAAGAAAGGGAATCTGGACAGTTGCTCTCTGATACAAACGCCTTTATTGTATAAAATAACAAATTCATACAGCAGCAGGGTTCAAGAAAAAATCTGACGCGTTTCACACTCTTTAGTGCCTAATCATAGCTACTAAATTCGTTCAATGGACATAAATTAATATATTTGTGTTCATTTTTTTCACATATACCTAGTGCAAACAGTTTGGACGGGAAACGCATTAACCTTTTTAATTTATCGTTCATTCGTCAGAAAAATTCCAAACTTGTCATTAAGTGTTTATTTTTTTTTGCCCATTAACTGCCTGAAAAAATGAACAAACTGTCTAAATGACTTTAGGACTATTTTACGTATAGTGTATGGCCAGCATAACTCCGGTACTAGCAGGGTGCCACCACTTTAGCACTTTTGTTACCTACATTTTTGCTTGATTGGTTTTATGTTGAAATATATGTCAAAGTGAAGTCTGTGTACCACTCCCTATAGGTGTTTTAAGTTGGTTTAGAATAGTAATAAATAAACCGCTGCAACTTAAATGTGAGATGCACACAATGTAACAAATAAAATAAGCTGCGCTGTAAAATTAATAATAAAAAAATATATATGTGACACATAAATCGTAAAAACAATCATTAAGACTGAAAACTTTCCTCCTAGGTCTAGAATGATGTGACAAAGCAGACTAGTAGACCCGGATGGTATATGTGAATCGCATGAATACAGGATGAATTCCCTTCCCAGTGTCCAAATCGCTATTGTTAATGGAAACAGAAATAAATGGGTTCCACACCATACATGGCTCCAGAACACAGTTGTGAAGAATTCTTCAAAAAGCTAATCCAGGGTGACTTCAAACCAATAAACACCAAGGAAGAAGTCATGGGATATGATAGAAAAAAATCCTCCACCGTTTACATCAGCGCCACTTACCAGCTATGCTGATCTCTTATTAAGGAGATCGCATCCGCTTGTGGCTATTACCCCAGCCCTGGGTCTCTATGGTAAACGGCAGACACTCCTGAGTCCTCTGCGCCAGAAATCCTCGGTGTTGTCAGCAATTAATAGTTCCCCATGTTAGATTAAACTCTGACAACTTGCACCTACAGGTAAGCCTAGATTAAGGCTTACCTGTAGGTGCAAGAAATATCTCCTTAACCTTCACGGTTAAGGAGATATTTGCAGAAAACTCTGCACCAATATCTATGGTGCATGCGCGCCGTAGATGACGGCGCAGGCGCACTGAGTGTCCCGGTTTTATGAATGGGATCATGCAGGTCTGGCACATGCGTGGGAGTGACGTCATCGCCACTGCGGCCAGTCACAGCGCCAGAGCGGCGATACACAGAAGACACTATTAGGCAACATGGCGGAGGGGAACAAGGAGCTCTTCGGGGGCTTCGATCTCCGGTAAGTCATTCATAATGAGCTAGTATGCTATGCATACTAGCTCATTATGCCTTTCTTTTGCAGGGTTAAAAAAAAAGGGTTGACTTCCTCTTTTAACCGGTTAACGCCCGCCGCATGTATATGTACGTCCACAGAATGGCACGTACAGACATATGGGCGTACATGTACGTCCCCGCCTTTCCCGGGGTCGGGGGTCCGATCAGGACCCCCCCCCCCCGGTACATGTGGCGGTCGGAAACCCGCGGGGAGCGATCCGGGACGAGGGCGCGGCTATTCGTTTCTAGCTGCCCCCCTCGCAATCGCTCCCCGGAGCTGAAGAGCGGGGAGAGCCGTATGTAAACATGGCTTCCCCGTGCTTCACTGTGGCGGCTGCATCCCTTTTATAGGGAGACTCGATCGATGACGTCAGACCTACAGCCACACCCCCCTACAGTTGTAAACACACACTAGGTGAACCCTAACTCCTTCAGCGCCCCCTGTGGTTAACTCCTAAACTGCAACTGTCATTTTCACAATAAACCACAAATGACAATGGTCCCAAAAATGTGTCCGAAGTGTCTGCCATAATGTCGCAGTCACAAAAAAAATCGCTGATCGCCGCCATTAGTAGTAAAAAAAAAAAAATACTAAAACTATCCCCTATTTTGTAAAAGCTATAAATTTTGCGCAAACCAATCGATAAACGCTTATTGCGATTTTTTTTTTATTTTTTTTACCAAAAATAGGTAGAATACGTATCGGCCTAAACTGAGGGAAAAAAAATGTATATTTGTTTTTGGGGGATATTTATTATAGCAAAAAGTAAAAAAATATTGAATTTTTTTTTCAAAATTGTCGCTCTATTTTTGTTTATAGCGCAAAAAATAAAAACCGCAGAGGTGATCAAATATCAAAAGAAAGCTCTATTTGTGGGAAAAAAAAGGACGTCAATTTTGTTTGGGAGCCACGTCGCACGACCGCGCAATTGTCTGTTAAAGCGACGCAGTGCCGAATCGCAAAACCTGGTCTGGGCCTTTAGCTGCATAAAGGTCCGGGGCTTAAGTGGTTGAAAAAAAAAAAAAAGCTACCATAGTGTAATATTGTATAAAATGTATTAGTAAAAACAAAGATGTACACTTACAATTGGGTAGTAGAATAAAAGCGTGTCAATTATATTCAAGCTGGCCGACTCTCGATATCAGCCCGTTCCTTCCGGGACTTTGCGTTGTTCGCTCCTCCTTGAGCACGCTCCATAATAAGAGATCAACGTAGCCGGTAAGCGGCACTGATGTAAATGGTGGAGGATCTTTTTCTACCATATCCCGTCACTTCTTCCTTGGTGTTTATTGGTTCGAAGTCACCCTGGATTAGCTTCTTGAAGAATTTTTTGGAACTGTGTTCTGGAGCTTTGTATGGTGTGGAACCCATTTATTTCTGTTTTTATTAACAATAGTGATATGGACACTGGGAAGGGAATTCGTCCTGTTTTTCATGCGATTCACATATACCATCCGGGTCTACTAGTCTGCTTTGCCACATCATTCTAGACCTAGGAGGAAGTTTTCAATTTTCACTGATTTTGTTTTTATTATAAATATTTTTTATTAATTTTACAGCGCAGCTTATTTTATTTATTATGTTGGAATATAGCAAAAATTGTGAGGTGAAACTGTCAGAAAATATGTTCAATTTTAACTTAACGCTGAAGGCCTTTCACTTTACGCGTTGCCCTGTTTCCGTCATGTTTTGTTTTCAGACCATCCAGCAGAGGGCAGTCTATAGCTAAAAATGACATGACGGTTAAGCAGGTACTGCTAAACAAGCAACGTGTTCAACAAAATTTACATATGTAGTATATGTTTTAGTTTTATTTACACGTTGCAAACATATAATTGTTAATCATTTTTTTGTTTTGGCTTTTGCTGTGTTTTTAAGGATTTCTTATTCACTTTGCTTTTGTAGTGAACTGTAGTATGATAGTGTTGTCTGCCTTTGTCATCTCTTTAATGTAAGAGGTTGGCTAGTGATGCTCTAATCTGAGATGGGATAGCTGTCTGGCCAGTGGTTCATGTCATCCTACTGTGAAAATAAGTTTGAATACTGAATGGTCTCCTAGCATTGAAAGGTTTTACTGGGGTATGCCATAGCGATAAAGCAGGAAAAGCTGACATTTTGTTGTTAAAGGATATAAAATAACTAAACGCAGCAGTTTAGTTTAGTTTTTACAAAATTATTTAAAGAATATGATTTTAGTTTTTGTGGCACAGAAACAGTAAAACACAAACTGCATCTTCATCCATGTCAGAACATGAGTCAATGACAATCGCGATTTTGATTCTTTAACGATTAACCGTGCAGCTCTACCTGGAGTATATTTTTTTTTTTTTAGTAAATGGGTCTGTTAGGGTATCTACCATTGACTGATCCTCGGTAGTGCCATGCGTGTAACATAGTTGAGTAGATGAGTAAGACCCTGTGTTTTGGAGGGAAAGGTTGGAAATATTGTATAGATCAGTGTAAAAAATGCTGAAGCTATCGCTTCGGACAATTCTAGTATGCGCTGTTTAGAACAGCGGAGTTACTCCCAAACTTTGTCTCGTATCGATCCGGCTAAAATTATACTGTCTTTGTTCTTGAGTTTGTACATGGTATTCGCCAAGCTATCTTTGTGGCGTAAGTATTCTTTACGCTTCTGTTTCAAAATCTGAAATGACCCTGCCTATCCTAAATGTTTATGCTGAAGCTCTAGAATGTGAATCTCACTTCAGAGTCTGGTAATATCCTCTGACCGTTTTTTTTTTCAGGTGCATTCCTTGAGCTGTGAGGGTTCTCTAATTACACATTTTAGGGCCTCCCATTTTATCATGGATGCAGTTGTGTGGGAGGCCTGGTCAGACCGGAATTAGGAAGCCATTCATAATACAGCCGCTATAGTTAGTACATCTTTGACCAGACCCTCATTGCTTCTTGGAGGCTTAAACAGTGGAAGTTGTATGGTGAAAATTGAAAAGTGATCCAACCAGCATTGGGATCTGATGGAAGCCTGGGGTGCCAGCTCAATAAGCATTGGCAGACTTAGAGTATGTAAATTCTGCTATAAGTAGAATGTGTTAAGGAATGGCAGGTATAGTCTTAAAGGTGTAGCACTCTCAACACAAGTTGGTGTTCACGGAGTCTGTTTTAGGCTGTTTATTTAGGAATAAGAGAGACGAACGATAATGTAATCCCTTATTCTCATCTTTGGAAAATTTAATTTACTTTTTATAAAAATAGATTATATATATATATATATATATATATATATATATATATATATATATATATATATATATATATATATATAAGATTTAGCATGAAAAACCAAAATAAAAAATAATTCTACATCCGCAGATGATGCTAAAACTTCTTCGGAGACGATGGGGGACCATCTTCCATGATAAAGTCACCAAGAAAGTTATTGACCGAGCGGAAAAAAACTGAAAAAAAAGAACTAAGTTCAGTTGTACTTTTAAAGGGGTTATAAAAGATTATTTTTTTCCCTAAATAGCTTCCTTTACCTTAGTGCAGTCCTCCTTCACTTACCTCATCCTTCCATTTTGCTTTTAAATGTTTCTTCTGAGAAATCCTCACTTCCTGTTCTTCTGTCTGTAACTCCACACAGTAATGCAAGGATTTCTCCCTGGTGTGGAGAAAGCCTCTTCAGGGGGCGAGCAGGAGGGTCAGAACGCTATCTACTTTGCAGATAAAGGAGCTGTGTGTTAGTGGGCGACACTCCTGCTCGCCCCCTCAAGAGGCTTTCTCCACACCAGGGAGAAAGCCTTGCATTACGGTGTGTGTGTGTAGTTACAGACAGAAGAACAGGAAGTGAGGATTTCTCAGAAGAAATAAGGACATTTAAAAGCAAAATGGAAGGATTAGGTAAGTGAAGGATGACTGCACTAAGGTAAAGGAAGCTATTTAGGGAAAAAAATAATCTTTTACAACCCCTTTAAAGGACATCTGTAATGAGGTTTAAAAGGGCTGCCATTGTTGCAACAGGTTATGCAACAGAATTTGGCTCTTTTCATGTGTTCGATCGGTAATATGTTTGGATTATTTTATTGTTCAGCTTCCTTTCCATATCATAAACGCTGTATATGAGATCAGGGTGATCTATTGACATGCTAGAAAATAAATTGCCTGTTTGTTGTCCTGGAGTTAGACTAAAACACGTTTGTTTAAGCTGTGATACTCCTAAAAAGGCTAGTTATATTGTTTATATTGTCTGTCTAGGCCAGGTGTCTGCAACCCGCGGCTCCGGAGCCGCATGCGGCTCTTTTGAACCTTTGCCGTGGCTCCGGGGGAACCTTTTGAGGGTAACGAGTAATCTACCTGATTACTCTTACCCTCGCAGTAACGCCGTTCCCATTACTTGGGCGGCGTTACCACAATTACATGTACCGCGCGAGGGGGGGTCATGTGGCCACAGGCCTGAGCTGGCCTGTTATTCGGTCACGGCGCATCATGCGACTGGCCACAGAGCTGGCCTGTCTGTGCTCGCGGCCCGGGTGGCACTGGCGCATGCACGCGCCTGGAGTCTCCCGCTCGCCTCAGCCTGTCACCACTCGAGAGCTCTCAGCTCAGCCGCCGTCATATCCCCCGCGGAGTCTCTGCTCCGGATCAAAGACTGTGGCCCTGTCACGACGAGTGACACAGACAGTAAGAGCACTAGAGCAGGCAGCGCAGGTGAGGACCGGCATCATGTGTGGATTGGAAGTGCCTGGGACTGGGGGGGGGGGGGGGGGAAGAGCGGCCTAGTCTAGGGCTGGAGCCAGCCTGGGCATGTGGAGGTGGAATCGTATCTGATATATTGTACAGTATTGCATTTGCTGGGCATGTGGAGGTGGAATCTGACTGCACGATCCTGTATATAGCATTAAGGTAAATGACGCAATGGTTTTGCGGCTCCCAGTTTTTTTTTTCCTTCGGAAGCAGGTCCAAGTGGCTCTTTATGTCTTAAAGTAGGGTTGTCCCGATACCGATACTAGTATCGGTATCGGGACCGATTCCGAGTATTTGCGGGAGTACTCGTACTCCCGCAAATACCACTGATACCCAAATAGAATACTTACCCCCCCCCCCCCGCCGTCGCCGTGACGCCGCATCCCCGCTGCCGCCGACTGTGTCATACGCCGGGAACATTACAGCTTTGAATAGCTGTAATGATTGGCGCCGCGCATAGACACTCCCCCTCGCTCGGGTGAACTGTCCAATCCTGAGCGAGGGGGAGTGTCTATACGCAGCGCCAATCATTACAGTGATTCAAAGTTGTAATGTTCCCGGCGTATTACACAGTCGGCGGCAGCGGGGATGCAGGCAAGTGGGACATGGCTGCATGGGACAGACGCTGGATACATGGGTGGGAGACGCTGGATACATGGGTGGGAGACGCTGGATACAAGGGGGGGAGACGCTGGATGGGGGGAGACGCTGGATACATGGGGGGGAGACGCTGGATACATGGGGGGGAGACGCTGGATGCATGGGGGGGAGACGCTGGATGCATGGGGGGGAGACGCTGGGTGCATGGGGGGGAGACGCTGGATGCATGGGGGGGAGACGCTGGATGCATGGGGGGGAGACGCTGGATGCATGGGGGGGAGACGCTGGATGCATGGGGGGGAGACGCTGGATGCATGGGGGGGAGACGCTGGCTGCATGGGGGGTGACAATGGCTGCATGGGGGGAGACAATGGCTGCATGGGGGGAGACAATGGCTGCATGGGGGGAGACAATGGCTGCATGGGGGGAGACAATGGCTGCATATGTGGGGGGACATCGCTGCATTTGGGGACACATTTAAAAAAAAGTATCGGTACTCGTACTCGGTCCTAAAAAAGTGGTATCGGGACAACCCTATCTTAAAGGTTGCAGACCCCTGGTCTAGGCCTTAGCTGCTGTGTTGATTGTGTAGAAGGATGTTTTAATTTTTTGCTGTGGGTTTTAAACTATGCTTTGCATGTAAACTGCAATGTTCTGGTCATGCATTTCCTCTACACCCACATTCCATTGTAATATTTGTAGGTGTGGGTGTTCTTTCTCTACCCTTTTAGAATTAAGCTGCCAATCCTGAGTTCATTTTTTAATGGTGTAAAATTTAGGGCTATATTTTATTCTTTCATTGCTCATCAGAAAATAAGAGCTGAGCGGTAAAAGCAAACTTTTGCATGTATTTGCAGATCTCACAAGATTCTTTCTGGATCTGGCAGTACAGCCTCCACAGAAGGCTACTGTGTGTGTGTGTGTGTGTGTGTGTGTGTGTGTGTTTGTTTGTCTATTGAAGCACAAAGATCAGATCCAGGGGGCGCTTGCAGCAAGGAAGAGTAGAAGGTTGGTTGGGGATTCCAGTAGAGGAGGTAGGGGACCATTGCACAGAGCATACAAGTATAGCTCCTATTTATTTTTATTTAATAAAGAAATAATTGGGCCTTCTTCTACAATCACTTGGAGTACGGGAGATAAGATAACTCACCACTATGAAATTTGCAGTTCATTGCTCCATGTCTGCTATGAGAATGAACCAATTAAAAAAAAAAAAAATAAGCTTCTGGTTTAAAGCCATTGGGCTATTTTGGGTTAAGCAAATGTACATGTTGATTAAAAAAAATAAAGTGGTTGTAAACCTGAGTGATGGAATTTGAGCAAAGCACATATATCTGCAGTGTTTACTTATCTTTCTCCAGTGCTCTAAGTGTTTTCTCTCTGGTGCTTCGTTCCTCTGTTATCAGCATCAGAGTCACTTCTGAGAAGTTTTTTCGACAAGTTTTCTTGTCAGGAGGGAGGAAGAGCTCAGAACAGAGCTTGTCTATTCACAACACGGTTCTTCTGCTGTGTGGAGAGGTGGGTGTTCCTTTCCTCTAATCAACTCTCGCACACGCTAACTGCAGTCTCTCCCCCTCTTTGTGCTGCTGACAGATGAAGAAAGATTTTTAGCATGATCTGCACTTTTGAAGGGGTATAGAGAGCAAAGACTGCCATAAACAAGTGATACCTAATGTAGAAGGATTTGTTTAATCTTTGTCTATCGCCTGAGGCCGTTCGATTCACTGGGTAAATCTGAGGGTTTACAACCACCTTAAAGATCAGATGATGAGTGACTAGTGATGAGCGAACAGGCAGAAATCAATTCACAGATTCATACCAGTATGAGGGCTTGTTCACACCAGGAGGTGTGCCTGCGTGTTTTTTCTTTTAAACGGGCTGATCTGTGTGCTTGAAATACGCAAAAAAAGGTGTTGGTATAATTTTTAAAATCGTACCAAAATGCGTGGTAGTGCAGTATTTATACATTTTAGCATTTGCTGAAAGCATGGGGTGACATTAGGAATAATTGGTACCCGCACATGTCTGCAGAATGCATCCTTTTCCTGTGTGGTTTAAAAACGCGTGATTATTTACACGTTGCACAGTGCACAAGGCCCTAAAAAAAGGCAATTACTCACTACAATGATGTAAGATCATTCTGTTCTACTCGGACTGCATTCCAACCTTCTCTTATAAAAACATATTGGATGCATGCAATACGGACTAATAATGCATCCAGGATTTGGCCAGTTTGTCCACCAGCCCAAACATCTTGCTGATGCATTTGTGAGTCGTTTTTCATATGCCCTCACATCCTAAAATATACCAACATCTTGTCCCCCAAAAAAGGGGAGATTTATCGAAATCTGGAAAACCTTTATAGAATAAAAGGGGCCATGGACATCCAGCCCTCTCTCCCAAATAGATTATTTAAAGCAGAGTTTCTCAACTGGTGTGTCCTACTCAGGAGGGGCCATGGCAAAAAAAAAAGGAATTGCCTGTAGAGCCCCATCAATGTGTGTTCTGCAAATGACTTAATGCCCGCATAGGAGACAGAAGGGAAACCGCACAGCCTGTACCTCCTTCCGGCTCTCTCCTTTTCTCTGTTGCCATCTGTACTCCTGCCGGAAACCCAGAAAGCTGTGCCGGCTACTCGCTCGAGTCCTACCAACCAATGATGTAATCAGTTGCTAAGGTTGCAGCTAGACACATGGCTGGCACAGCTTTTTGGGTTTCCAACAGGAGGCTGATAGAGCAAGAAGGTGCAGGCTCTGCTCTCTCCCTCCTGTCTGCATATAGGAGTTAAAGGGGTTGTAAAGGTTTGGTTTTATTTTCTAAATAGGTTTCTTTAAGATAGTGCATTGTTGGTTCACTTACCTTTTCCTTCAAATTCTGTTCTAAATGTTTTTTTTTTATGTCATCTCCTGTATACAGAGAAGAGGGAGAGGAGATGGGGAGGGGAGCTGGAAAACACAGCTCAAATGTGGCAAGAGCGGGGATTTATGCTAGCAGGGGGGGAATTTGGGGAAAGAAGATTTACAATCTATATAGACCACTGAACTGTCTCGCAAACTACATTTTTTTTCTTATCTTGTTTGTGCAAAAATGGGAGTCAGTCAACCTCTTACTAGCTTAACTATTTATCATTAACTGACAATACTTGTTAAATAATCTAATATATCTGATTTGAAGCACAAATTGACGTTGGGCTAGACTACATACCTGTCTATACTTTTGTGCCCGTAGTGTAGATCCTAGATGTTATTTTCACAGAAATTATATATATATATATATATATATATATATATATATATATATATATATATATATATATATATATATATATATATATATATTAAAAATTCTATATATAAAAATTCTATATATATATTATAATTTTTTTTATCTCTTAAAATAAATATATTTTAGCATTATTAAAGCTATTGTCGCTTTGTGAAAGCATTTTGAGTAGTGTGATTAATACTGTTGACACTCTGTTTTAATCAGATGGATAGCTCAACAGCCTGGTACTGGGTCTAGAATAAGAAGTGGCCTCCAACTCATTTCCTGAGGAAGGGAAAGTTTGCGTCTCCTCTAAATTGCAAATTTAACATAATAATGCCCATGACGATTAGTTCCAGGGTCCTGATGATTGACCTTCATATATTTGAACTGGCCTTCTTGTTCATAGCTAATAGAAAATGCGCATTGTGCCTCATGAAATGTGGTTTTCATTATTTCTTTGTTGCAAATCAAATGTGTTATATGAGCTATAGTCTGTGGGGCAGATCCACATACATCTGCGTGGGCGCAGCGTATGAGAGATACGCTACGCCGCTGTAACTTACTTTGCTATTCTTTGAATCCTGAAAGAATTTGCAGCGTAGGGCATCTCTCGCGCCGTAAGGGCGCGGAATTCAAATGCGGTGAGTAGGGGGCGTGTTTCATTTAAATGAAGCGCATCCCCGCGCCGAACGAACTGCGTATGCCCCGTCCGTCGAAACTCCCAGGGTGCATTGCTCCAAATGACGTCACAAGGACGTCATTGTTTTCGACGTGAACGTAAATGGCGTCCAGCCCCATTCACGGACGACTTGCGCAAACGACGTAAAAATTTCAAAATTATACGCGGGAACAACGGCCATACTTAACATTGAGTACGCCACCAGATAGCAGCTTTAATTATAAGCCGGAAAAAGCCGAACGGAAACAACGTAAAAGAATGCGACGGCCGCTCGTACGTTCGTGGATCGTCGGAAATAGCTAATTTGCATACTCGACGCGGATTACGACGGGAACGCCACTTAGCGGACGTCGAAAAAAAGCATCTAAGATCCGAAGGCGTGCGAAGACGTACGCCTGTCGGATTTAACCCAGATGCCGTTGTATCTTGTTTTGAGGATTCAAAACAAAGATACGACAACATGGCCCTCGTCACAGGATAAAGATTTTTGGCCTCTTTCAGATGGTCTCGTCCGCTGAGCGGAATCCGCTTTCTCAGCAGGGGATCACTCCACTGAGCAGGCAGATGACTGGTCCTATGCAAAGCAGACACAGACATGGTCCCGCTCTTTTTTTTTTTTTTGCAGTCTTTTTCCTTTCAATCCACTGGAAGGATGGGGAATAGGACCACTATCCATCTTTTTGGCGGACAGGATCAAATCAATTGGCGTCGGGTGTCGGCGAACATGTGTACACCGACATCCGCCGCTCCATAGAGACTGGAGGGTCTGGTCAGGTCCGCCTAAACAGCAAAAAAAAAAAAGCTGATCGGACAGCCCGTGTGAAAGGGGCTTTCATAAATAAAAGCTGATCATTGTAAGCACCCCTGTCGGTGGTAAATGGTTTGTCTCGACCCTTTAACTAATAAACCTGCAGAAGAGCTTGTTCTATTTAAAAAGCCGATTTAGTGGCCAGGTCACCAGGTGAGAATAAAAAGTGAGTCTAAAAAAAGGAAACTAATGCAGCCTTCACATCTAAGAATTGGTAAGCTGCAATATAATGTTTAATACCGCTTCAACGTTTTTGCTCCCCCTTCTTTTTTTCTTTTTTTATTATATGAAGTACATTTATTATTTAAAAAGGTATAGGTCCTTTTTAGAAGGTGTGGACATTTCTGAGTTGTCACAATAAACAAATAAAGACCTTAGGATGGCTATATTCGGGTAGGTTTCTAATTTTTGTTCTCGGTTACATACCCATATTCCTGTATAGCTATCTTTCATGGCTTAGTCACACTCGATCAGTTGCGGTGTATCGACGTGAGTTACTTCACATGTTAACGTTAATGCAGCCAATTGATTATGAATGGGCTGCTAACAAGCTACGAAATGCATGTGACTTTTTTTAAGCAGTGCAGCACACCATAATGCATAGAATGTGTGTATTTGTTACACTTTTGAAGTCTATAAACCGACATGTGGACAGAGAGCAGAATGGCAAATGCAGCCAAGGTAAGGGATACTAAGCTAGCCAGCAGCTCTGTTTCACTGTATCCCTTACGTAGGTGACAGCAAATAGCTTAAAGGCTAAAGCAAAGCTATTCCAAGATTGTTAAAAGCTCCAAAAATACTTTTACAACAGATTTCTGTACACCAGGGATGCTCAACCTGTGACCCTCAGAGCCCTCTGATGTGGCCCTCGACCTCAAACTGGGAAGTGCACTTCTTTTATATCTTGCAGATATTTGAATGCAGGAGTTTTGGTGCACTTTCAGAAAGTGTACCACATTCGCAAGATATGATAAGTCTAAGGCAAGTCACAGGAGCAAGAGCTGCACCCATAGTGTGGGTAAACTGCAGAGCATCAGTATGAAAGAAGCATTATGGGGGCTCAGGACCGTAAGGGCTAATTTTTATATTTTGTGGTTTGGTGGGCGGTAAAGCCTTTTAGTTGAGATGTGTTTTTATCACACACCCACAAGCACTGATTTAGCATCGGGTGTAGCAATGGCTCCCATGCTCCAGGGGCCCATCATACAGCCTCCCTGTCGCATTGTGTTTTTTACACCTGGACAGGAACAGATTTTCTCTCCCTCCCTCTTCCTCCGTCCCTCCCTCCCTCCCTCTTCCTCCGTCCCTCCTTGTTCCTCCGTCCCTCCTTGTTCCTCCGTCCCTCCTTGTTCCTCCGTCCCTCCTTGTTCCTCCGTCCCTCCTTGTTCCTCCGTCCCTCCTTGTTCCTCCGTCCCTCCTTGTTCTTCCCTCTCTCTTCGTTCGTTCGTTCGTTCGTTCGTCCGTCCGTCCGTCCGTCCGTCCGTCCTTCCGTCCGTCCGTCCCTCCTTGTTCCTTCCTCCCTCCCTCCCTCTTCCTCCGTTCCTCTCTTCCTCCGTTCCTCCCTCCCTCTTCCTCTGTTCCTTCCTTCCTTCCTTCCTTCCTTCCTTCCATCCATCCATCCATCCATCCCTCTTCCTCCGTCCCTCTTCGTTCCTCCCTCTCTCCCTCTTCCTCCGTCCCTCCTTGTTCCTCCCTCTCTCCCTCTTCCTCCGTCCCTCCTTGTTCCTCCCTCTCTCCCTCTTCCTCCGTCCCTCCTTGTTCCTCCCTCCCTCTCTCTTCCTCCCTCTCTCTTCCTCCCTCCCTCCTTGTTCCTCCCTCTCTCCCTCTTCCTCCCTCCCTCCCTCCTTGTTCCTCCCTCTCTCCCTCTTCCTCCCTCCCTCCCTCCTTGTTCCTCCCTCTCTCCCTCTTCCTCCCTCTCTCCCTCTCCCTCCCTCCCTCCCTCCTTGTTCCTCCCTCTCTCCCTCTTCCTCCCTCCCTCCCTCCTTGTTCCTCCCTCTCTCCCTCTTCCTCCCTCCCTCCCTCCTTGTTCCTTCCTCTCTCCCTCTTCCTCCCTCCCTCCCTCCTTGTTCCTCCCTCTCTCCCTCTTCCTCCCTCCCTCCCTCCCTCCCTCCTTGTTCCTCCCTCTCTCCCTCTTCCTCCCTCCCTCCTTGTTCCTCCCTCTCTCCCTCTTCCTCCCTCCCTCCCTCCTTGTTCCTCCCTCTCTCCCTCTTCCTCCCTCCCTCCCTCCCTCCCTCCTTGTTCCTCCCTCTCTCCCTCTTCCTCCCTCCCTCCCTCCCTCCTTGTTCCTCCCTCTCTCCCTCTTCCTTCCTCCCTCCCTCCCTCCCTCCCTCCCTCCTTGTTCCTCCCTCCCTCTCTCCCTCTTCCTCCCTCCCTCCCTCCCTCCCTCCCTCCTTGTTCCTCCCTCTCTCCCTCTCTCCCTCTTCCTCCCTCCCTCCCTCCTTGTTCCTCCCTCTCTCCCTCTTCCTCCCTCCCTCCCTCTTCCTCCCTCCCTCCCTCCTTGTTCCTCCCTCTCTCCCTCTTCCTCCCTCCCTCCTTGTTCCTCCCTCTCTCCCTCTTCCTCCCTCCCTCCTTGTTCCTCCCTCTCTCCCTCTTCCTCCCTCCCTCCTTGTTCCTCCCTCTCTCCCTCTTCCTCCCTCCCTCCTTGTTCCTCCCTCTCTCCCTCTTCCTCCCTCCCTCCCTCTTCCTCCCTCCCTCCTTGTTCCTCCCTCTCTCCCTCTTCCTCCGTCCCTCTTCGTTCCTCCCTCTTTGCTCCTCCGTCCCTCTTTGCTCCTCCGTCCCTCTTTGCTCCTCCGTCCCTCTTTGCTCCTCCGTCCCTCTTTGCTCCTCCGTCCCTCTTTGCTCCTCCGTCCCTCTTTGCTCCTCCGTCCCTCTTTGCTCCTCCGTCCCTCTTTGCTCCTCCGTCCCTCTTTGCTCCTCCGTCCCTCTTTGCTCCTCCGTCCCTCTTTGCTCCTCCGTCCCTCCATCCCTCTTCGTTCCTTCCTCCATCTCTCCTTGTTCCTCCTTTTTCCTCCCTCTTTTCTTTTTCTTTTCTTTTTTGAGGAAAGTGTTCATTATGCTATATAAAATAATAAAAAACAAAACAATTGGGAGTTCTGAACTATTTAGTTTCATTGTGACCGGAGATATATATATATATATATATATATATATATATATATATATATATATATATATATATATATATATATATATATATATATATATATATATATATATATATATATATATATATATATATATATATATATATATATATATATATATATATATATTAACAGTACAAAAAGAGCAGGGGTTTCAATTTTATTTTTTCTTGGTTTTCTTTCATTGGTTAATTTTCCAGAATGGTTCACTGGTTCTTAAAAAAACAATTTCCTGCTGAAGTTTCTAGTTTGTCTTTACCCCCAGTCATGTACACACGTCATAGGGCTGTTCTAGGCGGTGGCCACTTCATTTGCCGTATGCTTTGGATTATTAAAGGAAATTCAATCCGACCACCGAGAGAACATACAAACTCCATGCAGCTGGACTCTGCATATTAAGAATACTAACTACTAAACCACTGTGCTGTATTTAAAAAAAAAAAAAAAAAAATGGTTTCTTTTAAAGTAAAAGCTGGCATTTTTTTCTGACACAGGTTAATAAAAACTCTTCTCCTTTTTAGAATGTTTGGGAATCATTAAATACAGCTTGATATATTTTCGTTTAAATGTTCTAGACCAAAGTTCATTTTCTGAGTTGTTGCTGACAGAAGTTATTGACTAGGCTAATTGGTACGTTTGTGCTGCTATTTTAGTTTTATTGCAAGAGTAAGCATGGAGGGGGAATTTGACAATACCTGGTGAAATTCCAAACATAGGGGTCAACTAAGACTTGTAAACTATTTATTTGTGGGAAGTTTACAACCCTTTTTTTGCCACCGTCTGATGCTTACACTACAAAATTTCACCACATTCTTCTTTGCTCCGATTTCTCAGATTAGGAAAAGTCACTCGTAAATTGGGATGAACTTTTTTTTCTTTTCCCAAGTCTTTTTGTTCTATAAATGTAACAAGCAATTCTGTAAAGTGCAGTACCTTCTTGCATCCAATCAGAATTTAAGTTGGCCATACATGAATCGAAATTCAGCCGATTCAGCAGGGACTAGCCGAATTTCGATCCATGTATGGGCTAGCTGGTTGTTCACAAGTTGATCTATCAATTTTCCTTTTATGTATAACCAGCCTGTTGGTTTTTTTCCATACGATTGATGCCACCGGTTATAGCCTGGTCATTGTCTTCTGCTGGTGGGGAAGGCTGCCCATCAGCAGAGTACAGTAGCACAACTGCAGTAATTCCCTTATCTACATCAAATGTGTAGATGGGGGAATCTGCACATTTTTTATTTTTATTTTTTTCATTCAACCCACTGGCTACCCTTACTTATTTTTAATTTAGTTATATGTATTTAAAGTGCACCAAATCAAGGATGCTGCTTATCAGTTTCCGGAATTTTTCTGAATGAAAAACGCTTCTTTTAAAGTGGCTTTCCACCCAGAAATGGAACTTCCGCTGTTCGGATACCCCCCCCACCCCTCCGGTCAAATCCAGGTATCTGCTCCCACGTCCCAGGAAAATCACTGCACATCGTGTGGCGATCTACACAATGTCTGGCAAATCCTGGGAGACGCACAGGTCCCAGAAGATAGCCGGGGCCAATCGGCACGTGCAGCACGACTCTCGCATGCGTGGTAAGGAACCAGGAGTGAGGCCGTAAGTTTCCCTTATCGGGAATGGCGGCGGCAGCACCCAGTAGCCGATCCGAAGATCGGCTGGGGTGCCAACATCACAGGCTCCCTGGACAGGTAAGTGTCCTTATAATAAAAGTCAGCAGCTACAGTATTTGTAACTGTTGACTTTATTTTTCTTTCGGCCAGCAGAACTCCGCTTTAAATGGTATCTGATTCATAGAACCAACTTTTTTTTTTTATTATTGTTTGCTGCTTACCAGTTTTTAGATGTGGTGACTTTTTTTTTTATTTTTTAAGCATTTTTTTTCTTTAAGGGAAAGTTCACACCAGAACACAGTGTGGGAAAGGTCCATTCCATGCACCTTGCCCACACCGCAGGTGAATGTGCTGCCCTTGCAATCTGAATGTGGTTGCCCCATGACACCCCAAACGCAGATTGCAACTGCAGTGCGTTTGCAGGCACCAGATCACATGGTAGCACGTGATGCAGTGCTTTTTAAAAAAAGTAGTGCAAGAGCTATTTTTTTTTTTTCCCACAGTCCAGTGTGTTTTGCAGCCGATTCAAAATAATAGGCTGGTAAAACACTGCTCAGGGAATGCGTGTGTTCCAATGTGAACTGGCCCCTATTGTCACCTACTGATCTGCCAGTTATTTACGTTCTGTCCTAGAATGACAACATTCATTTGCTGTCCAGTATCTTTTGGAGGAACAACCTTGTCCCCCCAGGCTGCTTTCTCTTAATTCCAATTACAGAACGCTTCTCATCTCGGTAACATATGGGGGGTGAAGAGAGGTAGAGCGTGTTCTGCAGTTTCGATGTGAGCTTGGCCATAGATTTTTTTTTTTTTCCTTACATTTATTAGGGAAATATAACAAAATGTGTTTAATATGTTTAACAGACCAAAACGTAGCTAATAAAAAAGTTAATTGTTAGGGTTTACATGCTATTTAAAGCAGGGCTTAATAAATTTGCTTTGAATCTAGGCGCCAGATAAAGTTAGGAGCCCGTTTTTTTTTTAACCAACAAAGCTTACGGGTAGAACATGCAACATGTTTCCGAAGGTGAACTTATATTTTAACCTTTTCGCTGCCAGAGCCGTTTTTGAGTTTTTTGCACACGTTTAAAATTTTAGGCCTGAAGACCACAAAAAAAACCCAAAATATTATATATTTTCTGAAAGAAACACACCCTAGATATAAAAAAAATTGTGGTAGTTCCAATTTGTTAGGTCACACAATATTACCGCAAAGGTCTATGAGACGCACAATTTCAGTAAAAAAAAAAACCATTGAGGATAACTTTAGGGGGCACAATAAAATATAAAAGCTCAGGTAGCACTGAGTAAATCGATCCCTAACATGTCAAACGTTAAAGAGGCGCTACAGTCGTTTTTGTGTTTTATTAAGTCAGCAGTTACAGAAAGTGTAGCTGCTGACTTTTAATAAACACACACTCACCTGTCCCATGGTCCAGGGATGTGCTCACCCAAACCGTCCTTTCTCTCCCTCTCCTCTCCCCAGCTCCAGTATTCCAACTGTGGGCACCTGGCTGTGACAGCTTGCGGCTTCAGAGCCGGGTGCGCACTGCGCCTGCTGAATTGTCCAGCTGTCAACACGGACCTGGAAGTGACATCATACATGTCACTTCCTGCTCAGCAACAAAAAGGGGTGGAGAGCCAATGTGTGTCCGCTCTCCTTCCCTCCACCCTTCCCGGTGGCACCTGCTATGCCAGTCCTGATCATACAGATGGGCAAGCAGAGCCCAGGACATATGGGGGGGGGCATCACTGTGTATGTGTATGGAGCATTCGGGCAGCAGCCCAAGCGCCTGTGATTTGTTGAGCCCCTATTTAAAGTGTGTGAGCTCAATTACTAAAATCCCCTATAAGCTTTAACACGCTAATGTCATTTCAATGCAACTTTAAATATCTTGTGATCCTATCCTTGAAGGTCCTTATTCAATGACTTTCTGCTATAGAATGACAACACTCTGTCCTTGTCTCCTAATTGTGCTCCTGTTTACACAGCCTTCCCATGGAGACTACAAGTGGTTGATTCAACAAACATTATGCAGATGTGATGCACTGTTGTCACCCACAGGAAACCCACCCTGAAAAAAAAATACCATGCTGCCATCACTGGACTGCATTCTTGTTGACATTAGATGGCTGCAGAAAAATGGATCACGGGGGGTGTAGCAAATGGTGAAAATATGTGTGTGTGTGTGTGTGTGTATGTATGTGTGTGTGTGTGTGTGTGTGTGTGTGTGTGTGTGTGTGTGTGTGTGTGTATATATATATATATATATATATATATATATATATATATATATATATATATATATATATATATATATATATATATAATTTTTTAATTATTAAATGGCACCAAGCATCCTTAGGCAGGCCACACACGGTCGAATTTCGAACAAATTTTCTTCTCAAAATCAGATTTTTTTTTTTTTTTTTTTTGTGATCCGATCATGCCACCATTGATTTTCGAAATTCGGCCGAAAAAATATTCATGTTGCCCGGAATATTCGTTTCTCTCCGGAAATATTCTTTTCTTGCACATGCGCGTTTTTTTTTTTCTATTACATTTCTCGCACGATTCTCCCATCATTGATCAGAAAATCGTTTGTTTTTCAATTTTGTAGTCCACAGATTTTCTGTCGATTTTTGTCTTCAGATTGACCAAAACTAATGGAGTGCAAGGGCCTGCCTGTTTGCATACAAATTTAATCTCCTAAGGTTTGACCTTGTATTATATGGCTTTGGTAAGTCTGAAGACAAAAATGTGCAGAAAATCTAATAGTGTGTGTGTAAGAAAGAGAAGGTGGCTGCGTTCCTACATACATTGGGACCATGGAGAATAAACATAGCGACCCTATAACAGGATGTTGGATTACAGCAGCAAATAGGGATTTGGGGGAGGCTGGGAGCAACAGAAGGTCATTTCTGAGTTGCCTACTACAATAGAAATGTTATTTTAAAACCAGTTTAGTGTCACACCGCTGTAGCATGCTAAGGGGTCGATTTATGTTTTCACCCATAATTCAAACTTTCTACCTAAATTCATACATTTTCCAATTGACTAAATGCATGAAACCTAACATCTATAAATTGAGCCCTAAACGTCATTCAGTTAGTTTTTTTTTTTTTTCATCTACTTAGTAAGGCACAGGCTAGTGTAGACTGGCAGGTGTAACTAAAGGTAGAAAGTCTAAGTCTGGAATGTATACAGTGGTGCTTTTCATGTCCAAGTCTGTTCTGTCATAGCTGTGTTCATAACCCTGACTCTAGGGATCAGTGACCTGTGAACATTCATTGTGAACTCTGTGCCTTTATGTCTTGTAGCCTTTATGTTGGTTTGACTACGAGCCTTGGAAAACCATGTTTTTTTATACTTTCATTGCAAGCGTTGCACCTATGGATCAGGGTTTCCATAATTTGTCATCTAATATATATAAAAAAAGTATTTGGCCAGTCTTAGAATGATCAATGAGTGCCAAATGCTGAAGTACGGTATGCTGTGGATTTCTGGCGAACAGATTGCAGATAGAATGTAGCAAGTCTTTTGTGGTTTTATGGGCAGAGAATAAGGTTTGTGTGTATTATATAATACTGTTAAGCAGACAACCTAGTGCTGTTAAAGTGACACTATACAATATCCTATTTCTCCAAAAATAATTCATGCGCATCCACTATTTACCACTTAAGCCCCCCGGACCAGGCCACTTTTTGCGATTCGTCACTGCGTCGCTCTGACAATTGCGCAGTCGTGCGACGAGGCTCCCAAACAAAATTTACGTCCTCCCCCCCCCCACAAATGGAGCTTTCTTTTGGTGGTATTTGATCACCTCTGCGTTTTTTATTTTTTGACCTATAAACAAAAATAGAGCGCCAATTTTGAAAAAAAAAACAATATTTTGTACTTTAATAAATATCCCCATTTTTTTTTTAACCATTTAAGGACCCCCTTCATGCCGTTATATGTCGGTAGAATGGCATGGCTGGGCACAGGCCAGGACCTGTACGTCCTCTTTAAGAGCCCAGCCGCGGGGTCGCGAGCTCCGTGACTGAACCCGATTGTCGCCGGTGTCCCGTGATCGGTCACCGGAGCTGAAGAACGGGGAGAGGTGTGTGTAAACACACCTTCCCCGTTCTTAACAGCGGCAGTGTCACTGATCGTCTGTTCCCTGATATAGGGAAAGACGATCAGTGACGTCACACGTCCAGCCCCGCCCCCCTAAACACATATGAGGTCACACTTAACACCTACAGCGCCCCTTAGTGCAGGGCTTGACAAATTTTCTTGGAATCTAGGAGCTAGCTAAAAAAGTTGGGAGCCAGGAACACGCCGCCATCCCGCCGAGCTCGCGCTCAGAAGCGAATGCATACATGAGCAGCGCCCGCATAGGAAAACAATGTTCAAACCACACATGTGAGGTATCGCCGCGATCATTACAGCGAGAGCAATAATTTTAGCCCTAGACCTCCTCTGTAACTCAAAACATGCAACCTGTAGAATCATTTAAACGTTGCCTATGGAGATTTTTAAGGGTAAAAGTTTGTCGCCATTCCACGAGCGGACGCAATTTTGAAGCGTGACATGTTGGGTATCAATTTACTCGGCATAAAATTATCTTTCACAATATAAAAAAAAATTGGGCTAACTTTACTGTTGTCTTATTTTTTTTTAAGTGTATTTTTTCCCAAAAAAGTGCGCTTGTAAGACAGCTGCGCAAATACGCTGTGACAGAAAGTATTGCAATGACCGCCATTTTTTTCTCTAGGGTGTTAGAATAATAAAATATATATATATATATATATATATATATATATATATATATATATATATATATATATATATATATATATATATATATATATATATATATATATATATATATATATATATAATATATATATATATATATATAAATAATGTTTGGGAGTTCTAATTAGAGGGAAGGAGATGGCAGTGAAAACAGACAGGGGAAGCTCCATTGGCATTGCTGGCTGTCTTGTCATGCCAACAGCCACCACAAGATGGCGCCAGATCACAGAAGGAAGCATAGACCTGCAGAAGGCTGCAAAGCCGCGGCCTCAATTACTGGTCGGCGTGGCCCGACGCGATCGCATGGAGACACAGGATACCCCAGCTGTGCCGCCCCAGACGCCAGGTCGCTAATTCTAGTTGCAATTGCGACCTGGCGCCCGGGGTTTGTTGAACCCTGATTTAGTGGTTAACTCCTAAACTGCAATTGTCATTTTCACAGTAATAAGTGCATTTTATAGCACTTTTTGCTATGAAAATGACAATAGTCCCAAAAATGTGTCAAACTTGTCCGATGTGTCCGCCATAATGTCGCAGTCACGAAAAAAATTGCTGATCGCCGCCATTGGTAGTAAAAAAATGTAATAAAACTATCCCCTATTTTGTAAATGCTATAAATTTTGCGCAATCGATAAACGCTTATTGTAGAAAAATACGTATCGGCCTAAACTGAGGAGGAAACATTTTTTTTTAGATTTATTTCGAGGATATTTATTTATTATAGCAAAAAGTAAAAAATATTGCATTTTTTTTCAAAATTGTCGCTCTATTTTTGTTTATCGCAAAAAATAAAAACCGCAGAGGTGATCAAATACCACCAAAAGAAAGCTCTATTTGTGGGGAAAAAAGGACGTCAATTTTGTTTGGGAGCCACATCGCACGACCGCGCAATTGTCAGTTAAAGCGACGCAGTGCCGAATCGCAAAAACTGGGCAGGTCCTTTACCTGCATATTGGTCCGGGGCTTAAAGCGGAGTTCCGCCCAAAAGTGGAACTTCCGCTTAATCCACTCCTCGCCCCCTTATTTGGCATGTATTTTTTGGGGGGGGGGGGCTTCAGGAGGAGTGGGATTTCCTGTCCCACTTCCTCCTTCCGCCGATACATCATATTGCCTTTTGGCAGCCCCTCCCTGTAGGCGATGGCCTGTCCAATCGGAAAGCGCCGCTCGCGCATGCGAAGTGAGTGCCTGGCCGTGAAGCCGAAAGCTGTCGCGGCCGGGTGCCCACAGTAGCAATGAGGACGCCGGCCGGAGAGGGTGGGAGAGGAGCGGAGCTTCGGCCGGCGCGTCGCTGGAACGTGGAGCAGCTGAGTGCATGTTTATTAAAAGCCAGCAGCTACACTTTTTGTAGCTGCTGACTTTTAATAAACATGAAAAATGCCTGGAACACCCCTTTAAGTGGTTAAAAAAAAAAAAAATCTCAGTTTAGGCTGATACGTATTCTTCTTCTACATATTTTTGGTTTAAAAAATCACAATAAGCGTAAATTGATTGGTTTGCGCAAAAGTTATAGCGTCTACAAAATAGGGGATAGTTTCATGACATTTTTATCAAATTAATTACTTAGTAATTGCGGCGATCAGCGTTTTTTTTTTTTTTTATCATGACTGCGACTTTATGGCAGACAAATCGGACACTTTTGACACATTTTTGGGACCATTGTCATTTTTACAGCAAGCAGTGCTATAAAAATACACTGATTACTGTGAAAATTACACTGAAGGGGTTAAGTGTGTCCTAGGGAGTGATTCTATTGATGTCACTGATCACTGTTCTCGATCACAGGGCAATGCCTTGTTTACAAAGGCTTCCCCCTGTTCTGCCTTTGCCGACTCCAACCGCCCGGGAACATCAACTCACGAGGCATGCGGCAGGCACGCGCCCGATAGGTGGCAAATTTTAAAGGGACGTACAGGTACACCCATTTGTCTGCCCGTGCCATAGTGCAGACGTATATCTGTGCGCGGCAGTCGCTATGTGGTTAACCAACCACTAATGTATTTTTTGTGAAATTATTGCTTTTTTTTTTGTTTTCCCCTGGAGCTTCCCCTCCCCTCCATTTATTAGGTATGCGCAGTGCACGTTAGTTGTGGTCTTGTGCACTGCTCTATAGGCACTATAAATCCCAAAGGCCATAGTCCCGGGTCCATCTTGGAAGCAAGAATGGCTAACAAATATAGCCACCTTTTAAGGCTCCATCTACATGAGACGTTTTTACAACCTCTCCTGAACTATTTAATTTGACAGATAGTAACCCACGTTTAAAACGGCGTTTACATTTTGCGTTTAGCCGTCGGATTTACAAATACTGTATTTAAGCATTTAATCTCAGTTTTGTGTTGAAAATAACTGTGAAATCTAAAACTCCGGTGGGTGTAACAAGATGTCCGCTTGCCCCCTTCTCACTCCATTACTGTGTGGGGTGTAGAAAGATGGCGGTCACGAAACGTCACTAACGGAGCAATCTTTGATGGGGAGCCGAATGTGACGAGACTGTGGCCGCCGCCGGGTGGACCAAGATGGCCACCGTTCTGGAAGCTAGGCCGAAGCCTTGGCCTTTCCTATAGCCAATACAGGACCGGGAAGCCCGCGGATCACGTGTGTGCCGACCCAAAGGTGTTGATCTGTATGGATCACGGATCAATGAGGCACCTTTTAGATGCTAAGCTGTAGGGCCAAAGTTAGCGTGCCAAGGAGACACATACTCCTCGTCTATGGCATTAAGGTAAAAACCTTCAAGCCACTCTACCCAGCCTCTCCCCCCACCCCTTAATATTTACCTGATCTCAATTCAGCGATGTGCACAACAGCAGAGGTGCTCTCCCTTTCCCTTTCTCCATTGGTTCGGACAAGCAGTGAGAGTCTTTGGCTCCTGCTGCTGTCAATCACAGCCAGGGAGGAGGGAGTGGGGGGGAAGGCCAAGCCGTGTTGGTCTTTATGGACACACACAGCTGGCTCTGGAGCGAACATGTATGAGTGCCCCAGAGTCACTTTTAAGTATATATTGGTATGGTGGTAGTATTGTTGGTGAATATATCAAAGGTGTGTGTGTGTGGTTTTTTTTTGTTTTTGAATATTAATGTGCTGAATAGTAATGGTTCTAAGCATTTTTTTTTTTTTAACAATGTGTGGTTGATAGGATTGTTTTATACACTTTAAGTGCATACTTGTTGGCCCTTTTCATATATACATCCTTTTATCCACATATCTGGCCTGTATTATGAGTCCAAATACATCCTAACAATGTCGCCTTCTACTTAGTTTTGTTTCCTCTATCTTGCAATAAAACATAGTTCTAGCCAAACAATGTAATTAAAAAAGAGTGTGCTTTGCATAGTTTTGTTTTTCTTTCAGCCAGATTCATTTTGCTGATTTGTTAGTGTTGTACTGTACATACACACATCATTCAGATATAAAAGCATACTGATTTATTATTCTGTTTGTACTATGCATGATGGAAATAAACAAGGACTTGGGATTTCATAATGCTGATGTTCTGTATATGAAGTGTTGATCGTTCTGGCGCCAGTGACGATGTGAATATTTAATGTGCATATATCTTAGTTTAATTTTAGATGGGTTGTGCTGATAAATTTCCATTCATTTCATATGTATAGTGGGTGCAGCAGATACAAATGAGATTTTCTGCAAGAGTAAGGTTTAGTTTAACAAAATCAGTATTTAATTAATTATACTTTTTTTTTTTTTTTTCTTTTTTTTTTTTTTTTGAAAGCCTGAGAAACCTAGTCCCAATCCTCCTCTTCTCTCTCTTTTTTTATTTTATTTTTTATTTTTGTGTACCCAATGACTGGTGACCAAATAAAAATAATCCCATTTTATGGCCAGTTTTAGAATTTGTGGCCATGTCAGAATCAAGCTCGGCTCCAGACAAACTGCTAAAGAGGAAGTAAACTCTCGTCACAAAAAATAAAAACGACAACCTGCAAGACAAAGGCATAATGAGCTAGTAGGCATAGCATGCTAGCTCATTATGAATTACTTACCTGAGATCGAAGCTCCCGCAGCGGCCCTCGTTCGCCTCCTCCGACGCCATGATACCCGGAGTGACTTCTGGGTATCACTGCTCCGGCGCTGTCACTGTGTGTGGGAGCCGCCACTAACAGCATGATGCCGTTTGTAGTGGCATGCTCAGTGTACCTGCGGCTGATGTCTATGGTGCATGCGCAGTGTACCTGCGGCTGATGTCTATGGTGCATGCGCCATAGACATCGGTGCTGCAATTTTTTGCAAATATCTTCTAAACCTTTTAGGTTTGGGAAACATTTCTTGCACCTACAAGTAAGCCTTAATCTAGGCTTACCTGTAGGTTAAAGTGGTTGTAAAGGGTTTACAACCACTTAAATACACAGATGAAATGCATATAAAGCCAGCCATAGACTACTCCATGTATGGGCAGGCTGAATGTACCCAAGTTGATCGATTTTGATCAACTTGGGTACAACCAGTCTGACGGATTTTACTTGGGAATTTCGTTAGCGGCTGTTTATAGCCGCTAGCAATAATTGCGGTCTTCTCCTGGCAGAAGGGGGGCGCTGAAACACAATAGTTCAGCGGGGGGAATTCCCCCGTCGGCGCGGTCTGCAGGAAAGGTTTATGGCTGGCCTAATGGAGCTGTTTTTTTTTTTTACCTATCACACAGAAAGAAAAGTTAGATGTCCTCACTTTCTCTGTTACTTTTAATAAATACAATGGTATTTTCCAACCCCAGCATGATGGTTGTACGATGAATGAGCAGCCACAGAGTGGTGTGGTTATTGCTGTGCTTTCTCCTGCTACCGGGTTGCTTGTCGGTATATTTGCATGCAGCATGCTTGGTTGGCCCCCAATCTGCTCAGAGTGCTGCTGTTTAGGGAATTGCAAAACGCTGATACCAAGTAATATTGAAATAATTCCACTAGTGGCATTAAACAGAATTAAGCCTCACGCACACTGGACGTTTTTACAGCTGCTGTTTTTGCCTTCAGGCGTTTTTTTCTTTTCTGCAGCCAGTAAACTCCCCAGCATGTTATCCTATGTGTCCATGCACACACAGGCTTTTATCAGTATTTTTTTGGCAGAGGAGTTTTCTGGCTGAAAAAAATACCCTGGACTAGCGGGTTTGAAGTGTTGTTCAGCTGTAAAAATACTCTAGTGCTGAAAAACACAGCTAGTCAGCGTTTGAGCGTTTTTTAAACTATAAGCTATGAGCTTTTAAAAGCTTAAAAATGCCGCAAAACTCATCCTACCGCTAACGCTACTGGCATTTTTATACCGTCCAGTGTGCATGAGGCCTTACATTGATAATAAAGTCTTGTTTTTTAACAAACAAAAAATAGGAATAAAAACCTGTAGTACTTGCCTGCCTGCTCTGTGCAATGGTTTTGCACACAACCGCCCAGAGCCTCTTTTTCTTGAGTCCTTCGCCGGCGCTCCCTTTTGCCAAGTCCCCCCACAGCAAGCGACTTACTATGGGGGCAGCCAAGCTGCTGCTCTGTGTGTGTCCATTCAGATACAGCCACAGCTCGACCCTGCCCCCTCTCTCTCTCCTCATTGGCTCATTGACCTTGATTGACAACAACGGGAGCCAGTGGTGGCCCCTGCTGTGTCTCAACCAATCAGGAGGGAGAGTTTGGACAGTCGAGGCTCTCGTGCAACATTGCTGTATTGAGATGGGGCTCAGGTAAGTATTAGGGGGACCGAAGGGGGCTGCTGCGCACTGAAGGTTTTTTTTATCTTAATGCGTCGAATACATTAAGATAAAAAAAAAACTTCTGACTTTAGAACCACTTAATGTGTAAGCTGCTAACTTTATCACTTAGAAGTTGATTAGCTGAATGGAAAATGTGATAACTGGTGGGCCACACTGGCGCATATGGATGTAGATCTGTAATGACCATTTCTGCACAATATAGGCTATTGGCACATGATTAGGCTCAGACTTGACAGTCAATGAAATCTCCAAACCTGTTGTAAATTGGTTTCCTGGGCTTTTCCAGACAGATCAGACTTCCACATGTTTATGCTGGCAAATACATGATTTAAAAAAAAAAAAAAAAAAAATTATAATTCAACTCCCATCCACACATTCTGAGGTGGATTGGGGAATCTTTCCCTGCTGTGGTATTGTATTCTGACAGCAGGTAGCTTTGCCAGCCGTCCGAATACACTGATCAGTATTGCAGTCTATAGCCGGCAGCACTAATTGTTTGGGCAAAACCCGACAGGCTGGTTGTACAAAAGCCAATCGATGGACATGTGTACAACCAGCCTGCCCATTCTTAAAATGTTCAATCCATGTATGGTCAGTTTAAAGCCTGGATCATACAATAAGGATATTGCATGAATAAACGTCCAGCTGTGTACTAACAATTAAATGATCGCTCTGGAAGCAATCTTTTTCATCCGATTTTTTTTCTCTGTTTTTTTTTTTTTTTTATACCAATGCAGAAATCTAGATATATAGATTAGAGCAATGCTACACATAATTCGCCCACTTGAAGTAGTGGCTGCCTGCTGTGCACATGTCTTTTTATGTAGATCATATCTTTTGTTCATTCAGACACCTTAGATTACCAGACTTATAGTGTTTTTCTGTTGCTTGTCTGTTTACCACAAAGTATTGTATAACGAGTCTGGCAGGAGGACATGAGATCCATATAATGAGCAGTGGCAGCCAAACATTCTTAAACTGGCCATATAGTACTTAATCTAATTGTTAAAATGACCATTGAAAAATTCTTTGCACTCACACTGAACAATGGATATGTATGGGATATCAAATCATATCAGTTTTCCAGTGACTGCCTCTAAATTGCTGCACTGGTTCAGTACAGGGTGGCAAGCTGGCCCCCAACTGTGCAAATTTTGTTTGGTTCCGGATGAACTGGCTGAAATTTGCTGGATGAGTAGCCCTGTCATCTCCTTATCAACATTCTTCTACTGAAAAATGTTGGTCAGGAAAATCTGTTGACTAGCGGCTGCCTTCATTTAGATGCAGCTGGTGTTCAGGCAGCGGTGGTCCGTCCATGCGGGGTGCAGGGGTCCCCTATTTATTTTTTTAGAAGCACATGATTGGAGCCTGAGGTTCTGGCTTTAAGAAAAGGGTGGGCTCTGGGCGCAGGGTACTGCGCCCCGAGTCCACCATGTTGTGTGACAATAGAGAATTGATATTCGCTATGGTCTTCCTGCTTCACCTCCAGGCTCAGGAAGAGGGAACCAGGACCCGATTGGGTGAGAGGAGAAGTGATCCTATTGGCCGCCAAGGAGGAGAAGGGGGCGAGGCAGAGCAAGCTGTGCCGTGAAGCCGAGAAAGGTGCGGGACCGTTTGACCGACCAGTGAAAAAAAAAGCTAACTGATCTCCCTCATCCACACATTCAAGGTGAATAGGGGAAATCCTCCCTGCTGTGTTTTCTGACAGCGGGAAACTCCTCTGCTGTCAGAATACACAGATCAGTGCTGCAGTCTATTACCTGCTGTGCTATCGAGCAACCTTTTTCTGTCTGCACAGTTGAACAGAAGTCTGGTAGATTGACTTTTGTTGAGCTGCAGTGGCAAAACGTGGATCAATATTTTGATCCATCTATGGATCACCAGCAACATACAGTAGGTCCTCTCTCCTTTGCTCAGGCATAAGTCATTTGTTGCCTGAAGTTACTGTTCTTGTTTAGGTCTTTGCTGATAAACTGTTGCCTGGGGGTGCCTTCTGTATCTTATGTGCACCAAAAGGCGTATTGTCATAAGGTCAGATTCTAATGTTTAAAAACTTGGCTCTGTCAGAACAAAGAGTTGCGCTGATCCAAAAAAGGTAATTTAGGTAAAAGATAACGCAAATTCACAGAGACTGTTATAATGTGATAAACAGCTGTGCTGGGTTTTTGCTGCAATTTGTTGTTCTACTGTTCGCACATTCCAGCCCTTGTCTTGTATCTGTGGCCACGTTTAGAACGTGTGAAAATGCTGCTTTAGCCCATCTTAAAAAGCACTGGAATTAAACATGCTGTTTTTTTTCTTCTGCAATAAGGGACAGCCAGATTGTTTCCATTGAAAGGGATTTGTGTACGTATTCCATTTCTGAGAGCTGTAAATTCCCCTGGAAATGTAAGGCAACTCTGTCTGCTCCTCTCCACTTCCTCTTTCTGTAGGGTCCCCCAAGGCCCCCTTCTTTATCTACATTTCCTTCCTTGGTCACTTGATAACCTCCCAAGGCTTTCAATTCCATCTCTATGCTGATGACATCTAATCTTTCTCTCTACTCCTCACCTCACCCCTTCAGTCCCCTTTTACATTACTAACTTGCCAGTCTGGATGTTGCACCACTTCCTCAAGCTAAGTCTTTCGTAAATAGAGCTCCTTATCTCCCCGCAGGTTCTCCTCCCTGACTTTTCCATCATATGATCACTAGTACTACTATCAGTCCCTCCCCTCATGCTAGGGTGTTAGGTGTAATCCTGGATTCTGACCTGTTTTTTCAGCCCAAAATCCAATCACTTTCCAAATCTTGTCAAGTTCACCTTGGTAACTTTTCCAAAATATATGCCGCCTCTTTAAAGAATGTCATCCACAGCTTTTCATATTCCTGATATGTGCCTGTTGTTGTAACATGTACTTGTGTTGAGAAGTATCCTGTTCTTTGCATTGCTTCCTTTTGATGCCCTGCCAGCGCAGCGCCTCAGTGTGAAAGCACTCGTGCTTTCACGTTGGGATTGCTGATGAGGCTTCTTTCAGGCGCTTTACATACGCTTTTTTTAACGCTAAGACCCCTTTCACACTGGGGCGTTTTTCAGGCGCTTTAGTGTGAAAGCACTTAAAGCAGGGGGTTCACTCATCAATTTAACAGTTTGAAAAAGCAGTTACATTCCTGGCATGCCGGGAATGCTAACTGTCACATTGGTTGTGCTCTCAACCAAACTGTCAAACCATCCAATGGCTGGTGTCATAACTGATCACATGTGCAGCATCATGGCAGTTGAAGATTAAACAGAGGCCAAGACGCGCCTTAGCAGCCGTCAATCAGCTCCTCTTCGCTTAGAAACGCCCATTCCCCGCAGGATTCCCCGCTCGGAGCCGGAAAACAAGGGCTCATATAACGATAAGTACAAGTAAAAAAAAAAAAAAAAAAAACAGCATACTGCAGATGTTAGCAGTATGCTACAGCTAATGTCAAAAAGTGGATTTTTGGGTGAACCTCCGCTTTAAGTTTTCACATTGGGATTGCAGATACAGCTTCTTTTTAGGCACTTTTTTTTTTTTAACGCTAAAGCGCCTGAAAAACACCCCAGTGTGAAAGGGGTCTAACTTTTTTTCATTTTTCCATCAACTCATCCCTCTTAGTTATTACCTTTTTTGTACCACTTCCCCATCCCTAGTAGATAATACGTTTTTACCACCTGAGACCTCCTAACCTCCTTGTATTGTACTCCCCACACACGGCACATACAGCTGTCCGAATACTTGAATAGTGGCTGTATCTGACTGGATGCAGCCGCTATTTAGGCAACAATTTTCCACCTGGATCTGTTCATAATTTTTTTAATGAAGAAGGTTGGCAGGAGGCTGCTGGCAGAGCTATCCACACAGCAAATTTCATCCGATTCATTAGGAATGGTGTATGGTCAGCTTGAGTCAGCACTGTACAACAACAAGAAACTTATCTGAACTAGCAGTCACCTTTCTTATCTGTGATCGTATTACCGATGAGCAATGTTTCAGGTTCCTAAATGTACCTCAGATAACCATTCAGGATAAAGGGCAAATTGTTATTTCACTGTACGATCTTTGCTTTGCAGCACATATCGGAGTATTACTAATGAAAAGCTGTTCATCCATGTAAGCCTGGCAGCAATGCCTTCAAGCATGACCAATGAGATACTGAGTTAGTATTCGGTTTTAAACTTAATGATGCAAATGGGAATCTTTGTTAATCTCCTTGTAAATGTGCTGTTTGGCAGGCTGACATGCATAATCTCTAGCTTCAATATCTTGTGTAAAGCTGGCCATACATGGATCGAAAATCGGTTCAGCACAGACCGAACTGTTTTTGCTTCATCTATGGCCGTTCGTGCTCGAAGTCGAAACAATAATCAACTTCTCTTGAATGAGAATGATGGAAAACTTTCCTTCAATTAGTGCTGCAGCACTTATTGTATTCTGGCAGCGGAGGAGTCCCCACTGTCAGAATACAATAGTACAGTAAGGAAGATTCCTCTCTCTACCTCATTTTATTATATGTATGGGCAGGCTGGTTGTACACAAGTCGATCTATAAATTGACCTGTGTATATAGCCAGCCTGTTGGGTTTTTCCCTGAACCGTGACACCGGCTGCAGCAGGCAGCACTGTTCATTTTATTCTCACAGTGAAGTCCTCCCGCAGTCAGAATACAAGACCGCAGCGGGAAGGCTTTCCGCATCCATCTCGAATGCGTGGATGGGGAAATCCCACAACCAACACTAGAAAAATGCCCAAACAAAGCAATATTCTTATCTTCGCCGTATAGTACAGGATTCAGGCTTGATATTCTTAGGCCAGCCAGACCCAATTCGTATGGCCGAGATTCCAAACGTTAATGGGCAGGCTGAATGTACCAAGCTAATCGATCAACCAGCCTGCTGGATTCTCTTGTGATTATCGTAAGTGGCTGCTAGCAATAATCGCTGTCTTTTTCCCTTTGGGGATAGCTTTCCCTGCCCGACAGGAAAAGACAAAGGCCTGGCAGGAGGGATTCCCGCATCAACACTGTATGTGGGTGATGTGGGGAATCAAGTGAATTTTGCTCCATGTATGACCAGCCTTAGACCCTGGGTTATAGGGCTGGTAAATTCAAGTGATTGGGAACTGGCAAAGCTTTTTGAAGACCTGCTCCCTGGGTGTGTCTCCTATAAAACCATGTATGAATGAAATGAATGAATGAAAAAACTTATATAGCGCGGCACATGCGAACTGAATCGCCTCTGGGCGCTGGTTGTTCGTGTCTCATGCCATCAGAAGAGCAGGGTTTTGATCTGCCTTCTGAAAGACAGGTGGTTTTGCTCCAACCGAATGCTGGCTGGTAAAGCATTCCATAGCCTGGGACCTTGGAAAGCAAACCTTCTTTCTCCTTTGGACTTGTATTTGGTTTTTGGAATCTTGACCAGATTTTGGTCGGTGGATCGCAGAATGCGGTTGGAATTGTGAGGTTTGATCTTGTCGCATAGATATCTTGGAGCCTTCCCATGTGAGCCCTCAGTTTTTCACCAGTGTCTTAAAGGGTCACTAAAGGATTTTTTTTTTCTTTTTAGCTAAATAGCTTCCTTTACCTTACTCCAGTCCTGGTTTCATGTCCTCATAGTTCGTTTTTGCTCTGATGTTGCTGTAATTCTTCTCTGTTCTGGACACTTCCTAGTTGTCTGTTTCCTGATGACCACAGTACTGGGATATTCTAGATTCATTTTCCAAACCATCACTGCTCTATGGCTCTGTATAGCACACAGGCAGGATAACATGCAAAAACGAAACTAGATGCAAAAACAAAACTAGAGGTTCATTATATGATTGATTTTTATCTATTTTTAATCAATTTTAAAATGAATCAGTTAACTATTATGTCTCTATACCCTGTAAACAGTCATTTCATCAAAAAAATAATTCCTTTACAACTCCTTTAAGGTAATGGACGTGTTCTCCCTTATGGAGAAATTATTCTTGGCTTATCTAGTTCATTTATTTTACTTTGGCTACCTCAGTCAACTCTTCATGTCTTCCAATACAACAGTAGAAGCAGTGGCTCCAAATTGGTGCAGCGTTTGTAAAACCTTGGGAGAATTATCTGGACCCTATACCATGGGGATGGACTTGGGAGATTCAGGTCACAGGGTAACTAGACAACCTTATTCTGAAGGACTCCTCTCCCAACTACTTGCAAACATTCACAGGGCTGTTCAGATAATTCAGGCGTTTGATTGGATAATCAACTTTAAGAAAATGCTGTTTTCCACCCTTCCCTTTTGTTTGGACTACTTGGTCCTCATTATGTACATGGCACAAGCAAATGTGTTTCTTCAGAAAACTGGTCACCCTCAGTTCTCATGCTTGGGGTCTGGACCAATTGGTGGCCTCCATCGAGGCTGTTCTATTCTCCCAATTCCCTGCCATAATGAAAAGTGGATGGTAGATATACCGGTACATAGTATAATGCCAAAGTTGCAGCATCCTTTGGCCATATCTTATGATACATACAAATTGTGGTCGCTGTATACTTTATTGGCGATCTGAGAGTTCTCCCATGTGGATGCACATCCTCCTTCCATACAAAACCAATAATGGTATCTTATCCCTGAGGAAGATTTTCTAAACACATTGGAGTCCCCAGGCTGAGTGGGTCAACTAGCAAGCTTCACGTTTGCGAGCTAACTATCAGATGTGGGGGATACCATTTGGATTTGTAATCCATTCTAGAAAAATTATTTTATATTTTGCGATGTAAATTATATGTGGAAAAAGTCCTTTTGAACTGAAATAGTAATAAATATTGTAACCACCTTTTTTTTTTAATCAAAAGTTGTCTTCAAAGACCCAATAAGAGTAGTTTTGGGTTTCTAGATATAAGATAAAGGCATGGTGGCAACCACACCCAGAGTCTCACACACAAATATATTAAACAAGCCGTATAATTAGCGGGATCAGGATTGTATTAAGGCACTCTTTGAGAAACCCTGTAATGGAGGCTCACAGAATTCATGAGGGCAAGATAAGTATTTCTGCATAACATTACCTGTCGTAGACTCCATAGCGAGCTAATGTGGACCACTACAGTACTACTTTGTCTGAAAAGCTGTTTTGATGGGGGGTGAAATGCTGCAAATGAGTCTGTTTTATGCAACTGTTGCTTTTAGTTCATTTTCGTACTGTGGATTTATATAAGTGCATTGCCCAAGGGCATCTGGCATTGAATCACATATGTTTTTTTCACCCATATGTGGCACTGTGTTCATTGCTCAGATGTTTTAATGTAGTGTTTGCTTTAAAGCTGTTCACATGAGTAAGAGATGGCTACCATAAAAACTGCACCATTGATTAAACCGCATAGTGTCACAGTATGTCAACTAATAAGGCTGACTACAGCATCCCCAGTTTAAATACTATTAACATTCTCTGGGCAATAAAACTTTGTGAGGGCCAATTGACATATGATGGCTACTCTTTGTTTACAGCTTGTTGAAAGTTCACCTGAAGGTCGTCTTAACCAGGTGCTTTTCATTTGTATTCTAACTGGTGTATATTGCAGGCTAATTAGTTATTGTATTATTTCTATTTAGCAGCATTTAGTTTATTTTTAGGTTAATGTTCTTTACTAAAATACTGATTCAGCTCTGCCCTGTTAAAACAAGACTTTTTTTAATTTAATCACTTAAAGGATAAGTTCACATTTGGCAACATACGCGACAATGCGGGGCTCCGCCCCCATATGGCCACATCATTTGTTTAGAGTTTTTGCATTCATGAACTACAAATACCGACATTCTTTGCTGCTGTCAGCTTGTAGTTCTCGGTGAACTACCATAGCACTTTTAAGCACTCTATGTAGTTCATTGATTCTTCCTGTCTTGGTGAAACTGACTGCCCGTACGATGTATGGGCAGACTGTTTACACAGTTCTGGCCCGTACACACGGTCCGAATATCATACGACTGATCGTACGACTTTGAATAGGGTACTAAAGTCACAAAAATTCTCGAACGACAGAATAAAAAATCGGAAAATGATGTCATGTGTTGAAATGTATTTGTATTGTACTTTCGGATGACAACTATACTGACTAAACGAAAATCGTACGATCTGGTAGGAAAGAAGTCGAAGTGTCCTCGAGCCTTTTCGGACATTTTCGGCGCTCTCTGGCGCCCCCCACCTCTGGCCGCATTCGGTATTGCATCCCATTGAAGTCAATGCGGAACTAATTATTTTTGTTTACATTGACTTCAATGGGAAAACTCGCTTTGATATGCGAGTACTTTGGATTACGAGCATACTCCTGGAACGGAATGTACTCGTAATCTGAGGTTCAAGTGTGTGTCTGTGTGTGTGTGTGTGTATGTGTGTGTGTGTATATAGAGATAGATAGATAGATATTTTACACACAGTTGTGCTCATAATTTTGCATACCCTGGCAGAATTTATGATTTCTTAGCCATTTTTCAGAGAATATGATCAATAACACAAAAACTTTTCTTTCACTCATGGTTCATATTTGGCTGAAGCCATTTATTATCAATCAACTGTTTTTACTCTTTTTAAAACATAATGACAACAGAAATTTACCCAAATGACCCTGATCAAAAGTTTACATACCCTGGCGATTTTGGCCTGCTAACATGCACACAAGTAGACACAAAGGGGTTTGAATGGCTAATAAAGGTAATCATCCTCACCTGTGATCTGTTTGCTTGTAAATAGTGTGTGTGTGTGTGTGTGTGTGTGTGTGTGTAAAAGGTCTGGACTCCTGACAGACCCTTGCATCTTTCATCCAGTGCTGCACTGACGTTTCTGGATTCTGAGTCATGGGGAAAGCAAAAAGAATTGCCAAAGGATCTGCAGGGAAAAGGTAGTTAAACTGTATAAATCAGGAAAGGGATTTAAAAAGATATCCAAGGAATTGAGAATGCTAATCAGAAGTGTTCAAACTGTAATCAAGAAGTGGAAAATGAGGGGTTCTGTTGAAACCAAACCACGGTCAGGTAGACCAACTAAAATTTCAGCCTCAAATGCCGGGAAAATTGTTGGATGCAAAAAAAAAAAAACCCACAATTAACTTCAGATGAAATACAGCACTCTCTGAAAACATGTGGTGTGGCGGTTTTAAGATTCACAGTAAGGAGGCACTTGAAGAAAGTAAGCTGCATGGTCCTGTCGCCAGAAGAAAGCCATTACTAAGCAAATGCCACAAAGAGACCCGCTTACAATACGCCAGATGGCACAGAGACAAGCCTCAAACCTTCTGGCACAAAGTCACTTGGAGGAACGAGACAAAAAAAAATTTAAGCTTTTTTGCCACAAGCATCTTCATTTGGGGAGGAGTAAACAAGGCCTGTGATGGCAGGTACACCATTCCTACTGTGAAACACAGAGGTGGATTGCTAATGTTTTGGGGATGTGTGAGCTACATGAAAGGAAATTTGGTCAAAATTGATGGCAAGATGAATGCAGTAGGTGATCAAAAAATACTGTAGGAACTTTTGCATTCATCGGTCAGGAAGCTCCGAATAGGATGTACTTGGACGTTCCACCATGACAAAGATCCAAAACACAAGGCCAAGTCGACCTGTTCTTTGCTACAGTAGAAAAAAAAAGGTTATGGAGTGGCCATTTCCGTCTCCTGACCTCCGATATCATTGAGTCACTCTGGGGAGATCTCAAATGTGCAGGTCATGCAAGACATCCCAATAATTTACAGGAACTGGAGGCTGTTTGCCAAAAGGAATGGGCAGTTTCTGTGCACAATAACGATCAAAGCAGCAGTTCCGCCGCTTGATCGTTCTTATAGGCAGCGGGGGGGGACGTCGTCCCCCTCCCGCCGCTTCTCCGGGCTCGGAGAGCGAATCGGCTGGTGCTGGCTGGGGAAGCATAGAGGTGTGTCTATGACCGTTGGAGGCCCGGGCTCGACGTTATGGCGTCACGCCCTGTACCCGGAAGTAAACAAAGCCGCAATCGCAGCTGTCGTGAGATCGGTAAATGTTTTTTCACCGATTTCATGCTTGTAAGCCTGGAGTAGAGATGTGGGGTCTTATTGACCCCACATCTCTCCATAAAGAGGACCTGTCACACCGATTCCTATTAAAAGGGATGTTTACATTCCTTGTAATAGGAATAAAAGTGACCAATAAAAATAAAAGTGTAAAAATAAAAAAATTAAGTAAATTAAAAATATATTTTTTTTTATAAGACGCCCCTATCCCGGTAGAAGCGAACATGCATGCAAGTCCCGTCCACATATGTAAACGCCGTTCAAACCCCACATATGAGGTATCGTCGCGTGCGTTAGAGCGTGTGCAACAATTCTAGCACTAGACCTCCTCTGTAACTCAAATGGTAACCTGTAAAAAAATTTAAAGCAACGCCTATGGAGATTTTGAAGTACTGAAGTTTGGCGCCATTCCATGAGTGTGCGCAATTTTAAAGCGTGACATGTTAGGTATCTATTTACTCGGCGTAACATCATCTTTCATATTATACAAAAAAATTGGGCTAACTTTACTGTTTTGTTATATTTTAATTCAGTTGCAATGACTGCCATTTTATTCCCTAGGATGTCTGCTAAAAAAAATATATAATGTTTGGGGGTTCTGATTAATTTTCTAGCAAAAAAATTGTGATGTTTACATGGAGAGAAGTACCAAAATAGGCCCGGTGGTCAAGTGGTTAAGAACTGGGGTATGTAAACTTTTTATCAGGGTCATTTGGGTAGTTTCTGTTGTCATTATGATTTAAAAAGAGTAAACACGTTGATTTGATAAAAATGGCTTCAGCCAAACACTAACCATGAGTGAAAAAAGTTTGTGTTGTTCATGTTCTTTGAAAAATGGCCAAGAAATCCAAAATTCTGCCAGGGTATGTAAACTTATGAGCACAAGTGTGTGTGTGTGTGTGTGTGTGTGTGTGTGTGTGTGTAAAAAAATAAATAATAATAAATAAATAACCGAGGAATGCCGTTTACTGGCACTTCATGGTTCACACGATGATCACCTGTGATTGGACACAGCTGATCATGTGGTAAAAAAGCCTCTGACAGAGGCTTGTTATCGCGAGTGGAGATGTGACGTGTCAGACTGACACACGTTCGCCGCACGCCTGCGTCCCGCTGGACGTCAATAGACCACCGGTCAGGATAACCAAACCACTTCCTGGATGTCAATATGCTATTGACCGGACAGGAAGTGGTTAAATGATAAACTGTTCTAACATTTTGTAAGATTTTGATGCAGGCTGCCAGGAAATACAGTGAAATGGCTATGTCTGTCCGTCCGCCCCCCCCCCCTTTTTTTTTTAACAGTATAATGTAGCACAGCCTGCAATGTTAGACTGCAGCATTGCAATAGCTGTAGTTCTATACTTTATTGTATGCAGATGTACATTAAGCAAAGTGATTCAGTTTATCCAAGCTGGGCATAGTCTAAACCATTTACAAACAGAAAAATTGTACTTTCGCTGTCCGGATTCCTTACCCCCCCTAACCCCCCCCCCCCCCCCCACTCCGGTGTCACTTTTGGCACCTTTCAGGGGGAGGATGAAGCAGATATCTGTCTAATACAGGTATTTGCTCCCACTTCCGGTGAAAGATTGCTGCAGTATCCGTGGTGATCTACACCATGTCCGAAGACAGCAGGGACCACTCGGAATGCGCAGCTCGACTCGCTCATGCGCAGTAGGGAACCAGGCTTCACTTCCTGATTCCCTTACTAGCAATGACGGCTCCTCCACCCGGAGCCGAGGGAACGGGTCGGCTTCAGGTGAGGACATTGCGGGTGCCCTGGACAGGTGACAGCTGACTTTTTTTTTTTTTTTCGGAACTCCGCTTTTATGCATCATTCTGTCACTGAGCAGCCCCCCTCCCCCCCCCTTTTTACTTACCTGTGAGCCTGTTCGTTCCCCTGCCAGAGATGCGCTCTACACCTCTGGCCGGGAACCCCAGAAGATGATGATCGGGCCACTGTGCATGTGCAAAATAAACTACACAGTGGAGGGAAGTATGATATGTATTTTATAAAAAAAAAAAGGGGGAGGGGGAATTACAAGTTGTAGGTAGAGTATACAGAATTCTATTTACATCATCTGCTGCATTATTGCACCTAGTTATTTTTTTGGAGGAGCTTGAGCTCATGTTTTTTACTCATGCACATTGTAATATCTCAGATATCTTTTTCTTCTTGCTTGAAGCACTGTTGGGTGGTATCAATGTTAAGGAATTCCAGCTTGGTGGAGTGACTGAGTCACAAGTGTCTTGAAGCTCATTCAAAATAGTTACAGCTTCTCCTACCTACGCTGAACTACGTTGTTCCACTGGAGCATAAATTCACCCAACGGAAATGGCAGCTTTCCAGACAACTTCTGTAAATTTGCTCATAAAGTTTTGTTACATTTATAATAAATGGTATGTTTATTAAAATGGGTTGACATTGTTTCGAATTGGATGGCCATGATTTTTCTTTTTCCTGCAAATGTTAAGTTTGTATACATTTGTATTGTTTGAATACATATTCTGAGGTCCCATAGTTACTGAATCATTGAACCATGATGCAGTTAACTAACACTGTTCTGTTCTATATATTAATTTCAGAATGTTTTCTACTTGTGGAAGTGACACAGCTGTGCTAATGAGTTCTCACCAAGCTAATTGGAGGTAAAATAGGCACATAGTTGTGAAAACACAATTTTATCATTAACACATTTTCAGTTAACTAGTTTATTGAAGTGAGATTTTCAGCTTCCTTTTGCCATTATTTAGGCAATTTTGCAGTTATTTTGTAGCGCTAAATTACCTTTTTAAATACAAACATTTTGCTTAAATAGTGTAATGCTCTTGAAACGCATATAGGTTTAAATAGTCATCCAAATGAACAATGTGTATATAAAGTCCACAAAATATATGTTCATCAATTTAGTTGAAGATATAGGACCTCCACCAAAGATTCAGTGTGCAGACACGGAAAGAAACACACCACACCACCGTGCAAACAGTCCGCTTACCAGAACAAAATCGTTATGGGCATGTAATCAGATAACGTGCAGGTCAGTGGCAATCGCACTTCCAACAGAAGATGCCTTTTTTACCTGTCTGTTTGGAAGTACCATACAATAAATTGCTTATTGGCTTTATATACACATTATTCATTTGGATTAATTTTTCATTTATTTTTAGCGCTGCACTATTGGATTATATTGTTTTTGTTAGCTTATCTGCAAACTGTGCTAGCTGCTTTTCTATTTACTTTTAAGTTAGTGCAGATTTTTGTCCCCTTTTTTTTAAATAGTCATATCAGTAAGAGCCGGTTCCCACAGGGGCGGCACGACTTTGGGAGCGACTCGGCAAGGCGATCTCAAGACAACTTGAGAGGCGACTTGCAAAATGACTTCTGTATTGAAGTCAATGCAAGTCGCCTCGAGTCTCCCCCAAAGTCATACAAGAACCTTTTTCTAAGTCGGAGCAACTTGCGTCGCTCCTATTAGAATGGTTCTATCGAATAGAGCGGAGCGCGACTTGTCAGGCGGCTGAGTCGCCCCTGTGTGAATCGGCTCTAAGAAGTCTGGAACACATTAATTTATGCTTTACAAGCTTGCTTTGTAAAAATGTGTTAATAATAATGTCGAAGGCCCTTTTACAGTCTTTTTTTCTTCCTTCTTTTGACAAACCACACTGTAAGGGGGAACACATTTTTCTGCTGGCCCAACTTTTTACATCGTTAGACCCAGGTTTAGATGTATATCAATGGCTTGATACTCTTGATAAACCAAATTTATGTATTGTGTATATGTCACGTAAAACATTTATTTTACTACATGATACCACTTACGGAAGTATTGTTGTTCATGCACCCATTTCTATAACTAATAAATAAAAAAATGGTCAAAGGGCCCATTTACCACGGGATATAAAACATTCCCTACTTTTTCTTCAATAGAAACGGCAAGGTAAAATATCAGCACTACTCCTGTGATAACCAAGAGTAGTGAAGCATAAGACCCCTTCCACACCGTTAGCGGCCGATAAAGGGTTAATACCGAGAGGCGCATTGCGGGCGGTATTGCCTTGGTTTCCCATTGTTTTAAATGGGAAGGAGCGGTATACATACCACTCCTCTCACCGCTCCAAAGATGCTGCTGACAGGAGATTTTTTTTCTCTCCTGCCAGCGCATCGCCTCAGTGTGAAAGCCCTCCTGCTTTCACATTGAGGGTGCTGGGCAGGAGTTGGTCCAAACTAAAGTTAAATGAAACCTGGGGGTCAGCTTTAAGCACCTACTAGTTTATTTTTTGCCATACTGATTTGGTAATTGAAGTAGTAAATTGGGGGCAGGTTATCTGAGAAGTAAACTTTGTGTGTAACTTCCAATCACTTTTGTGTTCTTGATCTGATTTTTGAAAGTCCCAGCCTGTGCGACGTCTAGGTCTTTCGTTTTTTAGCCATATTCACATCTTCTAGGGGAAAGCTTAAAGTAGAAGTATAGGCAAAACTTTTTTTCATTTTTGCCATCTGTGTCCCATTTGGGAGATTTACCTTCACTTCCTGTCCCATAGCCAAAACAAGCAAGTGAGAAGAAATTTCTTGGGGCCCCCAAGTCACCAGAACTAGTGTCCCCATTGGAAGGTTTCCACTGAATTGCTTAACTTTTTTGGGCTTTTCTTTTACATTCACTTTCAAATACAATGGTAAATAGGACAAATGCAGACGTTTCATCTTCTTCGAAATGGGAGGGGCACAGACCGCAAAAAAAGTTGTTCTAATCCATCTGCCACTCTGTCCAAAAGTTTAAAAAAGGTTTGCCTTTGTTATACTTTAAAGCTACCTACAAACATTCATAATAGTTGCTGGATCATGTATGTCCGTTGGGCACACTTGCATAATTGTACATATGGAAAGTGCTTTAGAAATATGGATAAAAAATGCTTTAGGAATCCCCAGCTGCAGCTTTTCTTCGAGGGGTGGGGGCTAGGGCAGCGAAATGCTAGGTAAAATCCAAACCAGCTAGTTGACTGATTTGGGAAAGAGAAGAGGTCTGCTGAAGTTGAGGGGACCAGCATTCATATAGACATTCCCAGTCTCAACTGCACCCCTATTCTTGTTACACAGCCAGCAAACAAAACAAAAATACCTTATGCAAAGGACAGACAAAAGAAAATATACATACATCACACTAGTATATCTCGCATGAAAAATTAAAACCTTATACACAGATTTGTTCAGTTCTGTTTGATTATCTAATGCTGTTAAAATAGACCATGCATTGGTTTTTATAAAAAAGGCTTTCAGCACCTGTTACGATGGGAATTTCAGCCACATTGCTGGTCGCTTATAGGTGGCCATTTTAGCACCAGGGTGATACAGCCACCTGTCTAATGGTAAGATGAACTAACTCGAAATGTTGTTTTTTTACTCTTTGTGCTGGTTACACTGTACCAGGGCAATAACAGGTGTGTTTATTTTTAGCACGCTGAGATGTATTCAGTAAGACAAGCAATTGTCCCTTACAAGACACATGTGTACTTGGACATTCTTTTTGTGAGAAAAAGATAGTGCTGTAAAGGTGCTGTTGCTCGTAAATTATCTGATTATCAGGCAAATGAGCGCAATGTAGTGCTAAGCTTAGAATGGTCAACATTCATATAGATCCTATAAAATAATATGCTACATTTGCAAGTAGAGCCTCTACACCCAGAAATGGTTCTTTCAGATGTGGGTTGGGTCTGGCGAGTTGAATCTATATCGGACTTCTGGTAACTCATGGATATGGGTTGTTGCTCAGTCCTTTTGTATACAAACCCAGAGTTCTGAGACCATATTCCAGGATACCAATAAGTGGATCGGCCTACTTGTATTAACCCTGGAATGAAATATATATTGTGTCACGCAAGGTGAGAATCCTTCAGCCCCTTTATTCAAGAGCAAACTCTCCATGTACAGTGCCTTGAAAAAGTATTCCTACTCTTTTGAAATTTTCCATCGTGGCACATAATTGTGAAGTGGAAGGACAATTATTTTCATTTATTATTATTTTATTTTTTATTTTTTTTACAAAGAGATATCAGAAAAGTCTGTCTTTTGTAGAACCACCTTTCGCTGCAATTACATCTGCAAGTCTTTTTGGGGATGTCTCTACCAGCTTTTCACATCTAGAAAGTGACACTTTTTCTTTGCAAAATAGGTCAAGCTCTGTCAGATTGGATGGCAAATATCTGTGAACAAGTCTTGCATCAGATTTTCAATTGGACTTAAGTCTGGACTTTGACTGGGACATTCTAACACATGAATATGCTTTGCTCCATTCCATTGTAGCTCTGGCTGTATGTTTAGGGACGTTGTCCTGCTGGAAGGTGAACCTCCACCCCAGTCTCTAGTCTTTTGCAGACTCAAACAGGTTTTCTTCTAAGATTGCCCAGTATTTGGCTCCATCCATCTTGCCAGCAACTTGTCCCTGCTGAAGAAATACATCCCTTCAACATGATGCTGCCACCAACATGTATCAGGGTGGGGATGATACGGTCAGGGTGATGTGCAGTGTTAGTTTTCCGCCACACGTAGCGTTTTGCTTTTATGCCAGAAAGTTCATCTACCCAGAGCACTTTTTTGCACATGATTGCGGTGTCCCCCACAAGCCTTCTTACAAACTACAAACTGGACTTCTTATGGCTTTCTTTTTGCCACTCTTCCATAAAGGCCATATTTGTGGAGTGCACGACTAATAGTTATCCTGTGGACAGATTCTTCCACCTGAGCTGTGGATCTCTGCAGCTTCTCCAGAGTTACCATGGCGTGGCTTCTTCTCAGATTAGTGCTCTGATTGCCCAGCCTTTCAGTTTAGGTGGTCGGCCATGTCTTGGTAGGTTTGCATTTGTGCCACACTCTTTCCATTTTCATATGATGGATTGAACAGTGTGCTCTGTGAATGAATGAAGAACTTGTATAGCGCGGCACATGCGAACTTCTGGGCGCTTGTTGTTCCTGTCTCCTTTGATATCAAAAGAGATGAGTTTTGATCTTTCTCCTGAATGCTAAATGGTTTTCCTCCAACCGAATGCTGGTTGGTAAAGCGTTCCATAGTCTGGGACCTTGGACCGCGAATCTTCTTTCTCCTTTGGATTTGTAGTTGGCTTTCGGTATCTGGAGTAGATTTTGATTGGTGGATCGCAGAACGCGATTGGGATTATGAGCTTTTATTTTATCGCATAGATAATGGGGAGCATTCCCATGGATACATCTATGCGTTAGACAGAGTGCTTTAAAAACAATTCTGTCTTTTACTGGCAACCAGTGAAGGGTTCTCAGTGAAGGTGAGATTGATTCCCAGGGTTTTTTCCCAGTCACTAGTCTGGCGGCCGTATTTTGAACGACTTGCAGACGAGCGATTTGGTACTTTGGGAGACCGAGGTAAAGGGCGTTTGCATAATCCAATCTGGAGTTTACAATTGCTCCCACCACGGTCGCTATGTCTTCTTTGAGAATAAAAGGAGTGAGTTTGCGTAGTAGGCGCAGAAGATGGTGAGATCCGCTGACTACTGACCCTATTTGTGCGTCCATTGTCATGTAGGAGTCGAAGATGACCCCGAGACTTTTGACTTTGGCGCTAGGGGTGATGATTTTGCCCAGAATGGGCGGGGGTATCCAAGTTGTTGCAGGTTGATTCATACGCTTGGCGTGAAACAGGAGAAGTTCTGTTTTCGCTCCGCTGAGTTTAAGATAACTCTTTGTCATCCAGTTCTCTATCAAAGAGAGGCATGTCTCTAGATTGAGATGGTGGTCCTTTTTGTTGCAAACATCTGTGAGATGTTCAAAGCTTGGGATATTTTTTTATTTTTTTTTAGAACCTAACTGTCCTTTTAACTTCTACACAACTTTATCCCTGATCCGTCTCGTGTGTTCTTTGGCCTTCATGATGCTGTTTGTTCACCAAGGTTCTCTGGCAAACCTCCTGAGGGCTTCACAGAACAGCTGTATTTTATGCAGAGATTAAATTGCACACAGGTGGACTCTATTTACTAATTAGGTGACTTTTGAAGGCAATTGAATCCACTAGATTTTAGTTGGGGGTATCGGAGTAAAGGAAAGGGGCTGAATAAAAATGCACTCCTCACTTTTCAAATATTTATATGAAAAAAAGTGAAAACCATTTATCATTTCCCTTCCACTTCAAAATTATGTGCCACTTGGTGTTGGTCTGTCACATAAAATCCCAATAAGATACATTTTCGTATTTGGTTGTAACATGACATGTGGAAAATGTCAAAGGGTATGAATACTTTTTCAAGGCACTATATATTCAGCATAAATGTAAAATACAATTTGTGGTTATTAGCATTATTTTCTATGCTTAATTCTTTTGTTGTGTAAAATTAGCCTTTTAAAATCCAACTAAACAGAGGTGTGATAATGATGATTTAAAAAAAAAAAAAATTTCCCATTAAAGCGGCATGTAAATTTTGTTCTGTGTAAATGGGTCACAATTCAATGTTCTCAGGCTTTATTCCTTGCAGATCAAATGTTATTCATTAACCCCCTTCAGATCCACGCTATAGCCGAATGACGGCTACAGCGCAGACCAACTTTTCCGGGAGGCCGTCAGTAGAAGTCCTCACCTTTTACACGCTCCACGCCCGCTCCCTGCAGAGGGCGCGTGCTGTGATAACTGAGTCAATGAGACTCTTGTGATCACTGATCGGAGTAAGGGTCCCATCACGGCCCCTTACCATGTGATCAGCTGTCAGCCAATAACAGCTGATCACATGATGTAAACAGAAGATTGGTAGTTGCTCTTTTTTTTTTTTTCTCATGCTAACAGCTTCTGTGCAAGGGACATCGGTCCAGAATAGGAAAGATGCACAGCCATCTCATCTCCACCTGCCAGTGCCCACAGTGCCGCAAATCGGTGTCCACAGTGCATAAAAGTGCCAGCAATCCGTGCCACCTATCAATTCCCACCAATGTTGCCAATCAGTGCCACCTAGAAGTGCCCATAACTGACACCTATCAGTGCCACTTCTCAATGCCCACCAGTGCCACCTAATCAGTGACGTCTTATCGGTGCCCATCAATGCAGCGTATCGGTGCAGCCTCATCAGCGCTCATCAATGAAGGAGAAAAATTGGCTGTTTTGCAAAATTTTATAACAAAATATAAAACGGTTTTGTATTAAAAAAATAAAATAAACATGGTCTTTTTAACAAAAAACAAAACAAAAATGCAGAGATGGTCAAATACCACAAAAAGAAAGCTCTATTTGTGGGAAGAAAATCATAAAAATGTCATTTGGGTACAGTGTTGGATAACTGCGTAATTGTCGTTCAAAGAGTGACAGCGCCGAAAGCTGAAAATTGGTCTGGGCATGAGGGGGGAGTAAGCAAGTGGTTAAGCAAAAATATATAAATGGGGAAAATATTGCCTTATGGCCACTAGATGGTGCTGGGTATCATAGGAAATGTGTGTTCATTGGCTATGTTTAGTTGCTATAATTTAGCTTTTTCCCCATTCTCATATTTTTTTTTTTTTTTTTGTTCCTAAGGAATAACATTTGATTTGTGCTAAATCTAGTCTGAGAACATTATTATTTCTTCATTTTTTTTCTTTCTATAATATTTTACAAATCAACCCCCCCAAAATGCAATTGGCTAAATACATTTCAGATGCGCTAAACACTTGGTCTTAAATGGTAGAAACGAAACGTACCCTCCTTAAAGTTTTGTAAATCCTTAGTTAATGTAGCTGTACCTTTTTTTTATACAAAGCAACTTACCTTTCCCGTGGATGCCGGAGTAAATTTGACCACGTTTGGAACATATGGCTAGGATCTCCTACCACAAATGCTGAACAATTTTGCATGGTTGGGTAGGAGGTGACTGGCAGGACGTAAACAAACAAAAAAACTCCTGAAATTAATGGGCAGTTCCGCCAAACTGCCGCTGCAGCGGCGCTTTGCCAGCAATGTTAACCCCTTTTCGACCGCTAGCTGGCGAAAACCTCCGCAAAAACTACAGTAAAGTGCCGCTAAAATAGCGATCCTTTACCGCCTATGCTTCGGTGAAGTGAGCCGTAACGACTAGATGAACTTCTTCCTTTTTTTTATTTTTTTATTGTTTTGTGCTATTTGAGCTGGGGAATGCACAAAGGCTCTGTATTGCACAGCCAATAAAAAGTATTAAAAAAAAAAAACAGTAGAAACTTTTCAGTTGGCAAAAAGCATGCGCTTGTCTAAATGCAGAGCTAGAGATCGAACTCATTTCTCGGACCTCTGCATATTGACTACTGCTTTCCCACAGAATAAGATGCAAACTTTTGCATCAGCTGTCTGAGAACATGCTTTTCCACTCAAGCTATAGCTGCTGTAGAAAGAAAATGAAGTGTACACTATTTAACACAATTTGTTTTAATGCAGATTTATACTGGGCTATTTATTATTATTACAGGTACTAATATTTTTATCTCTATAAATTTATTGAGACACCTCTGTCGTATCTTCCTCTTCTCTAAAGAGTTTTGCATCTGATGTGGTACTTCTGCTTCCACCAAATATATAACAAAACATTTGAGTTGCAATCTCGGTTTCCAAAAGCATTTTACTTCAATCTTCATGCATATACAAGTAACAACTGCCCAGTTTCAGACAGGAACTCTGTCCTTCATCAAGTTGCATGTGTATTGTTCAACATGTTGGCCACTTTTATTGGCTAATGCATCAAGCTAGAGCGAACACAGGTGTATCCCTTCACCAATTTCCTAATTAACCCCTTTGTGCATAGTACCGATTACATATTAACATTGCACAATGAGACTCCTTTTTTTCAAACAACAAAAGCACAAAAGAAAAGAGAAAATCAATATAACTCTAATGCCGCGTACACACGATCGGTTAAACCGATGAGAATGGTCTGATGGACCGTTTTTCATCGGTCAAAACCAATCGTGTGTGGGCGCCATCGGTTATTTAACCATCGGTTAAAAAAAAGCCAACTTGTTTTAAATTTAACCGATGGATTACTAACTGATTAGGACAAAACCGATCGTTAGTAGACACGAACATCGGTTAAAAATCTGCGCATGTTCAGAATCAAGTCGACGCATGCTTGGAAGCATTGAACTTCGTTTTTTTTCAGCACGTCGTTGTGTTTTACGTCACCGCGTTCTGACACGATCGGTGTGTAGGCGCGACGGACCATCAGTCAGCTTCATCGGTTAACCGATGAAAACGGTCCATCGGTCCGTTCTCATCGGATGGACCGATCGTGTGTACGTGGCATAAGGGCCAGTTCACACCAGACGCAGTTCCGTGCACATTTTTTCTGCACAAAATGCATGCACAGTGTTTTCCATGTATTCCAATGGCTCTAGTTCACACCATGCAGTCAGTTTCCGGTCAGTTTTTGCACCAGAAATGACTGCATGGTGTGAACTAGAGCCAACTAGAGTTTTTGGAATACATGGAAAACACACTGCATGCATTTTTAGTGCAGAAAAAATGCACACAAAACTGTACGGAACTGCGTCTGGTGTCAACTGGCCCTAAAAAAAAATTATATGACGAAACAAAATCGTTCTAACCAAAATTCAAAAAAGTGTTAGAAAATGTATAACTGGTATTTCCCTATTCCGTTGACTTATAAATGGGGCAAGGGGAAGAAGGGAAGTGGCCAAGAGGAGGCCAGAAGGGGTTACTATTAGCAACAATGATTGATCAGGGAATGTTCAGGTAGCAAAAATATAAAAGTTATTTATTAATTAATAATATCAAGAACATATATAAGAAAGTACAATGGTCAATGAACTATATGAAAAGGTTGGTATTCATATACAAAAATGTATTACCACTAAAAAACAATGTAACGAACAGGACCAACAAATAAACAACACAAAACTCAACTTTCCCTATTCCGTTGAGCCTATATTGGTTAACAACGTGGAAAAAAAATTCTGCTATTCAAACGGTACATGGGTAAAACCCTGATCTTGGTATAACTAAACAAACATTGTTTCCCCGATTTTATGTCTCTTGTTTGCACATGTGCAGCATACACCACCCAATGTTTAATTTTTTTATATATATATATATATATATATATATATATATATATATATATATATATATGTGTGTGTGTGTGTGTGTGTGTGTGTGTGTGTGTGTGTGTGTATATGTATATATATATAATTAGGGGTGCAACAGATCAAAAAACTCACGGATCGGATCGATCCTCGGATCAGGAGTCACGGATCATTTTCGGATCAGCAAAAAAAAAGATTCCGTTTTTTCATTGGTCCAAAACAAAAAAAAAATTATATATATATATATATATATATATATATATATATATATATATATATATATATATATATATATATATATATATATATATTATATAATTTTTTTTTTTTTTTGGACCAATGAAAAAACGGAACTTTTTTTTTTTTTTTTTTTTTTGCTGATCCGAAAAAAGAGCACAATAGCAATTCACAGGGGTGGATTAAAGAGGAAGCAGGTGAGGCTGTTTGGGACTTAAAGTACAATCTTGATGTTTTTACAGCAAAAAAAAAAAAAAAAAATTTATATATATATATATATATATATATATATATATATATATTTTTTTTTTTTTTTTTTTTTTTTGCTGTAAAAACATCAAGATTGTACTTTAAGTCCCAAACAGCCTCACCTGCTTCCTCTTTAATCCACCCCTGTGAATTGCTATTGTGCTCTTTTTTCCCCCTTTTCCCCCCCCCCTCCTCTCACACCAGTGCTTCACTGCTAACATTCCCATTCAGCCTGCTAGAGCCCAGTGCACAGCGTGACACGCCTCCCCGGGGAGGCGTGTCACGCTGGGCTCTGGCAAGCAGACTGGCCGCCGCTCCGGAGCTAGGCCGAAGCCGGGGACTTTCCTAGGCCTAGGCTCCGGAGCGCTCCGCGGATCGCGGGGTGTGCCGATCCGAACGGGGTGGCCCGTTCGGATCACGGATCGGTGACGATCCGTTACACCCCTAATAAATATATATATATATATATATATATATATATATATATATATATATATATATATATATATATATATATATATATATATATATATATATATATAAACATTGGTTTCTGTATGCTGCACATGTGCAAATATATATATTTTTTATTAACATTTCTGTGCTATGCAGTTGTGTGTTAAGACATAGAAATTTTGCTGCATTTAAGGATGATTTTCTAAAAATAAAATGCACTGCGGTGTCCTATGTACACATGGTGTTTTTTGTTGTTTAAGGAAAGCTAATTCAAAAGAAAAAAAATAAACATTTAGTAAATTTCTGGTTTTCACAAAACCTTATTTTATGTTTAACAAAGGGAGAACAGAGAAGGATTCAGAAGAAAAACGTTATGCCAGCCTCCATACATACGAGAGCGGTCTCCTCACAGAAGAGAGTCGCCATATTTCCGAGAATCTCCAGTAACCAGAAAAGACTCTCCGCACAGTAGATCCGGCTCCAGCGTCAGTAGCAGAAGCTATTCTCCAGAAAGAGGCAAGCCATTCCCCACACACCAGCACAAAAGTATGCATTCTCCTTTTTTTTCCTCTTTGAACTGCCTTCTATTTCATGTAATACAAAATTTCTAGTTTTATGTAACATCGTTTTTCATTAAAGATATGGATGAAATCTTTTAGAATCTATAACATAATCTAGCACAAAATGTTATAGCTGGGTTGGAATTTGGCAAGTGCAGCAAGGACCAGACAAATTTCAATTGGGAAATTTTAATTTGATTAGAGGCTGCAAATCACTGGCTGATAGGGGGGGGGGGCGGCAGCCAGTCTGATAGCTTTGGTTGGTTGTCATTTTTCAGCCTCTTTTACACTAAACTGGCTCCCATTATAAAAGGGGTGTCACAGAAGGGTAATTTTAAATGTCCGGCAATCAATACTCCGTTTTAGGTAGATATACTTTTTGGGTGTAAATAGGATTTAGTCACTTTCAAATTTTATTAAATTTTTTTCACCCAAAAGTGGAACTTTAAGCACTCCTCGCCCCCCTTTCCTGCCACATTTGGCATGTCATTCCCCTTTGCTTGGGAAACCTAGGCGGTGACTCTTCTTCCCCTACATCCCTGCAATCTTCTTGGACACATCACAGGTCCCAGAAGATTGCCTATCCACTGAGAATGCACAGCGCGATTCGCGAATGCGCAGTGCACACTCTGCTGGGAAGCCCCAAGCTGTCACAGCCAGGTGCCCACATTTGCAATGCCGGCGCCATGGAGAGGAGCAAGGCTTCGCTGGGACAGGTAAGTGTCTGTTAAGTCAGCAGCTACAATTTTTAAGTTTATTTGGCTTTTACCTGGAGTTTAGCTTCAATAACTTAACTTAATTTACATGAACTTGGTGTCGTTGTTTTGATTTTTTTTTTTTTTATTCGTTACTTTGACTAAGCCATGATGAGGGTCCAAGCTGTAAGCATGTGAATGATACATGTGCTATTTTTTTTCTAAACTTTATTTTTTGTCCTGACTAAAATAAAGATATTTTATACAAATATACATTAAGTATTATTTTGCATTGGCTTTATTCCTAACTCCTTAGTCGGGATCTTCCGCTGTGAATGAATATGCTGATGCTAGTTTATTTTTACCATTTATTTACAGTTGTAAAAATGGTTTTATTCAGTTTTTCAGTCCTCGCTAGTTTACAAGATATATCTGGACTGGTGCTTGTTCTGTTGGATTACATTTTATTCACAGCCAATTTGTAAATCTGCCTGCAAGGTGCTTGTTCTGTTGGATTACATTTTATTCACAGCCAATTTGTAAATCTGCCTGCAAGTTTATTTATTTTTTCTGGAAAAAGTTTGCAAGAATAAGTACCGGTATTTGCCACAGACTTAAATTGTGTATTACTCGGTTTTATCACAGTAAATATTTATTGAAAAGCAGATGCAAATGCGTCATAAGAACAAGAAAGGAAAACTTTTTTTTTTTTTTCTTTCATTTACAAATTATTGCACTTTTTAATATTGAATATTGCTTTTGTAGATTTAAGCTGGCCATACGCTGAGTATTTATTTATTTTATTCCGCCTGCAGGCTAAACGGGGGGGGGGGGGGAAAAACAGTCCTCCATCCATGCCCAATGTGGACGAATGAATCTCCTGTTGCGGCTATCATACTTTGACATCAGCCCTGCTGGATGTCAAAGTGCCCAAGCAACAGCTGTATATGATTAGATGCAGCTGCTTTTTACCCCAAAGAATATGAGCACGCAAAATTACACTTTTTTTGTCAATTTTGGTCAGTTCCTCAGTAACTGCCACTTTCTTCTTGGTCACTTCTTGGACAGAAATCAAGAGAGGATCCATCCAGTGGGGATACAGATAAAAAAATAAAAAATAAGCATTTTGTTGAACCCGGTAAGGACAGAAGTCCTGCTAATTTTTTCATTTCTGTATGTGTACATGTAAGGGCCCTTTCACACTGGTGCGTTTTTTTGCGGTAAAAATAGCGCTATTAAAACGCCCATAAAACGCTCCCCATGCCCCCTCCATTGAAATTAATAAAAAAAAAACGCAGTAAAAACGGAGCGTTAAAATCGTGGTAAAACACCACGTTTTTAACGCGATTTTACCGCGTTTTTACCACGTTTTTAATTCATTTCAATGGAGAGGGGCATGGGTAGCGTTTTAATAGCGCTATTTTTACCGCAAAAACGCGGCAAAAACACACCAGTGTGAAAGGGCCCTTAAGGAAACTCTTTTCATTTTCTGTTGTCACCAGTAAGTGAAGGTAAATTTGCCAGCAGATGCACAGTAATATAAATTGAAATGAGGTATTCGCTTTACCTCTCCCAAAACTGAAAAATCTTAAACTAGGTATGTCGAATAGTACAACTATTATATAGCATTTTAGTTGTGCAATTTACATGTTTTTTTTTTTTTCTATTGCAGATAAAGACAAATCAAGCACACATCCTTTAAGATCTTCTAAAGACCCATCTCCTTCAAGTTCAGGCGCTATAACTTCCATCAAAGTAATTATTTTTTTCCATTATGTCTTCATTTACTTATGGAGTGCAGAAAAACCTAATCCGAAAACCCATATTATAAATGGATATCATGGTGAAATTTAAGGCCTTGTTCCCGTGGGTTTATCAATGCATACCCCATGCAAATGCACACAGAAGTGTTCTGTGCATCCCCATGCAGGCATTCTCATTGATTTCTGTTGAGATGCAGCGGGTGCACGACTCCAAAGAGATTGTGCATTCAGGGCCATGCACTACACAGATGATAAATTGGGAGCAGTGGAGGTGCGTACAGTGGCTGCGTCACAATAGACATTGGTGAGACTTCCTGCACAGGTCTACACAGAACACCTGTGCATATTTCTATGCCGGTAAATACACAGGAGTAAGCACTCCTACTAGTGGTCAGCAGAAGGACAAATGGAATATCCTGAGGCTAAACTCCAGGAAGGCTAAATAAACAGTTGCATTTCATATATGAGAGCTGTTTTATCTGACAAATGATTTGGTGTGGCTAGCACTAAGATTTACAAAGCTAGACTGCACAGCCAGGCTGGTGACTTCAGTCTGCTTTAATACAGTTTAACAGAAACCTGGACAAATTGCAGCCCCAGGGCCACATGCAACCCTTTTGGCTGTTCCTATCCCACCCTTGATGCCGGTTTAGAATGTCACGGACTGCATCGGGACCCACATACAAAAGTGGGGATGGCCTGTAACTTGTACCAGTCCATTCAGGATCCTGCAGGCAGTGATTTCCTGTGTAAAATGTATCCAGTGACATCACTAGCAGGGCACACTCAGCATGATTTGTGAAGAATGAGTAAAAGAAAGCAAGGACTAGTAAGTGCCTCTAAATAATGGTGGAGCAATGTGGCAATTTTTCTTCGTCTGAGGATGATTGTGCAGAAAAGCTTTCCAATTTAAAGAATGGAGTAAACTCACTAAAAGAGTGGTGTTTTCTTTATGGCTCATGCATATACTGCTGTCTAAGGGTGGTCGTTGCACCTGTAATGGCAAAGGAAATGTCTCGCAATGTCGATTCCAACCTGTTCATGTTCACTCAGAGAAATCTAGCGTACTCCTGGATCTCAAGAGTTTTTTGCAAAACATAAAATCTAGAATGGACTTAACATGCCTCTCAGAAAATACCATGGGGTGTCATTTGGGGGTGTTTTTGTACTGTCCTGGCATTTTAGCACCTCAAGATACGTGATGGGCAGTCAGATAGTAAAAGCTGTGTAAACTCCAGTGTACATATATACCTCAGGGGCAGATGCACAGACCGAGTACGCCGGCGTACTTTCAAATTACCCGCGTCGTATCTTTGGTTTGAATCCTCAAACCAAGATACGACGGATCTGGGTTAGATCCGACAGGTATACGTCCTTGTACGCCTTCAGATCTAAGATGCAATACTTTGGCATCCGCTGGGTGGCGTTCACGTCGTTTTCCACGTCGGGTATGCAAATTAGCTATTTTTGTCGCTCCACGAACGGACGAGCGGCCGGCACATTTTTTACGGCGTCTCTAGTCGGCTTTTTTCGGCGTATAGTTAAAGCTAGTATTTTGTCGCGTATAGTTAGACCTGCCATGTTAAGTATGGCCGTCGTTCCCATGTTTATTTTGAATTTTTTTATTTTTTTGCGTAAGTCAATCGGGATGGACATAATTCACGTCTAAGTTAAAAAAAAATGACGTCGTTGCGACGTCATTTAGCGCAATGCACGGCGGGAAATTTAGAAACGGAGCATGCACAGTTCATTCGGCGCGGGGATGCGCTTCATTTAAATGAAACACGCCCCCTAATCGCCGATTTGAATTCCGCCGCCAGAGATGGACTACGCCGCCATAACTTACGGCGCGAATTCTTCCAGGATTCGAACTAAAGCCAAGTAAGATACGGCAGGGTATCGTATCTCTGATACGCTGCGCGGGTGCAGATCTCTGTGGATCTGCCCCATAGTTTGTATATGCTATAACTTTACCCAAGCCAATAAATATTCACCTATTGGGATTTTATTTTTTTACAAAAGACATGCAGAAAAATACATTTTGGCCTAAATATATGAAGAGATGTGATTTTTTTTTTTATTATTATTATTATTATTGGATATGTTTTATGACAAAGTAGAAAGTATTGTTTGGTTTTTATTTTCGTTTATATAATAATAATAATAAAAAAAACAGTGGTTATCCAGTACCACCAAAGGACCACCAAAGGAAAGCTCTATTTTGAGTAAAAGATTATATAAAATGAATTTGCGTACACTGTTGCATGACCGAGCAATTGCCAGTTAAATTGCACCAAGAACAATGGCAAAAAAATGTCCTGGTCTTGAAGGGGGTAAAACCTTCTGGAGGTCAAGTGGTTAAACATATATGTTAATAATGGTGGCACATTTCTAGCTGTGTGTCTGCTGTTTAATGGTCTTTTGCTAAACAATATTTTCATATTTGAATACCCATGTTGACTCTCTCCTCCAAATATAAGTTGGCTTTGTGTTGAGTACACCTGTATCATTCCACAACCTAGGTTAAACACATTAACCTCTCTCGGCATATGCCAGACATATGTTCACTGGTGATCAGTTACAAATAGGAACATTGTCTATCACACACTTCATAAACTATTTGATTTGTGTTTTTACAGAGTGGAGACCAAGATAAAGCAAGTCGCCTCTCGTCTGAGATTGCTTTTGTGGATGCTGCCTGCAAATGGGTTTCTGAGAAAATGGAGAAAGTGTCTGAAAGCAATGTACCTGAAGCCACAGAAGACTTTGTAAAAGTACATATTTCAATAGAATGTTTTTTCAGAGATTCATTTAAGCATGGATAATGATTTTCAAGATTATGCAAAATATATTTGGGATATTGATTGCACACCTAAATGTATAATAGCTTTTGTCTGTTAGGCCTCATTTACTGTATACTTGTGGCTATGGGGCAATAAAAACACTGGTTGGTTGTGTTTTTGGGATTTTTTTTTTTGCAAGTAGATGGAGCTGTGCTGCAAGTGGTTGCAACAAAGTGCTGCTCCAAACCGATATTCAGGGTGTAACATGATGCAGCAGCCCCCGCACTCCCCGGATCCAACCCCCCCCCTTTGTGACAGCAAGCAGGGGATCTTCTCCCCCCCCACTAGCTGTCATTTAAAAAAAGACGTGGCCCTGCGTGGCTCTGCCCACCCGACCACATCATTCAGAGTTCTGTAAGTGTGAGAACTACACGTACTGCCAGCCTTTTGCGGCTGTTGGCCTATTGCTTTTAATTAACTACCGCGTTGTTGAGTGCTCTTGGTGGTTCATCGATACTTCCTGTCATTGTGAAGTATGAGCAGACAGCTTAAACATTCAGTATGCAAGAGCCCTGCATTGTAAATGCACTCCCCCCCCACACATTTTTTTTTTTCAAAGGTCAACTTATCCTTTAAAACAGGGGTCTACAAACTACTACCCTCCAGTTGTTCTGGAACTACAATTTCCATCATGCCCAGTCATGTCTGTGAATGTCAGTTTTACAATGCCTCATAGGAGGTGTAGTTCTGCAACAGCTGGAGGGCCGTAGTTTGGATATCCCTGCTTTACAACAAATGTTTCAAATAACAATTGCCACTGTACCATCACCTCATGGAAAAACTCACTAAATATGGCCCTCCAGATCATAGGAATGTAAAAATAAGCATATATTGTTAAACTTTATGTAGACTCCCATACATCATCCAATCAAGCCGTTCACATACATTGCCAGCTTGCAAGTAGTATGTCTGTTTGGCCTAAAGCTTGGAATTGTGCACTGCGAAAATAGAAGATCCTCATAGAGTAGTAACGTTGATATTAGGATATTATTATTCCCAATAAATTCTTGCAGACTCTCATACTAACCAGTCTGATCAAACCCATCTTGCACATTGCTGGTACTGACACCTCAGGTGTCACAACCGATAAGCCATCTTGTCTCTCAATAATGAATGAGTACTACACTTCTAATAGCTTTGAGAGATAACCATTCGATAGCTTCTGAATGTATATCGGAGATCCACAGCTCTCTCAAACTTCCATCGGTGTCCTCCAATGATGACACGCAGCAAAAGTCAAAGCTGTCGCTGTAATCGGATCCTTATGCCAATACAGCTGGTTTATCAGTCTCAGCTCAGAAGGTCATAAAAGAGAAAAAAATTGTTTCCATACAGTAGTAATTAGAGATGTTCCGATACTAGTACTCGGGGGAAATGCTCCGATGCCTCACCCGATACCTGGGCAGGCAGGGGAGTTGCAAGTCTTCTCTCCCCCGTGCTCATTGCTGTCCCCCCCCCGTGCTGTTGTCGCCCCCCCCCCCTTGCTGTTGTCGCCCCCCCCCCCCGTGCTGTTGTCGTCGTCCCCCCCGTGCTGTTGTCGCCCCCCCCCGTGCTGTTGTCGTCGTCCCCCCCCGTGCTGTTGTCGTCGTCCCCCCCGTGCTGCTGTCGTCCCCCCCCCCCCCCCCGTGCTGTTGTCGTCGTCCGTCCCCCCCGTGCTGTTGTCGTCGTCCGTCCCCCCCCCGTGCTGTTGTCGTCGTCCGTCCCCCCCCCCGTGCTGTTGTCGTCGTCCCCCCCCCGTGCTGTTGTCGTCGTCGTCCCCCCCGTGCTGTTGTCGTCGTCGTCCCCCCCCCCGTGCTGTTGTCGTCGTCCCCCCCCCCGTGCTGTTGTCGTCGCCCCGTGCTGTTGTCGTCCCCCCCCCCCCCCCGTGCTGTTGGCCCCCCCCCCCGTGCTGTTGTCCGTCGTCCCCCCCCCCCCCCCGTGCTGTTGTCTTCCCCCGTCCGTGCCGTTCTCTCCCCTTCCCCCGTCCATCCGTGCCGTTCTCTCCCCTCCCCTTCCCCCGTCCGTGCCGTTCAGTTCTACCCCCCCCCCCCCCAGTCCGTCCGTGCAGTTCTCTCTCCAACCCCCCTGTCCGTCCGTCCGTGAAGTTCTCTCTCCTCCCCCCTTCCGTGCAGTTCTCTCCCCCCCCCCCCCCCCCCAGTCTGTGCCGCTCTCCCCCTCAATCTGTCAGGGGGAGAGCGGAGGTAGGAGACGCTAAGCCTGGCTCCTACCTTTTCCGAATGAACAGAGTCGGTGGTCACCGACTCTGTCCATTCATATAACTGAGCATCGTAACCTCCTGTGTTTACGATGCTTCAGTTTATGAATGGAGGAGCTTCTCTCCATTCATTTCAGCTGAGGCTGCTGAGAAAGGGACTGGGGAATCTGTGTCCTTAGTCCCTTTCTCTGTCTTAAAGGGGAGATGTCAGAGGTCTGTTAAGACCCCTGATATCTCTCCAAAGACCCCCAACAGGGCTGATTAAAAAAAAAAAATTGCAATTTTTTTTTTTTAAATAAATAAATAAAAATAAAATGTAAATAAAAACACACTGACAATCCACCCCCCCCCCCTAAAAAAATGTAAAAAAAAATAAATAAATACTGCCACTGTCACATACATGACATTTAAAAAAGTATCGGTAATCCGTATCGGCGAGTACTTGGAAAAAAAAGTATCGGTACTTGTACTCGGTCTCAAGAAGTGGTATCGGGACAACCCTAGTAGTAATGTTTTATTAAAAATATTTAAAGACTAAAAGACAACTACTCGCATATGAAAAGTGCATTAGTGGCACTACACTCACAAACATCTAGATGTAGTTGCTGGGTAACCTCTTTGCCTAGTAACCATTAAAAATGTTCTGTTACCATGTTACATGTTGTACCTGAAATATGGGTGTAACATTTAACATGGTGCAAAAGCTGACATTTAGGTCTCATTTACATACACTTGCTTCAGCTTCAAAGCACACATACGGCTAGTTTACAGTTGCTTTAAAACAAGGCTTTGGACAGGCTTTGTTAAAGCTCTCTGAACGCGAGTCAAAGCTCATGTCATTAAATAAAATGGTTTGCTTACAGACCTGTTTACACCTTGCTTTTGCTTGGTGCTTCAATGAGGCTTTGGTGGAGCTTCGTTTGGGGGTTTGGTGAGGCTTTGGGGCCTCAGTGGGGCTTCAAGCAAGCTTTGCCTTTTAGACTTCTATGAAGGCTTTTTAAGCACCTCTAAAGCTACATGGGGTAGAATTTTTGAAGCAAAGCCAAAGCAAGGTGTAAACAGGTCTGTAAGCTAACCATTTTAATTAGTGGCAGGGGCTTTGTTAAAGCTCTCTGAACGCTAGTCAAAGGCTGTTCGAAGCCTTGTTTTGAAGTAAGTGTAAACTAGTCTTTAATGTGTGTTGAAGCCAAAGCAAGTGTAAGTGAGCCATTGGTGACAGGAGTTTTTGACTGGCGTTTAGAGAGCTTTAACAAAGCATGTTCAAAGCCATGTTTTGAAGCAAGTGTAAACTAGCCCTTAAATTGTATAAAACTAAAAAAGGATCTTGGCTAGATTATATTGCAGAAGGCTTCCATATTGACAGTAAACATTTCTATACAGCTTCCATCTCTTTCTGTAGGTGCTAAAGTTGTGTTGTCTTTAATATAGCCACTTATCTAGTTACCTTGTTTTCTAAGGCAGGATCATCTTCTGCATTATATGGGGACCAAATAGCAGAACTAGAAGCCAATGTGTCTGCGAATTCCGAACGCTACGATTCAAATCCAGTTGGCAACAGATCCAAAGCCATTGCAGCAAAGACAAAAGAAATAGAAGAGGTAAGTCGACGAATATGCTTTTGTTTTATTTAACCTATGTCCAATTTCTTGTTTAAATCCCCAAAAATATCATGTGTTGTCCAGGTATCAATGTTTTTGACTGCCTTTTTTCCCACTTCCGGCTTAGCAGTGGCTACTGGAACATCGCTTGCATTGATGGCACAGTTCGGTTCTGCATTATAATTTTTTTTCCTACCCCTTACACCAGACCAGGGAGCTCAGTCAGTTTGCGGCTGCTTTCTCTGTCTGTCTGTACAATTGACCTCCATTCTTTGCTGCTGTTAAAGTATCGTCAACATCTGACACACTTCTGGGCATGTCATATTCCTGGTCCCTTCTCTGAGTGCTGTAGTTCCAGCTACTATGTTCTATAATAACATAGGGGCTGGCAATAGAAACCATAGACTGCGGAAAGGGGCAAAGGCATCCGACACGTTTGGCAGTGTCAAATGCTGAAGATTCTTCAGGCAGCGGTAGTTGGCAGTGGGGCAGAACTGTATTCATTTTGTATCTTTACAGGCAATTCTTAGTTTCTCTTTTTTGTAAGTGATCGGGTCCCTTAAAAGCCAAATAATATTTACCTCCTCCTTATATGGTCAATTTGTGAATTTTACTGAATATATGCAAATTTTTATTTTTTTTACATGTATTTCTATTTAAGCTTGAAAAATTATTTGCATATGTTTCTGTTCTTCTCGTGGAAAGAAGCAGATTTGCACATACTAGGCACCTTAAAGTGGAACTTGCATTTCTATCTGCGCACTACATACTGAAAACGCTATTTGATTCATTTTTAATATTCAAAGCAAACTCACCCATCCATTCACATCTCATTGCTTTATTATGTTTAAAAAACACCTCCTAGTATTTTTATCCGTGGTCATCTTGACTAAGTACCATTTACTTCCTGGAATCCATCTGCCTTTAGCTCAGACATGCAGGCAGCAGGACGTGCTTGGCTAAGAAAACTCTTCCAGATAAAAGAAAAAATGCCCATGAAGACTCCTGGCAGGACCATGTGTTTTTAGTGCAGTTTTTTTTTTTTTTTTTTTTTTTAATTGTGCTGGCGCCATTTTTTGGTGTGGTTTATGTGCATAGGGCAATCCATTGAAAAATGCACCTTGTGGGAACACTCAAAAAAAGCTGCACGCTCAGACGCACTTCCTGGTATGAAAGAGCCCTCTAACTGGTGTGCCCTAAGATTATGTACAATTCTAAAGGACACTCAGACTGAAATAGGTTGGGGAACACTGTTGTAAACTGATGTAACATAAATCGGTAACTGAACTGCGTGAAAGAATCCCAACTTTATTTTTCAAGTCAAACCCCTTAACACTGGCAGAGGTGCTTTCATTGGTCAGCTTTTTTTCTTTTATGTTAAACCTTTATCCCAAAAGGAAAAAATACTGTGCTGTAACTGCCTAAGAAGTTTGGTTTTAATTTTGTTTTAAATCTACTAGTGCATTTAACACTAAATGGACAAGACTGCTGTCCAAAGGTGTTTCCATTGCTCCTTCATCCAGAGTAGCCACAAGTAATAATCGCATTTAAAATCCAACAGGCTTGTTCTACTCGAGTTAATCGATCAATCAACTTCTTACTTTCAGCCTGGTCATACATGGTTCGAATTTCGGGTAGTTGCTGCTGAACCAGACAAGATTTGAATAGTCTTTGTGACCAGATTTAGGGGCTTCTCTTGACTGATAACCACATACACGAGGAGCTTGTTTAGTTGTGCGAAAACTATTATGCCCTGTACACCTGATCGGTCAATCCGACGAGAACGGTCGGATGTATTTTTCCATCAGGTAACCGATGAAGCTGACTGATGGTCAGTCGTGCCTAGTAGTGTTGCTCACGAATATTCGTATTGCGAATATTCGGCTCGAATATGGCATATTCGAGTATTCGCAAATATATATCGAATTTCGCGGCCAATATTCGCTATTCCGAATATTCACATTTTTTCAATTTTATTTTTAAAACAGATCACATCCTAGTGATCTCCATCGACGTCTAAAAGCATTGCTGGTATGATTAGAGACACTGGGCCGAGTAGCTGAAGCGATCATTTTATATTGCCGAATATTCGCAATGCGAATATTTGGCAATAGGAATATTGCGCGATTATTTTCTCCGCCCTTCTTTTGCATCAGAGTTCTCCTACCACAGTTGTTAAAATTTCGCTATCATTTTCGCATGCGCATTAGCGAAATTTCGCAATATTGTTTTTTGGATAAAATGTCACGAATATTCGATTTCAGAATATTGGCGAATACTTTCTCCGCCATTCTTTTGCATCGGAGCCAATCAGAGTTCTCCTACCACAGTTGTCGAAATTCCGCAATCATTTTCGCATTTGCGAAAATTCGATAATATATCACGAATATTCGATTTCAGCATGAGCCAATCAGAGTTCTCCTACCGCACTTGTCTAAATTTTGCAATTATTTTCGCATTCGCAATAGCAAAATTTCGCAAAAATTTCATTTGGATAAAATATCACGAATATTCGATTTTAGCGGCTATATATTCATGATATATCGCGAAATCGAATATGGCGTATTCCGCTCAACACTAGTGCCTACACACCATCATTTAAAAAACTGATCGTGTTAAGACGCGGTGATGTAAAACACGATGTGCTGAAAAAAAACGAAGTTCAATGCTTCCAAGCATGCGTTGACTTGAATTCTGAGCATGCCTGGATTTTTAACCGATGGACATGCCTACAAACGATCGTTTTTTTTCTATCGGTTGGGTATCCATCGGTTAATTTTAAAACAAGTTTCACATTTTTTAACCGATGACGCCCACACACGGTCGGTTTGGTCTGATGAAAACGGTCCATCAGACCGTTCTCATCGGATTGACCGATCGTGTGTACGCAGCATTACTGTAGAAAAAGTGGCTTTTGATTGTGATTGTATTTCGGGATTTTAATTTTTTTTAACTTGAATGCCAATGTCGCTTTTACCAATGTTTCCCTTAATATAGAGGTGTTCTTGTGATTTTTTTTTTTTTTTCACAGTTTTAGATAATGTCTGGAAGAGTAAATTAACTTCTGCTTTCATGTTAACGGTGACTTCAGAGACTGTGCATTCAGCCTTTCATTTCTTCCCATCTCAAAGCTGTCACATCTTAGATTTACTACTTTATTCTTTTAAATGAAATGTTCCCTGCCTAACATTTTCCATGAAAGCCTTATGAATCAAGTCACAAATTGAAATCCAGTAAATGTGTTGTATTAAATTTTAGATTTAAAATAAACATTGTAACATTCTTTGATTTTAGGTTTTTACACTCCTAACTTCCCAGTGCATTTGCAAGAGCAGCATTTCTGTGAATGGGAATTTAGCTTCAAGACCACTCTTTTTCTGCTCATGTTTAACCCCTTTAGTGCTGCTGGACAAGTATATTTCACCTACACTTGTTGCCACTATTTGTCCTGCCAGGTTTTGCTTTGCAAAGTGTAATTACAACAGGCATCTGGTTTAAAGGGTCACTAAAGGATTTTTTTTTTTTTTTTTAGCTAAATGGCTTCCTTTACCTTACTGCAGTGCTGGTTTCATGTCCTCATTGTTCGTTTTTGCTTTGATGTTGCTGTAATTCCTCTCTGTTCTGGACACTTCCTGGTTGTCTGTTTCCTGATCACCACAGTACTGGGAGATTTCTCACTGTGGTGACTAATCAAGGAAGTGTGATTACTGTGTCTAAAACTTCTCAGCACCAATCCAGTTTCGTTTTGCAAAACCTTCAGTGCCCTCTATTGGCTCTGTGGCTCTGTAAATCAGAGAACCAGGAAACAGCAGCAAAAACTAAACTGTAGGTACATTATATGATTGCTTTTTATCTATTTTTAATCATTTTTAAAAGGAATCCGTTTAACTATTATGTCTCTATACCCTGTAAACAGTAATTTCAGCAAAATTTTTTTTTCCTTTAGTGACCCTTTAATCTTAAAGCTATTTCAGCTTTACAATTCTCCTTTTAAAGCTTTTGGAAAGTCTTATTATTATAATACAGGATTTATATAGCGCCAACAGTTTGCGCAGCCCTTTACATCAGGGAAGACAGTACAGTCACAATACAAATCAATACAGGAGGGATCAGAGGGCCCTGCTCGTTAGAGCTTACAATCTAGAAACCATTACAGACTAGGAAAAATTTGTTGGTACCCTTTCGCAAATAAAAAAACGCCACCCACGCTTTTATCTACAATAAGTTGAAACTGACATATAGAATTACAATCCACAGTGATGGATGTCAAAGGCTGAAGGTTTTTTGCCGTTAGGCATTCTATGCATGAAGGTAAAAAATCTTTGTACAGCAGCCCTCATTAGCCCCCCTAATATCTGATGTAGCCCCACCTAGATCCAGTTATGTGCACGTGAGCAGCGGCTCTCCTGGGTCTCTTCCTCCTCATTGGCTGAGACAACAGAGAGCAGGGTTGGGCGTCGTGTTCAGTGTGTGAATGGACACACAATGGCTTGGGAGTGAGTTTGCCTCCATAGCAAGCTGCTTTTTATGGGGGCACTCGGCAGAAGGGAGGGGCCCAGGAGTACCAGTGAGGGACCCAAGAAGTGGAAGATGGAGGCTAGGCTGTGCAAAACCACTGCACATAGCAGTTAAGTATGACATGTTTGGCATTTAAAAAAAACTGGCTTTTAATATCTATTTAATCCATATTTTATGAAAATCAAAAGTGAAAATGGCGGGGGAAAAAATTATGGGACCCTGACTAGTTGTGTTCCAAGAGTGAAGATGTGTGATGCGTATGAAAAAAACAAAACAAAAAAACGTTTGAAATGTTGCTATGAACCAGTTCTTTATCTTTTTTAGAGGTACTAACAAATCTGTCCATGCCCTGTTAAGCTGGCCATACACCATACTATTTTTTTTATTCAATTTCCTTTAGATTTACCTTCAACTGTGTAGTACAATGGCCTGCCTGATTACACACAAATTGAAAGTGCTCAGATTTGACCTCCTATTATATGGTATTGGTAAATCTAAAGGAAATCTATAGACAAATTGTATAATCTATTTATATAATAAGCTATAATTTTATCTTTTTACACCTTCTTTGTTTTGTTCAGACATTCCAAAGGTATGCAGATACTGTATACATGAGACCACTGCTTTTAATTTAATCACTTTTCAGGAGAAATGAAACATCTTTTCAATGAGCTGTAGGGGTTCCAACAAATTTGTCAGTCTGTATATTCCATAATTCATTATAGCATATGACAAAGATATATGATTTCTCTGTTTTAAAGGAGTATACAAACCTTTTTATGCAAACGAATAGACGGGAGGATTGAAACGGCCCTGTTTAATCTAGAACGTTGGTCAAATCCAATAAATAGCTGGAAATATACCGTTTGCTCAGCTACTATATGCTCTATTTAACCACTTAAGCCCCGTACCAATATGATGCCTAAAGACCCAAGGTGTTTTTACAGTTCGGGACTGCGTCGCTTTAACAGACAATTGCGCGGTCGTGCGACGTGGCTCCCAAACAAAATTGGCGTTCTTTTTTTCCCCACAAATAGAGCTTTCTTTTGGTGTTATTTGATCACCTCTGCGGTTTTTATTTTTTGGGCTATAAACAAAAATAGAGCGACAATTTTGAAAAAAATGCAATATTTTTTACTTTTTGCTATAATAAATATCCCCCAAAAACATATATAAAAATATTTTTTTTTCCTCAGTTTAGGCCGATACATATTCTTCTTCCTATTTTTGGTAAAAAAATCGCAATAAGCGTTTATCGATTGGTTTGCGCAAAATTTATAGCGTTTACAAAATAGGGGATAGTTTTATTGCATTTTTATTATTTTATTTTTTTACTACTAATGGCGGCGATCAGCGATTTTTTTCGTGACTGCGACATTATGGCGGACACTTCGGACAATTTTGACACATTTTTGGGACCATTGTCATTTTCACAGCAAAAAATGCATTTAAATTGCATTCTTTATTGTGAAATGACAGTTGCAGTTTGGGAGTTAAACACAGGTGGCGCTGTAGGATTTAGTGTACACTTAGTGTGTGTTTACAACTGTAGGGGGGTGTGGCTGTAGGAATGACGTCATCGATCGAGTCTTCCCTATAAAGGGGATCACTCGATCGATGCAGCGCCATAGTGAAGCACGGGGAAGCCGTGTTTACATACAGCTCTCCCCGTTCTTCAGCTCCGGGGAGCGATCGCGACAGAGCGGCTAGAAACAAATAGCCGCGCCGTCGTCCCGGATCGCTCCCCGAGGGAACCCGACCGCCGCGAGTAGCGGGGGGGGTCCCGATCGGACCCCCGACCCACGTCTAGGCAGGCACGTACAGGTACGTTGATGTGCCTGTCCGTGCCATTCTGCCGACGTATATGTACATGCGGCGGTCGGGAAGTGGTTAAGGACCGCCTCCTGCACATTTACGTTGGCAGAATGGCATGGCTGGGCACAGGCACGTACCTGTACGTCCCCCTTTAATCGCCCAGCCGTGGGTCGTGCGCCCGCGACCCAGTCTGAAGCTCCGTGACCCGATCACCACCAGTGTCCCGCGATCGGTCACAGGAACTGAAGAACTGGGAGAGGTGTGTGTAAACATGTCACTGATCGTCTGTTCCCTGATATAGGGAAAGGCGATCAGTGACGTCACACGTCCAGCCCCGCCCCCCTACAGTTAGAAACACATATGAGGTCACACATAACCCCTACAGCGCCCCCTAGTGGTTAACTCCTAAACTGCAATTGTCATTTTCACAGTAAACAATGCATATTTATAGCACTTTTTGCTGTGAAAATGACAATGGTCCCAAAAATGTGTCAAAATTGTCCGATGTGTCCGCCATAAAGCCGCAGTCATGAAAAAAATCGCTGATCGCCGCCATTAGTAGTAAAAAAAAAATATTAATAAAAATGCCATAAAACTATCCCCTATTTTGTAAACGCTATAAATTTTGCGCAAACCAATCGTTAAACGCTTATTGCAATTTTTTATTTATTTTTTTACCAAAAATAGGTAGAAGAATACGTATCGGTATAAAGATAAAAAAAAATGTTTTTTTTTTTATATCTTTTTTGGGGGTATTTATTATAGCAAAAAGTAATAAATATTGTTTTTTTTTTTTCAAAATTGTCGTTCTATTTTTGTTTATAGCGCAAAAAATAAAAACCGCAGAGGTGATCAAATACCACCAAAAGAAAGCTCTATTTGTGGGGAAAAAAAGACGCCAATTTTGTTTGGGAGCCACATCGCACGACCATGCATTTGTTGGTTAAAGCGACGCAGTGCCGAATCGCAAAAACTGGCCAGGTCCTTTACCTGCATAATGGTCTGGGTCTTGAGTGGTTAATGTACACAATATGGCTCCAGTTTTTATCAAATTGTGTTCCCCTTTATATGTTTTCCCTCTCGGGTATGATTTGCGTATACACTTCCTTATTCAGCTAACGGTAGTTGTCCTTTAACTACTTAACCCCCGGACCATATTGCTGGTCAAAGACCAGAGCACTTTTTGCGATTTGGGACTGCGACGCTTTAACTGACAATTGCGCGGTCGTGCGCCGTGGCTCCCAAACAAAATTGGCGTCCTTTTTTTCCCACAAATAGAGCTTTCTTTTGGTGGTATTTGATCACCTCTACGGTTTTTATTTTTTGCGCCATAAACAAAAATAGAGCGACAATTTTGAAAAAAAATAATATTTTTTACATTTTGCTGTAATAAATATCCCCCAAAAATATATAAAAAAAAAATGTTTTCCTTAGTTTAGGCCGATACGTATTCTTCTACATATTTTTCATAAAAAAAATCGCAATAAGCGTTTATTGATTGGTTTGCGCAAAAGTTATAGCGTTTACAAAATAGGGGGTATTTTTATGTCATTTTTATTAATATATATTTTTTTACTAGTAATGGCGGTGATCAGCGATTTTTTTTCGTTACTGCGACATTATGGCGGACACTTCGGACACTTTTGACAAATTTTTGGGACCATTGGCATTTTTATAGCGATCAGTGCTATAAAAATGCATTGGATTACTATAAAAATGCCACTGGCAGTGAAGGGGTTAACACTAGGGGGTGGGGAAGGGGTTAAGTATGCCTGGGTGTGTTCTTACTGTGGGGGGGGGGGGGGTGGCCTCACTAGGGGAAACACTGATCTTCTGTTCATACATTGTATGAACAGAAAATCAGCATTTCCCCTGCTGACAGGACCGAGAGCTGTGTGTTAACACACACAGCTCCCGGTCCCCGCTCTGTAACGAGCGATCGCGTGTGCCCGGCGGCGATCGCGCCCGCCGGGCACACGCACGGCAGTCGGGGGCGCGCGCCCCCTAGTGGCCGCTCGAAGAGCCGACGTATAGCTACGAGGAGAGAGGAGAGCCGACCTGCCGCCGTATAATGACGGTGGCTGGTCGGCTAGTGGTTAAAGCAAATTGTAACAAGGTTTTTTTATTAATTTTTTTTGGGCAAAGATGTTTGCATGTACCTTGTTTGTTTTTTTTGTTTTTTTTAACTGTTCCAAAATCAACTTCTATGTGACCTGAAAAGTAGAGGGTTTAAAAAAAAATAACGAAAAGAAAAACTGATATTTCTTGAAAAATGTTGCATGATTTCTTTAGGTAGCCCTAAGTCTAGAGAATGAAAGCTGGCCTTACAATATATGGATTTCAGCCAGTTTACCAGGAAATACGTGGGGACCCATCCCCACCTTCTTGATCAACATCCTTCAATTGAAAAATCAAGACATACAGGAAAATTGTCAGTCGAACAGAGGCTGTAGCCAATCGGATGCACCTGCTGTTTAGGTAATCTGACAGTCACAGGTGCTGACTGACAGAATTTAATAGCTGCAGTAGGGAAGTCGTCCATCCCTGCAAAAATGTGTAAGGGACAGTTCACACCAGACGCAGTTCCGGTTTTCTGCACTAAAAATGCATGCTCTGTGTTTTTCATGTATTCCAATGGCTCTAGTTCACATCATGCAGTCCGTTTCCGGTCAGTTTCCAGTGCAGAAACTGGCTGCGTGATGTGAACTAGAGCCATTGGAATACATGGAAAACACTGTGCATGCATTTTGTGCAGAAAAAAAGAACACGAAACTGAACAGAACTGCGTCTGGTGTGAACTGGCCCTAAAGATGGCTTTATTGTGGGTAATTCTAAATGGGCAATTCTAAGAATAAGGAAGTTGAAAGTTGATGTGATTTTGCTTAACCTGGCCATGGATGGATCAAAATTCAGGCGGAATAGTAGGGATTCTAATGATTGACTCCTCTCAAACAGGACTGTTGATATATTTTCGTTTGAGTTCCCGATGTAACGAGAACAGAGGAGTTCCCGATGTAAGAATATAAACTAATGGTTTCTAATGGGGATTACTAGTTGTGCCACCTAAGTTAGCTGATTGACAAAGTGCATGGATCACATTCAGCTCCCATGCATAGTGCAAAATGATGAAGGTACTGCAGTTCCAGTAAAGACCTAAGGAATTTCACATGACTCATTGAGACAAAAAGACAGAAAGTGTATGAATATGTTTTAAAACTATAAAGAATCTTTCCTTATCGGTTGGGTGCTAAAGGACTTTTACCAGATGAGTAAAAACTTATTAGAAATCGTTTGAGAGAGTGAGGTCCATGCAGAGACATAAATTCTCCTGACATATTATTGCAAAATCCTTCCTTCCCTGTGTGATGAAGCATAACAACGCATCTAGTCAGCACTTTATTGCTAGCGGAGTTACCTTAAATGACTTAAGCTACACATACAGTAAGAGAGTGGGCTCAGGAAAAAGTCAGTTTCCAGTCAGCTAGTTGTTCATCTAATATTGTATTAATTAGTAGATTGATTTTTACACCATGCCTAAAAGTCTTTAGAGCTAATTATTTTATTTTTTTATGGTTTCCATGTCATTGATATTTTCTCAGCATTCTCTCATTTTTGGTACAGTCTTGTATACATTTTGTAACCATGGCTTTCTTGGTTGGGTTTATGGAATGATCCTTCAAACTAAACGCCTCATGACTATTTATTTGCATGCCTTATGTATTTATTAAAGCTAAATTTCAGGTTTGGACTTTATTGCATAGTTACATTGGTCCGACTTGCACCAAAGTGAGTATGCATACACCTATTGGACCACTTTGGAAACTGCCACGGTCTTTCAGGTTTCTTTACATAAAGTGTTCTATGATTGGTTAATGTGGAGATTGTGAATGCTTGAGAAAAATACAAGGCAATCTGTAAATGGTGTTTGTGCCAAGCAGGCAACCCCCTGTGGTTTTATACGGCAGTACAGGTACTTGGCACAGGTCCCAGAAGACAGCGGCGAACACTATAGTAGCAGCAACTACTACAGAGATTCTTCCACAGCCATCACAGATATGGCATACTTGCATTGGTTCGACATGAACAAATGTAACCTTGAAATAAAATCCATGTCTGGAGTTTAGCTTTAAAATGACTACACTAGTCCAATAAGAAACCTCTTGGTATTAGAAGATGCAGGCTTTTGGTGTTTGGCATCAGTCCTCAAGGGCCTTGTTCATGGCATTGACAGGCTTAATTGTGTACAAGTTTTATGAATTTTGTTTCATTATTGCACTTTTATAGTATCGTTTGTTACATCAAAAGGTAAGCTCTAGGCCACTTTTTCACTTTTAAAAGTTAGGCTTCATAATGTAAACTTAAATGGACCTCACCTTTATCTCAAAAAGCACCTGTAGAAATGTTAGCTAATGGAGATCTGCAAATCAATACTTTATAGATAACTGTGGGCTTTCTATTCTTTGTATACCTTTATTTTTATTTTCCTCCACATTCTTCTCATAGCACCATTTTTCGCTAAAGGAGATGAATCCATATCCCTTTACTTATAGTAATTCTAAGTCTGCCTCTCAAAACATAACAGGTACTTCCTAGGATGCATGTGTGGGCTCTGGTTACCTGACCAGTGTCTCACTCAACCAGGAAGCTGAAAAAATGGTAACTAAGTATAAGGGCAAAAGCTACCTAACTCTAACTCTAAACCTACTCCTACCCCAATTCCAAGCCTATTCTATCTAGCCCTGTAAAGAAAAGATTGCTATACTTCGCTATTCTGAAGCCACTCTGGTCCAGTCACAAGGTGAGTCGTCGGCAGCATCTTCAGTGTTTAGGAGAGAGAGCCGACAAGGGAAGACCCATAGTAATTCTATGGGTGATGTCACTTACCTGGTATTTCCCAGCCATTGTCTGCATTCTCCTGCACACAGAAGGCACTGCTGGAGACTGGACCAGGAGGGCTTTTAGAATAGGTAAGTATAGCGATCTTTTCTTTACAGGGTTAGATAGAGTAGGCTTAGAATGGGGGAAGGAGTAGGTTTAGAGTTATGTTTTGTTTTTACTTTAACTTATGAATGTAGGATTATTTCATGTCGGCATGTAGAGCTGTATGATAATGCAGTTTTTAGTGAGAGGCAGGAGAGATCTGCTTTAACAATGAACACTCATATTTTTGCATAATTCCAATTGTGACCAGTTACATTATAAGGTATGTTGTATCCCAATGTGCATATGCACGTTCACCTCCATCCAATGTACAGCTGGCTCTTTTCGGCAGTGACTGTGAAGAATTTGCTAAAATGTGTTATGCCACTGGGTTAGGAGCCTATAAGCCAACACCTTAGCTGTTATATTCGCCACTTACATTCCCTAAATACACTACCAGAATTTCTGCAATTTTCTTGAAGATACAGTAATCATCACCAGGGCAGATTTTTTTCTGTCTATATCCAGGCTAAAGCTGGCCATAGATCGATCAAAATTCAGCTACTTTAGAAGACATTGGCCTCTCCTGATCAAACTTCTGTTAAACTGGCTAGTTGGAAAAAATGTGTGAGTGTCCCTGCTGTCGGAATACAATGTCTGAGGCAAGTTTTTATTCATCCACCTCGATTGTGTGGATGGAGGAATTGGTTTGTTCATTCGTTTTTGTTTTCAGTACACTGGCTGAAAAAAAAGTCTATAGCCAGCTTAATTATTTGTCCTGTAGTAAATATCATATATGTCCATAACCTATACATAGTAAGTATATTTTGAATTGACTGGCCTTCTCACAACACTATTTGAGAACCAATGACATACTTCAATATTTATTTTAAAAATATATATCACGTTTACACAGGAAATGTTGACTGACATATCTTTTTATTTGATAAAACTTAATAGAGCCCCTGAGTGCGCTACATTTTATATTTCTATCGGTACACAGAGACATACTCCTGTATGTGTTTCCTACAAGTGCCTATATATTGTTTATATTTTACAGTTTGTATTTTAAAGTGGCATTTTGAAGGTTGTGGTTCTTTTTCCTGTTGGCATTTGATATAAATGTCTGCATAAACACAGGCATTAAGTAAACGCGTGGAAGTTTAGCTTTCAACCTCTGGGCCCAGTAACTTGTTAACTGTTTATTTTGGTTGAGCTCCACGCTGTAAATTTCTTGCTCCACTGATTTTACCATCAACCTAAAAGCGTATCTTTGTCATTGCCGAATAAATGATACTCACTGAACAGCATAATCCTTGTTCTAGCTGAAGACTGAAAAGTACTACACAATTTCTAAAGCATATAAATGGTAATTTTATGACTGTCTTTTAGTAAATGTGTGCTTTGGAAATGTTTAATTCAGTTTAATATGGCCATGGCAAGATTTGCCGGCTTGACATCCAACTTTCAGGTATGGGGGCAGTATGTCTACCCTGTAATCAAGACACATTTAAATTGTAAGCGTGAAACTTTAGATTTAAGTGGGTGGGCTTGAACTGAAGTATAATCAATGTGGCCAAGCAGAAAGTTGCTCCCTTTTTTATGAAGCCATTTTTTCCAGCTGAAGTATAACCTTGAAATTAAGAGAGGCAACCATTAACCAATGCTTCTGACTGGGTGAGCCATTGTAATCCGTACAGAAAACCAAGTTTCCCCACAAGGCACCCAAAGTGTACAAGTGTTTTCTTAGCTGTTTTCTCCTATGGGGAAATGGCTCCTGGTTGCATAAATTCCTACTTGTAGTCTGCAGAAGAAGAAAGCGTGATTATGCCATGCTTCTTTCTCAGAATGGGTACAGTCAAAACCGCACCAGGTTGCAACCTGCCCATATCCATTGATTGGCAGCTAGGTAATAGGGGCTGAAAGTAGATGGAATGGCACCAATCTTTGCCCATGTACACGTCTACCACTTTGTGCCTTCCCTATTCACTAATGGGAAGTGTCAGTGCTCAGTTGCCTGGTGAATGTGACATGTAGTTCAAACATGTATTCTCCGGGCAACTAAGCATTGTTCAGACATAGAGGATGACTTCTTGCAGAATAATATCAATATTTATTTGAAAAAAACAGACATTGATTTCTTACATTTTACAGACCTTCTCTTTAGGAATCTAGTAATTAAAAGAGGTCAGGATCTTGGCGTTCAGCTTTATTTAATGTTGTACACACAAAGTAATCTAACTATTCAATGCCTTTTTTAGACTGGCCGTAGACGGAGCAAATTTCTTTCCTGCAACCACAAGTTTCAGAAAAGAAATTGGCTTGATTCCCCCATCAACACTGATAGTGTTGACAGGGGAATCCCTCCTGCCGAGCCATTGTGTTCTCCCAACAGGGGAAGCTGTCCTGCCGAGCCATTGTGTTCTCCCAACAGGGGAAGCCGTCCTCATCAGGAGAAAATCATGATTGTTAGTAGCTGTATCTGACACTAGCGACAATCCTACAGTATGGGTCTGCCCAAGGTACATTTAGCCTGCCCATACATGGTTTGAATCTTGGCCAGTTCCCGCTGAGCCTGCCGAGATTCAAGCCGTCTATGGCTGGCTTTTAATCACTTGCCAACCAGTCGCCGCAGTTTAACTGCGGCAGAATGGCACGGCTGGGCGAAGCAACATTGCCTTACATTGCTTCGCCTTTTGGCCACTAGGGATGCACAGCCGAAGGCAGACACCCACTACCAATAGCCGCTGCGAGTGCCCGGCAGGTGCAGTGACCGCCGGGCACCCGCGATCGCTCATGACGCACAGATCCTGGTTCTCTTAGGGGAGAAGAGACTGATCGTGTGTTCATACAAAGTATGAACACCAATCTCTCTTCTCCTAGTGAGTCCCATCCCCCCTACAGTTAGAGCACAGTGAGGGAACACAGTTAACCCCTTCATTGTCTTCTAGTGTTAACTTCTTTCCTTGCCAGTGACATTTCTAAGGTAATCGGTGCATTTTTATAGCACTAATCGCTGTATAAATGTGAATGGTCCCAAAAATGTGTCCAATTTGTCCACCGCAATATCGCGGTCCCGAATAAAAATCACATATCGCCGCCATTACTAGTATAAAAATAAACAATAATGCCATAAAACTACCCCCTATTTTGTAGACGCTTTAACTTTTGCGCTAAACCAATTAATATACGCTTATTGCGTGTTAATTTTGTAAAAAAAAAAAAAAGGTAAATTACATATTGGCCTCCAACTTTTTTGGAGAAAAAAATGTGGGATATTTATTATAGCAAAAAGTAAAAGATATTGTGTGTTTTTTATTTTTTAACTGTTGCTCTTTTGTTTATAGCGCAAAAAATATAAACCACAGGTGATCAAATGCCACCAAAAGAAAGCTGCCATTTGTGGGAAAACAATATGCAAATTTCGTACATATATGGGTACAGCGTCGCATGACTGCGCGATTGTCGGTTAAAGCGACGCAGTGCCAAATTGTAAAAAGTGCTCTGGTCAGGAAGCTGAAGCGGTTAAAGTAAAGCATTGAATCCCTATCCTTAAGGCTGTTTCCATAGGTAACCTATTTTTAGACTAAGTAATAATCTATCCTGATTGGCTGTGACACAGTGGTGCCATTTGCTCCCACTGTGGTCAACAAAAGTCAGTTAGCCAATCAGAAAAGGGGGCAGGGTCAAACTACTCTGTGTGTGAATGAACACCGGGAGCTGCAACTCTGTTCGGTTGCCCCCATAGAAAGCCTCTTGCTGTGAGGGCACTCGACAGGAGGGAGGGCCAAGAGCTGGCGAGGGACCCGGGAAGAGGAGGATCTGGGCTTCTCTGGGAAAAACTATTTTGCAGAGCAGGAATTGTTTTTAAAGGAAAGAAAAAACTTTAGTATGACTTTAAAATGACCTGTTGCTTTGCCCTTACATTGGAAAGTAGTAACCCTTGTTTGGATGGAAAATGGGGGGGGGAGAGGCCATTTCTACAGATTGATTTTTCTCAAAATGTTTTCTAAAACAACTGTACTTGTTGCATTTTCATTGTACGACTGTACTATAAGAGCCCTGATTGGATATAAATTTGAATAGATTGTCTAGGTTAGCCTTCATTTTTGAGTATTGGTAAATCCAAAGGCTGTTGTGCCAACATTTATACAACCAAATTTAAACGTATGTATGAGCAGTTTTAGTAACATCTTTTCTACAAAGTGTTTTTTATTTTTTGTAAAGTCTGACAGATTAGGCTATTTGAGAATCATGTTAAGTGTAGGCATCATATTGTGTTTACTACACAGTGTGTAGTCTTTTAATACCCCATCTTATTTTGTAAGTCACCTAAGACATTGGCAAGGATTTGTAGTACTAATGTGATTAAAGCTCTCAAAACAATTACGAAAACCAAACTCAACAAGACTCGTATACAACTTTTTTTTGCTGGTTCATTTTTATTGGCAGTACATTTGCCGTTTGTTCAGTTGTCTTAAGGCTTTTAACTAAATGTCATTTGCACAGATTATCTAATTTTTATTCCCTTCTAAGAGGCAGAGCAGATCGTTTGATGCATTATTGTGTTAATACTTTTAAAGCTATACTGTAGGAATTTCTTCTCCTCACACACTATCCATCTACACATACAGAGCAGTCCCTCTTCGGGCAGGTTCCTTCAAATATCTGTCAGTTGCTGTTAGACAGCTTCCCCTTCATGTCCGGGCCATAATTAAAACAACATTTTGCAAGGATTGTTGCCAAATCCACATTTCTAGGTTTTCAGAAAAGTACTGCAGCTCTTTGTGCATGTCTGTAGAGAAATAAAATGTCTAACCGTTAAAGAATACCCGTCCTTTTAACTGAAGCACCCTATAGCACTGGCCTTCACCCTTCTGAGCACAGGTTTACTACCTATTAGGCATACCTTAATCTTATAGTCAAGGCTTTGTTTACATTTTTCACAAGAATCTTCTGTGCCTGTTGGCTTCATCTATGTAGTTTTTTTTACCATATGGGGGTTGTTTCTAGGGCATCTTGGGATACAGCCCATTCTTCTGTATGATGCATAACTGCATAAGCTAGTAGGGACTGAGGATTGCTTTGAGGACGCAAACAAATCTGTAAGCACAGGTAGGCGGTGGATTGTCAGATTAAGGTATATCTGTATTAGGGGTGTGCTCAGGGGTGTTGGACCCAGAGCTAAAGCACAAAATCCTCTTTCAATTTATACATTTTAGATGCATCTTTTTATTGTGATAAAAATGTGTCCTGCTCCAACCATGTTGTGGTTAACTTGTAAAACAAATTGTCCCTCAAACCCTGCAAACTATATGATGAAGTTGTCTAGTCAGCTCACAGCCTTCTCCAAGTGGGGGCGCACCCCCGCTGGGAGAACACAATGGCTTGGCGGGAGGGATTTGAGTGGATTGTTTTTTCCTGTAACCCGTAGTCTCAGTCTATGGCCAGCCTGTAATGAAACGCTGGCCCTGACACCCCTGGGCACATGTACTACCTACCTATTGCACACATCTTAATCTGATTATCCACTGACTTAGCTGTGCTGCAGATTTGTTTTACATCCCGTATAGAGATCCTCTGTCCCTAGTGGACCATGCAGTTCTATGCCATAGAGAAAAATTGGACTGTACAGCCTTTAGTAAGGTTATCTAGAGTTTAAACTATGCTTTCCAGGTTTGATTAACAAGAACGGACATCAGCATTCTAAACTGTGTTTGGTTAAAACACTGATTCACAGGTTGGACCACATTGGCATTATATAAGGGAAATGCATCAGTCAGTGAAGATTGTATAGTGTGTACTCCGCAGATATAAGAGTATTTGGCATTCTGGGTGGACAGGTTGGATTTCAGTTCATCATATTTCATTTGATCAGATTGTAATCAAAGGGCTTGTGTTTTTATGAGCAACATAAATGCCAAGACTTAATTGATGAAAAAACTTCAAAGTTATCTGGAAACTATTTTTTTGTGGGAGTAGCATTGTAAATTTGCTTGATTTTTTTTCTGCATTGTCCTAAAGCTTGGAAACTGCCTTTGGATATTTTGGTCCCTTTTTATAATGTAATGCATTGCATACTAAAACTTTATCTGTGTTCTCAAAATCGGTCATTATGCTAGTCTCTTAAAAGTATTTTTTTTCACCATTGTGGCTGGTTAAAATTCCGACATGCAACCCTGTTATCAGTGATGAATGAGTTGAACCATTTCCTGGAGCTGCAAAAGTAATAGGGGGGGAAATGATGCATGTGATATTTCTTAATGCATGACCAATTCTTCTGTTGGCTGCACACATGCTTAACTGGAAAAAAAAGATTATCATTACCCATGTGATAGTGTGAGACAATCTCTTGTTCTTCTGGAAGAGAGGGATCTTTTGTTGGATGTTGGAGAATTTGACAAAATAAAGACACGCCAAATATTTTAAAACAAACCAGTGGGCAGGAGGGCACAGGCAGATATTAGTTAATAAATATAATTTAACTTTATATTTGGCTCCCCCAAAGTTAAAGCTGAACTCCAGCCTTTCCTTTATTCTTGTACAGTTGTTCAGGTTCCTCTCCTGAAATTGCCTACTCTGATTTCACTACACTCAGATTCTCACAATGTATTTTGGAAGCTGTGACACATCAGAACCTGCCTTATTTCCTGGCTTGAGGACAAACCGCAACACCTAGTGCTTTTCTCCTCAGTCAGACTGTCCCTGGTCCACCCCTTTTATTCATTTTGTGTTCTTTCAATCTTGGAGGCTCAGCACCATATGTGTCTGCTGCCCCATCCCACTAGTCGTGATCTGCTTGGATGCCAAGTTCATACCCCAAAAAGTCAGTGGGGGGAAATGATTGGAGCAGCTGTGCATGGCATCCAATAGGCTTCCGTGTTAAAGGGGAACTACACTGCATCTCATCACCACAAACCAAAAAACTCTGTTCAATTCATTTTTAATCTTCAAAACAAGTCCATCCACCCGTGTATCCATGCTTTATTTTGCTGAGAAATCCTTTTGGAAAACATCTCCTTAGCATTTCTGGCCGTGGTCATCTTGAGTAAGGGCAGATGTTTTGTCGCATTTATTTCCTGGAATCCATCTGCCCATAGCCTCTTAGCTTAGGCGTGCAGGCAGGAGGGTATACGTAGCTGAGGAAACCTCCTCCTCCTCTCCTTTCCTTCTGAAAACCCCTGGGATGTAGGACATCATTTGTCTAGGCCTAGAAACCAAGGCGACGTAACTGAAGAAATGTAGAAAAACAATGTTTAAAACAAGTAAATGTGATATACTTTCATATCCATTTACTAATGCTATCAGCATAAGACTGGGTAAACGCTCTTTTTTTTTTTATTTTTTTTTTTTTTTTTTTTTACAAGCAGGTTAAACAAAAAACTCAAATACTTCAGTCAACACAAGCGATGTTGATGCAGGGATGTCTCCTGCTGAGCTTTCTGCCAAAATACTGATCAGTGCTCGCAACAAATTGGCTGCAAGTGTTGATGGAATGTTGTTTTTTTCAGCATGCTCCTTCGACAGAAACTGGTCATTAGACCAGCTTCTATTGAAAGGACAGCTGTACAAACGGACCAAAAATTGTCCGATTCCTGCCGAGCCAGACAATTTTTGGCCTGTGTCTGTACTGGGCTAAAGATTAAAAAATGGTCAGTGTTGATTGAGAGATTGAAGTTCAGTTTTGAGCTTGTTCAGAGGAGCTTCACTCTGTAAACAAACATTTAAAGGTCAACAGCTACAAATACTGTAGCTGCTGACCTTTAAAAAAACACCTATCGCAGAATCCAGCGTGAGTGATCGGAATGCACCACCTAGAGTGACAGAAGTCTGAGCCCACGTTCACATTGGGCCAATTTGACATGCAATTTGGCACGTCAAATCGGAGCCTATTGCCAGCAACGGCACCATCCGAGTTGGTGCAACGTCGCAATGATTTCCAAAAGTAGTTTCTGCACTACTTTTGGCGACTTCAGGGGGCAATTTCTTCAGCAACTTCTGTTTATGAACCACACAGATGTCTGTTAATTTGCCCCTGAAGTCAGACTGAAATGCCGGTTTGGTATCGTACGCATTCAGTGTGAACCTGGGCTAAGGCTGGGTTTGCACTATTTGCGGAGCGGTTCACAGCAGGGGGTATGGTTCGTCCCTGTTCACCATTTCAGGGGAGAATAGGATCCAAATTTTTGCCTGAATTCAGACCTGAAACTGAGCCAAAGACGCACAGGACCATTCTACAGTGTGCTCCGTGGCTGCCCTGGAGATGTGTGAACTGGCTCCATTGTGAGCCGGTCACACTTTCCTGTCATGCGAATCGGTAAAACTGCATCTAATTTGCATAAGTGTTAACCCAGCCTGAAAATTGACAGAGCCAAGTGCAAAATGTCCAGCCATACAGTGAAAATCAGATGCAGTCACTGTTTGGGTATGCAGGTAACTCCACACAATAGCTGGAAGTGTAGATTTGTGGGTTGAGGAATCGATTTGATATCTCAGTTTTCACAGGACAAAGATCTAGCGGTAGGCTTATTATCCTTTTAGCCTGGCATGGTGCTTACTTTTGTTTTTGATGTGTTTTTTTTTTATTGATGATGGCATTTCTGGGTGGGTAAAGGATTTACTGAACTATTAGACATATACTGCTCTATACATCAATTGCCATAATGAAATTCAAATTTGACCAGAATTTTCTAATATTTGCATAATCAATAATCAATAAACCTAAAGTCCAAAAAAATTCAAAAAAATATTTTTGAAGTTTGTCTCATTGAAAAGATTGTGTGATATAGAGAAATGCCAAGAAGAACTTCATATCAGTAAGTGCGTGATTTTGAAGCATTGAACTGGATAGCCTCAATATGTCTTATACTGCAGATGTATGTGTATACATTTTTAAAATTTTACACACGTATTCAAAAAAAAAAAAATGTGGTATCTGTTAATGGGGTCTATTTTTAGCACAACAGCGGAACAGTTCTGGTATGGCATGGAGCTTCCCCACTGAATGATCTTGAATATTGAGGCGTTCCTTTAAACATTTAGCTTTAGCATGCATTCTCCCTCCAGCAGGTAGTGTGTGTGTTGGTTAGAGTTCAGAGTTCATTGAGGTAACTGGAATGTCTGCTTTACATTATCACTGACTGTTGGAACATATAATAGGGTCAATTGTGTACTCCAGCTTTTTCTTGATTTGAGCCCTATACAAAACTTCATAGATAAAGAGTCACTGGAACACTGTACATTAGGGTAAGGACATAACGTTTCAGAATTTTTCCCTGGTGTGAACAAATACAGCATTTGAAATCCAACAGATTTTCTTCCTCTACATTTAAAATAAAAAATAAATAAAAATGTAGACATTGATATCATTACTCGAATATAAAGATCATACTGTGTAAGGGAGAGCGCTGTATTCATGCATCCCTCACCATCAGGCTTTATAAGCAGTTAAATATCTAAAACAGTACAGTTCCTACTTTGTTGAGTTGCAAGAGTTTTTGCTCCAATTTTTTTGAATATCTTTTTCTTTTTTTTTTTCATCTTTGATGGCTCTTATTATATACAAACATGCCGAGCATCGATGTGAGCAAAATTTTCGCTGTCTATGGCACATCTGTTGGGATGGTAGGAGGAACATTTACTCTTTGCACACCATAAACCGTTTGACAGACGCCTGTATTGGTTCAATGGCTACATAGATGACTTGCTTGTCATATGGCAAGGTGACATCACTTAATTACAGGATTTTGTAGGATATTTAAATAACAATTTCCAATTTACCCATAATTTTCATGCTACCTGTATAGACTTTCTGGATTACACCTTACAGAGCAATTTATGCACAGGATCTATTTTTTTTTCTACGACCTTCCGCAAATCGTGTGTGTGTGTGTGTGGTTTTTTTTTTTTGTTTTTTTTTGTTTTATGATTTGGAGAGAGAGAATAGATTGCAAAGAGGAGGAGACAGACATCGCAGACGAATCCAGGTCACCCCTGGGGTTAAGCCGCAAGTGGTACCTGGATTTGCATTTGGGTTAATAATTTTAGTGTGTCTTTATTCTCCTACATTTCTATACATCGTAGGTGAATAATATGCTCCCTTAGTTTTAATGGTTTAAATGTTATATTTGTTTCATTTTGTGAATGATTATTGCTGTGGGGTTGGATTCTATTGCTATTATAGCAGCCAGCAACTCACCCACTTTCCTGTGTTTGCATGGGGATCCAAATGGATTCATTATTGGAGGTGTGTTGAGCAGTTGGTTTGCTATATATATTTTTACGTTTTTTTTTTCTGGACCCAAACACATTAGCGTGGGTTGTGCTATGGAACATTTTACTCCTTGTTTTCATTAAAGACGATTTTTCTACTTTTAAGTTCTATCAGGCTAAATTCGTTCAGGTTTAAAGATTTTACAATAAATGGTTGTATTATAACAGTACTGTACATGTTTTGCATTACAAGGAACCTTTAAAGCCCCACATTTGTAGGCTGTTTTTTTTTTTTTTTTTTTTGTTACTGTTGGCATTGGGTATACATAAGGTTATTGAACAAACTAATGTTAAGCATCTCTAGCACATATTTAGAGAAGGATTCATGTGGAGTCATAGAGAAGTGATACTATTACGATGAGCATGAATAGTTACATTCCTATGTCAATATTTTCTTCCTACCCAGGTCCTTGGGGTAAGGTTCAGCTCTGTTTCCCATTTTGAGAGAAACTTCAGGACTCTGAGTTGATATAGGGTCCATACCGCATGCGTGAGCCGCGCCAAGGCACCCTGTAATCTGTGGTCCTAACACTAAACAATGAGCGTCCCCACAGTGGAGGCACATGCATTCTAATGGATAGATAGGGGCAGGTGGACTGAGCGCATCGAGGCCTTCTGGTAATGACTGCGCTCCCAATGAGCATTTTAATAAATAAATAAAGGGGAGCCACACCTCCTTAAAGGTACAAGAGCACACCAAACACCCAGCATATAGCACAATGGCTGCAAAGGTGTTGGTGCACTGCTGGACCAATATAAGCACCACAGGTGAAACATAAACGTCTCCACTGCCCCCATCTATAGCTGGCAATCGCAGTAAGTGGCATTGGAAGGCTAAAGCAGATAACCACAAAACCTGTTTTGGTTTGTATATCTGGTGATTTTTTTTTTTTTTTTTTTTTCAATCCATTAGATCTAGAAAGTGCAGTGCTAGATGAAAGAGTGTCCAGGTAGTGGGCCAATTGAGAGTATTCCCACCACACTATTTGTTTATTGCGGCAAGAGTGTAGGAGTTGTAAAAAAAGTGGTAATTTGCCACACTGGAGGATTTGGTTGAGTCAAGGCTGATCCTTATTAGCAGATGAGATTAAGACATAGCTTGTGAAATGTCAGGTTACCAAAGAGCAGGATTAGAGGGCTAAGTCTCCTTGACAGAAGCTTCTTGTACCCACTGTCGGCATCACCTGAAATAGGGAAGAAAGATTAATAGAAACTAGGCTTTTTTTAGTAGTAACCTGCACATTATGAACCCTATCTACTATCCTAACTAAGGAGATGGTATGGAGATAGAGAGAGATATATTTGGCCAAGCTGCTCCACCTCTTTGTTTGGGTAAAGATAAGATGTTCTTGGCAATCCTTTCCTTTTAATGACACCAGATGAAGTAATATATCACAACCTTGATTTGCGAGTAGGAGATACACTAATCACACCAGTCATTCCACATAAACACTGGAACTATGTTGTGCTATTTCCTACAGTCTACACTTCGATCATTTTGCTAGTAATTTACTAAACCTTTTAAATATATCGTTCTAATCGTTTGTTCTAGGACTTGCAAAAATGGTGTTGTAGGGACATTCCTACTGTTTGCCATTATATGCAGCCAGAGGCTCCCAAGTTGTAATTGCTAAAGTTTTGTAAATTTTAGAGAAAATGCAATACATGTCGACCTGTATAGCCCCTGTGGTGTGTTAATTGCCCCCCCAAGTGAAATGTGGACATAATACCGGTGTACATCAAAATGATATCTATTTTATTTTTTTGGGTTGAAAACCCCCTACAGTAAAGTGACTATTCTCAGGTGATGCAGAGATGGAAATAATCCCTCCTATATGAGTTGTACCTATTGATTTGCCGTTCTCTTCACTATAGCCGTTAAACTCCTGAACATATATGCAGTATCTCACAAAAGTGAGTACACCCCTCAAATTTTTGTAAATCTTTTATCCTTTCATGTGACTTTAAAGAAATTACACTTTGCTACAATGTAAAGTAGTAAGTGTACAGCTTGTATAACAGTGTAAATTTGTTGTCCCCTCAAAATAACGCAACTCACAGCCATTAATGTCTAAACCGCTGGCAACAAAAGTGAGTACACCCCTAAGTGAAAATGCCCAACGTGTCAATATTTTGTGTGACCACCATTATTTTTCAGCACTGCCTTAACCCTCTTGGGCATGCAGTTCACCAGAGCTTCACAGGTTGTCACTCAAGTCTTCTTCCACTCCTCCATGACAACATCACGGAGCTGGTGGATGTTGGCGACCTTGCGCTTATCCATTTGAGGATTCCCCACAGACGCTATCTGAACCAAATAAGTTTATCTTGGTCTGATCAGACCACCGAACATGGTTCAAGTAATTCATGTCCTTAGTCTGCTTGTCTTCAGCAAACTGCGTAATTTCTTGTGCATCATCTTTAGAAGGAAGAGGCTTCCTTCGGGGATGACAGCCATGCATACCAATTTGATGCAGTGTGCAGCACTCATACGTCTATTTCCCAAAGGCAACCTCTGTATATGACGCTGAGCTCATTCACTTAACGTCTTTTGTCGACCATGGCGAGGCCTATTCTGAGCTGAACCTGTCCTGTTAAACCGCTGTATGGTCTTGCAGCTCAGTTTTAGGGTCTTGGCAATCTCCTTATAGCCTAGGCCATCTATATGTAGAGCAGCAATTCTTTGTTGTCAGATCCTCAGAGTTGTTTCCTGAGGTGCCATGTTGAACTTCCATTGACCAGTATAAGAGAGTGAGAGCGATAACACCAAATTCACCACATCTGCTCCCCATTCACACGTGAGACCTTGTAACACTAACAAGTCACATGACATCGGGGAGGGAAAATGGCTAATTGGGCCCAATTTCGAATTTCGCACGATTAGTGGGCTGCAGCAACAGACTATTTTTGTGCGGCAAACTAATTTGAGTAATTGGGCATGTTGGAAATTTTTTTAAAAAGTAACAATTTTTTTAATCCACGATTTGAAAATCGTGCAAGAAACATAATTGAAAAAGAAATGCGCATGTTCAAGAAAAGAAAATTCCCGGAAAGAAAAGATTACCAGCCGTTCTCTTGTTAAAAAAGAAAAAAAGATTCCCAGCCACAAAAAAAAAAAGGAGCAACAGGAGGTGAAATTGAAGGCTTGGTTGGTCAAATTTCGAAGTCAATGGTGGCGACATCAGATCACAAAAACGCACAAATGTTCTGATTTTCAAAGTGATCTGGATTGAGACAAATACACATTTATAGATGGATGTGCTATTTTTAAAGCCAGTTAGTCTCGCTGTGTTTTTTTTTTTTTTTAATCTATGTAGTCCTAAGTTATTAAAGGTTATGACTGGTTTCAGTAAAATGTGCACTTGCTGATGGCCATGGGCCTATCATTTGACTGAAACTGCTTGGTTTTGGAAATGTGTTTTGTCACCTACTTCTCATTTGTTTATAAAAGTAAGTAACATATAATCAATTTAGTTGTCTGATTTAGATTCCTCGCTTCACTGTGGTCTACTCCATAATTAATTCTACTTTTAAGCTAAAGTTAGATTTGAGGTAGAAAATTGTAATAAAAGATGGGAACTCAACATTATATAGTCGTTTTTATTTAGACGCTGCAGAATGCAGGGATGGGACTGTAACACATAGCAGTCCAGGACTTTTTCCTTTACTGTTACCTGTAAAAAAAAAAAATTAGGATTTTTGATTTCATTTAATTACCTTGCCCTTGTGTGTAGTCTTCTGAAATAAGCCTGTGTGTTTCCATTGTTTTATATGTGAGTCATTATAGGGACCTTGCACGTTCTGCAGTATTTCTGCATCATATAGCAAATGCTATCTGTTTAACTGGTACAAGTCTTGCAGTAGTGGGAATTATTGGCAAGAAATTTACATGTGTCATAAGCCAAGGCAATCAGTCAACATTTAGCTTTGATCGACAAAGTGCAAGTTACAAACGTAAAGCTAGCGTCTGGCTTTTCACTTTGGTGCTTTGTTGGTAAATATCCCCCAGTGAGATTTTAATGGGTTTCAGTTTCTTCATCAGAGGGTGGTCTAGTGGGTAGGAAAAAATGTGACCACTGAAGATGTTTCATGTAAAAGATTTCCCGAGCGTGCATGTTTATGTACAGGTCAATAGAGAGGGGTAGAGCAGAAGGCCATCCATGAAAATAATAACAAATTCAACAGTTTAAACCATCACCTTGTCACAAAAACCTAGATCTTCAGACAAAGAATAACTTTAAGAAGGGTGTCAATATAATGTCAAGCCCTGTACACACACTCGGTTTTCACGGCGCTAAAAAGTCCGCCGTGAAAACCGAGGGGAAAGCCGAGAACACAGCGGGAAAACTGCCATGGAGCTTTGGCCGGGAATCCAGGCCGTGTGTATGCTCCATGGGCACTGCCTCGCAGTGTTTCCCATAGAGAATTGGTAAATCTGTCGGAAAGAAAGCCGCCGGGAATCCCAACGGGAAAATAGAGAGCAGGTTCTCCATTTTCCCGTCGGGATTCCCTTCTGTTTTCCTGACGGGCAAACTGTGAGGAAGCATACACACATCTGGTTTTCCTGGCCAAAAGCTCTTCTGGCAGTTTTCCCCACGGGAAAACTGGTCGTGTGTACGAGGCTTAAGTCATTGAAAAGTTGGTGGTAAAACAGGTGAGCCTTGTGAAGGCTACAACGACATCCAGGAACTCGTCTTGCAGGAAATCCCTAGTAATAAGCCTGGAATATCCAATCTATACCTAGAAATTATTATTATATATTATTATACAGGATTTATATAGCCCCAACAGTTTGTGCTAAACTTTACATTATAAAGGGAGACAGTACAGTTACAATACAAGAGGGTTAGGCGGGCTTTTCTCCTGAGAGCTTACAATATAATATATTCCAGCATAACTTTAATCAGCTGGATCAGGCAATTGCCATCCTGTGTTTATTCCCAATGTAGTTTTACCTACTAATGTGACTGAAACCTCTCACTACCATGCTGTAATTCATTAGGGAAAACTAGTTCCAGGTTTGCATTTTCAAGTTGATTAGACTAATATTTGTTGAGCAGTTGATGGCTAATGAACTGCCAAGTATTCTTTTCAGGTACCAGTTAGTCATCTCATCTAAAGGAAAATGTACAATTGTGTTCACTATGGTGGCTTCCCATTTTGTGTAATTTGTAGATGTGATACTACTTCCAATATGTTGTATTTTTCTACATGGGTCTGTTTCACAAATGAGTAATTACCACTGGTATGTAGCGTCTAAGAGACAAGTTAGAATTCACCACTCGGGAATGGGCAGAGAAAATGTAAAGGAAATCATCTCTCCTAATGAAACAGGGATGTGGGAATTGAGCCATTTCCATCTGTCCTCAACTCTAGCTGAACTGAGTGCTTAAACACCAGCTTGAGTCATTAGATAAAGTATCAGGGAAAGCAGGCACTGATAAATGTCTGTGGCTACCATCAGTTATTTCACAACATTACAGACGGGATAGATTTTCAGCTGACATAATAAAGATTGGAGCGTCTTAGACCGTAAACCTTAAAAACAACATGTTTCATCACTTGATAAAGTAGATTTGCATTGCTCAGAAAGGCGTTGGTTTAATTGCAGAATAATATTTGTATACAGCAGGTAATACCATTATTTGAGCTCGGCCTTAAGCCAGCCATACTCCGATCAAAATTGAGCCGGTTCAGCAGGGACCAGGTGAAATTCAATTCTATCGGCACCATCTGTGGTTGCCGGGACGAAATTTTCACCGCCTATGGCACTAAATTTTTTTACACTTTTCAAGCCTATATTTTCTACAACTGCTGGTTTAGTCAGTGTTTGCTGAAATGGCTCAGTGCAGCTTACAGGTTCCCTGCTGCTTTAGACAGACCCCAGTTTCAGTGCCACTGTGCATTAACATTTTTAAAGCATAGCGTAGCCTGTGATCGTGGTTTGTGAATGGTAAGCACAGGGAGAGAGTGAATGAGCAACACAGGAGTTGGGGTCTGTCATATTCAGGTTACTGACGCACTATTAAAGGAGATCGTTACCAAGAGAGGAGTTCAAACTGCCATTGCTGACCTCTCTTTTAGAAATTGCCCATTACTTCCCATTCATGCCAGATGGATTAAATGTGCAGGTCAGGTTTTCTGACTTTACTAGCTGCATGCTTGTTCTGGACTTTATTTGTAAAGTCTTAAAGCCAGACAGCCAAACTGTGTTTTCAGGAGGTGGTGAGCAATGCAGATTACAAAGATTTCTCAGTATATTTTCCCACTATTACAGTTCTATTTTTATGCTTTAATATTTCTTGACTTTTACTTTTTCCCCCTCTATCTTCATCCATGTTCAGCGGTCAGAATACCTTTGCATACATTTTTACGTAATTTGTTAGAGCCGTATAATAGGCTTTTTCTTTTTCTCAGAGTTGTGATTCCATGTTTCACGGTTATGGTTCTTCCAGTTATGTTTAGAGAAGTTCTGTAATGTTGGCCATATAAGGCTTAAAGCGGTTCTCCACCCTAAAGTGGAGTCCCGCTGATCGGAACCCTCCCCCCTCCGGTGTCACATTTCACACCTTTCAGGGGGGAGGGGGTGCAGATACCTGTCCAAAGACAGGTATTTGCACCCACTTCCGGCCCGGCATTCACGGGCAAAAGACGGGCATTCCGTCACATCCTGTCGCCCCCCCCCGTTGTGTGCTGGGAACACTCGGCTCCCAGCACACAGCGGGAGACAATCGGCGGGCGCGGCGCGACTCGCGCATGCGCCGTAGGGAACCGGGCAGCGAAGCCGCAGCGCTTCACTTCCTGGTTCCCTCAGTGGGGGGAGCAGCAGAGAGACGAGCGATCGCTCGTCCTCTGCTGCGATCGGCGCTGGACTCCAGGACAGGTAAGTGTCCTAATATTAAAAGTCAGCAGCTGCAGTATTTGTAGCTGCTGGCTTTTAATATTATTTTCCCGTGGCACATCCGCTTTAAATTTCATAAGATTCTCACTGAATCGGTTTAAATTCAAACTGTGTCTTACAATGTTGGCGTCACATGGCTTAACAAACTTTGACCTGAAAAAAATCAAAGGAACTAGCCATAACATTGTTGGCCCAGCAGTGACTGCAGCCAAACTGATGCAGTCACTGTTTGGGTATTCTGACAGCCATGGGAGCAGAGCAGATATATTTGTCCATCAGGGCTGAATGGTGTGAATTGAGGAATCTATTAATATCTCATTTAGCAACTAACAAGGGAGAAAAAAAATGAACTTGTATGGCTAGCTTAAAAAAGAGCTCCAGCCCCCCCCCCCCCCCCCAGGCTTCCAACTGCGCATACACAAGCCACGCTGTGCTTTATGATTTGGTCCTGCAGTCTTCTGGGACCTGTGATGTGTCCCAGGAGGCTGTGGGGGAAGGAAAAGAGGTTGAACGTCCTTTCCGATCCCTGCAGCAATCTGTCCGGAAGTGGGTACCTGTCAATATTGGGCCGGCTTCTGTCGGACGTGCATGCTGGAAAACCATCACCCGACTGCCTTCCAATCGGCGCTCTCAGTCAAGGTCACTGATTTTTCAAAAGTAGTTCCTGCACCACTATTGTCGCATAAAGCAGCACAGATGTCTTTCAAATCGCACTGAAATTCTGGCTTTGAAATTGTGCAATTTCAGATGAAGTTGCATGATTTCAAAGCTGCATTCAATGTGAATGAGGGCTAAGTGGGGTCTTATTGTAAAAGAACTGAATGGAACTCTTCAGGGTTTTTAAAAGTGTAATTACTTTGGTAGACCGCAAGAAAATATGTAATATCTGGAAACCTTAGTGTGACGCTGTTAAATCAATAAAATATACTATCTTGTCTCAAATTTACTTGAACAACTTTAGAATATTTACATTTTAACTCTTAAAACAATTTTCAGGCCTGTTATTGACAGGAAAAACTTTTGTAAGATTTATCAGCCGACTCGACTGTGGCTCCCAGAGTGTCTGTCTTTTAGCTAAGTAATCATTAGCAGTCTATGCCCTGGAGCTCTGTGGGGGCTAACAATGGAATGGAAAGCTACTCCATGAGGCTGGATGTTGTGACTGCTCAGTTGGACGCTAGAAATGCATGCAGAGGGGATACCTCCTGCTGTGCTAACATTTGAATTGTCAATGCTGAAAAGCTGGACACACACACTAACTTTTTTCCATTTGCAGACAAACATGCAGTTTAGCACTTAAACTGTAAAATACTACGGGAACCTGGGAGAATAGAAACAAGAGCGGACATTGGTGACCGTGGCTTCACCGTGATCCCCACTTCAGCTAGTAAGGCGCCGACCTTGAACAAGCATGCAGCCTATGAAGATGGCACAAATCCTTTTCCTGCATGTTTTTTTGTAGGTTAGCGACTCTTAAGTATTGGCCCCTGTTCACATTGGTGTGACATGCGCTCCGAATTTTAAATCTCATGTCACATGACATATAACAAAAAAAAAAAATAATGTTTCCCTAGTGAGAGCCACCTTAATTGGTCCGTCTTGTGTCGGTCTGACTTTGGAAAAGGTTCTTGCACTACTTTGATCAGACTTCTGTCTGATTTCAGCCCATAGAATTTAATGGCAGTCGGATCCTCACCCTCATCCGAAATTACAGGAAGATTACACAGGCATTCCCTGAAGATGCTTCAAAGTTGCTGGAAATTTCCAGACAAAGTTGTGTGACTTTCAGGTTATGGCAGTGTGAACCAAGCCTAAAGCTGGCTGTAAATGGACAGATCTTAGGCAGCTGATCATTAAGCACCCACTACCACCAAAACATGTACCCTTGATCATGCCCAGTAAAAAGAGTACTTCCTTTGTTCATGCAACATGTTGGAAGTTTTCTGCAGATGATTTTATCTTCCTTGCTCCATATAGTCAGTTTTGATGGGTAAATTCTTCTCGCAAAGGAGCGGATTAGTGTTGCCGGCTATAGCTGGTGGCACTAATCATTTGGGGGGAAAAGCTGACAGACTGGTTGTGCACAAGTCAATCTTTAGGTCTACTTGCGTACAACCAGGGTGCCCATACCTTCTCAAAATTCAACCGGTCCCTGCTGAACCAGCCGAAGTTCAATCTATGTAAAGCCAGTTTAAGTTACGCAGTACAATTAGCACTCTTGCTGGACTGCAGCCGATAGAAAAATCATAGACAGGAACCGTAACCTAGAGACCGTATTGTGTTTAATTGCATAATTCTATAACTGAGCGGCGCCCAGTAGGCCTGTGACACAAGAGAAATGGTACAGCAGTCATCATGTAGCACTACAAAGTAGAAAACAAATATAGCATTGGTAAGATTTATACTAAGCATATTATTCTAATACTTCTCCACCTTTCTTTTGTATAAAGTCTTTGCAAGGGTTACTACTGATTAGACTACAAGGCACACCGGTATGTGTGTGTGTGTGTGTGTGTGTGTGTGTGTATGTATGTATGTATGTATGTATGTATGTGTATGTATGTATATATATATATATATATATGTATATATATATATATATGTGTATATATAAATATGTATAATTTATTTATTTTTTTCCTTTGGATTTCTTTATGAGAAGAGGTAGACCAGCACCAGCTAAACCATTTATGTT